>NC_058411.1:122631758-122709380 GCF_002201575.2 Neomonachus schauinslandi | reverse complement strand
AAAACTAATGATGTAATGTATGGGGATTAACATAAGAATAAAAAAAAATTAAAACTCAGAATGATGAAAAATAAATTTCTGTTGTTTATAAGCCAAAAAAAAAAAAATTAAAAACATTTAGGGGCACCTGGGTGGTTCAGCCAGTTAAGCATCTGCCTTCAGCTCAGGTCATGATCCCAGGGTCCTGGGATCGACCCTGCATCAGGTTCCTGGTTCAGTGGGGAGCCTGCTTCTCCCTTTCCCTCTGCCACTCCCAGCCCCCCGCCTCATGCTCTCTCACTCTCTAATAAATAAACAGAATCTTTAAAAAAAATTAAAAACATTTGAACAGATTAATGAAAATACAACGTATCAAAAAATAGTGTTACATACTCATATTAATAGCTGCACTTTTCATAATAACCAAAAGGTGGAGGCAATCCAAATGTCCATCAATGGATGAATGGATAAAGAAAATATGACACAGGGGCACCTGGGTGGCTCAGTTGTTAAGCACCTGCCTTCAGCTCAGGTCATGATCCCAGGGTCCTGGGATCGAGTCCCACGTCGGGATCCCTGCTAGGCGGGAAGCCTGCTTCTCCCTCTCCCACTCCCCCTGCTTGTATTCCTGCTCTCACTATCTCTCTCTGTCAAATAAATAATAAATCTTTTTTTAAAAATGTGACATATACATACAATGGAATATTATTCAGCCTTAAAGTGGAAGGAAATTCTGACATATGGTACAGCATGTATGAAATGTGAAGACGTTATGCTAAGCTAAAAAAAGCCAGTCATAAAGACAAATACTGTATGATTCCCACTTACATTGGGCACCTAGAATAGTAAAATTCAGAGAGACAGAAAGTAGAATGGGGGTTGCCAGGGGCTGGGGACAAAGAGAAAAGAGAAGTTACTGTTTAATGGGTGTAAAATTTCAGATTTGAGGAATAAAAAAAGTCCTCAGGGATATGTTTCACAACAATGTGAATATAGTTAACACTATTAAACTATACACTTAAAAATGACAAATTCTTTGTTATGTGTTTTTTAACCATAATAATTAAAAGTAGTAGATTACAGCTGAAGCAGGTATACAGGGAAATTTATAACTTTCAATTCTTTTATTAGAAAATGAAAAAGGCTGCAAAAATAAATAATCTAGATACCCATTTACTTTCTTTAAAAAAAAAAAAAAGAATTATTTATTTGAGAGCAAGCTCTCTCTTTAGTGGGAGGGACAGAGGGAGAGGGAGAAAGGGAATCTCAAGCAGTCTCCTCACTGAGGCGGGGCTCAATCTCATGACCCTGAGATCAAGACCTGAGCCAAGACCAAGAGTTGGGCACTCAACCAACTGAGCCACCCAGGTGTCCCACGGGAATAAATTAAATTTATGAATTAAATTAAATTTATGAATCCCTAGCAAGACTGATAAAAGTGGAAGTGAGAAGTAGGAAGAGGAAGCATGCAAAATTACAATATCAGAAATGAAAAGGTAGGTATCACTTATAAAAGACAATGATGGAGGGCGCCTGGGTGGCTCAGTTGGTTAAGCGACTGCCTTCAGCTCAGGTCATGATCCTGGAGTCCCGGGATCGAGTCCCACATCGGGCTCCCTGCTCAGCAGGGGGTCTGCTTCTCCCTCTGCCCTCTTCCCTCTCGTGCTCTCTGTCTCTCATTCTCTCTCTCTCAAATACATAAATAAAATCTTTAATAAAAAAAAAAGGCAATGATGGACATTATAAATAACACAAATAATTGTGACAATGTTTATGAAATGCACAGCTTCCTGAAACACAACTTAGCAAAACTGACACTAGAAGAAAAAAAATCCAAATGGTCCTGTATCTACTAAAGAAACTGAATCTGTAATTAAACTTCTGAAATAATTTCCAACCCCACTGGCTTCCCAATTGAACTATTCCAAACATTAAAGGAAGGAAGGGAAGGAGGAAGGAAGGAAGGAAGGAAAAGATAAAAGGAGGGCCCCTGGGTGGCTCAGTCATTTGGGTGTCTGCCTTCAGCTCAGGTGATGATATCAGAGTCCTGGGATCAGAGCCGATGTGGGGCTCCCTGCTTGGAGGGAAGTCTGCTTCTCCCTCTCCCTCTGACCCTTTCCCCTGCTTGTGCTCTTGAGCGCTCTCTCTCTCAAATGAATAAATTAAAAAATCTTAAAAAAAAAAAAGAAGAAGAAGGAAAACACCAATATTGCCCCAAATCTTCCAGGGAACCTAAAAAGAGGAAATAATGCCCAAATCACTTCATAAAGTCATCATTACCTTGATACCAAAACCTGACCTTGACATTATAGGAAAATAAAATTACAGGTAAATCACTGTTAAACACAGTTGCAAAAAAACTATTAAAAATTATTAATCAAAAGGAGTTATACATAAAAATTATATCACATCAGAAATCAGTTGGATTTAGTCCAGAAATGCAAGGTTGGTTTAATATTCAAAAATCAATCAGATAATTCACATTAATTAAAGGGAAAATATTCAAAGATTATTTTATTAGATGCAGAAAAAGTATTTGATAAAATTCAAACCCCATTCATGATAAATCTGTAGCAAACTAGAAATAAAAGGGAACTTTCTTACTCTTATAAATACTATTTACAAAAAAAAATTGAGAGCAACCGGCTTAATTCAAAGTGAAAAACTGAAAGATTTTCCCCCCAAGAGGGGAATTATTGAACTGGGGCTTGCAATCAGTGCAAAAAGGAAAAAAAAAAAAAAAACTCTCATTATTCATAGGCAACATGATTATACATGTAGAAAATCTAAAGGAACTTACAAATAAATTATTACAAGTAATAAATGAATTTAACAAAGTTGCTAAATACAAGGGAAACATATAAGAAACAATCACATTTATAAATACCCATGAAAAGCAATTATAATACAGAATTAAAAAAAAAAAAACAACCACTTATGACAGCAATAACAACAGCAAACAAAACAATACCCAAATACCTTGGAAGAAATCTAACAGAAGATGTTGTATATACAAAACTACAAAATATATCAGGAAAACTTAAACTCAAAGAGAAATAAATGACAGATTCGTAGATTGGAAGACAATATTGTGAGGATATCAACTCCCTCTTAATGAATCTATAATTCAAAGGACTCACATCAAAATGTCAGCAGGATTTTATGAGCAAGCGTCTGTACAGAAATTAACGGAATGATTCTAAATTTTATATGGGAACACAAAGGGCCAAATACAGCAAGACAATCTTAAAGAATAAAACTGAAGGACTTAAAACAAGCAGAAGTAAATACTTATTATAAAATCACAGTAATTAACGTATTGCGGTGTTGGTGGTACTTGTACAAGGATAGACCAACAAATCTGCAGAATTGAACAGAGTCACACACATACAGTAATTTCGAACATTATGGTGTGTTGTGGTCATGCCATGGATGATGGGACCTACCTCCCCACATAAAATTGGTTTGGATGTTGAGACTGGTAAATGCACCAGTTATCAAGAGGGTATGAAGAGATTACTTACTCACATATCGGTCTTTCTGGGGAGAACATGGCAGGCACAGAAGCCAGTCCAAAAATGCCTTAGTGGCCATGGTGGTTAGGATATGAGGCCACAGACAAGTGTTGCACGCAGCGGCTGAGGATGATGTTTAAACTTCCCAGCACTACCACTCAAGGTTATATGCAAGCTTTCTTATCAGCTGTCCCAGATGTGGGGCAGAAGGACAAGCAGGGGGTTTGAAAGCAGCCAGCCATCAAACACCAAAAAATGGAATCAGAGCTTTATTCCACTGGAAGAAAAATAAATCTTGGTATCTACCTCACGCCATATTAAAAAAAATCAACTCCAAGTGGACTGCAGATTTAAAGTGAAGGTTCAAACAATAAAGCTTCCAGAAGGAGAAAGAGAATGTTTTCATGTTCTTGGGTATGCATAAACTTCCTAAACAGGGCACAAGAAGCAATTATCTCAAAGGAAACAATTCATAAACTAGGCTTCTCTTCACCAAAAGATACCACTAAAAGTGAGAAAGGAAGACTAAGAAAATACATGGAATGCTGGCCTTGAACAAAGTTATCAGGCACTGAGCATGTAAAGAAATCCTACATAACATAACAATAAAAAATTTAAAAAAAGAAAAAAAGAAATCCTACAAAGCAAAAAGAGAAAGAAAACCCAACAGAAAAATGAGCGAAAGACTCACACAGGAACTTGACAAAAGAAGATACCCAAAAGGACAATGAATATATTTTAAAAAAAAAAAAGATACTCCACATCATTAGTTTTCAGTGAAATGTAAATTAGAACCACAGGATCCCACTCTATATCCATCAGAATCAACAGCAAAATGGCAACACATGGGGGTGTGGGACAACTAAAACTCTTACACTTACAGGTGTGGGTGGAATTTGTTATAACCACTTCAGAAAATTGATGGGTAATGTTCACTAAAATATAAACATACCCATGCCCTCTGGTCCACCAACTCCATACCTAAGGAGAGCAATAGAAATGCAATCACATGTGCACCGTGTGCACTGGATCAATGTTCCCGGCAGCAATAATGACCAAAAACTGGAAAAGATCCACATTTCCATCAAAAGTAGAATGAGTAAATTCTAGTATATTTACACACTATACAACTACATAACAAAGAAGACCAATCAACCACTGCCCACTCCACACCACGAATGATCCTCATTGAGTGAAAGAAGCTACGACAAGAGTACAAGCTGTAGAAATTCATTTATTAAAAAATTCAAGAATTAGCAAAAATAGTATTTGGTGATAAGATTCCGGTTACTTTTGGGTAAGGGAGGATGTGGCTGGGAGAGAAGGCGAGGGGGGATTCTTGGGTTCTAGAGATGCCTCCTTTCTTCATGGGGTGATAGTTTCACAGATGCGTTCACTTTGAGAAAATTCATGGCAATAAACACTTAGGATTTTTATACTTTCTGTTCGTTTAACTCCAAGTTAAAAAAGTTATTTGAAAAAAAAATAATATGGTCCATATTGCTGGTCAGTCCTGCACACTATGCAATTAACAACAGAGGTTCTGAAAAGGTGAGTCTCCAGAGCCTCCTCCCGCTTTCAGTCAACTTTGTTAGGAAGTCCAAGTGGTCATTACAGGGTGTGGACCGTTACAGGGAAGGAAGAGGAATGCAATTCAGATGAGACTAGAGAAGCCACCATATTAATGCACAGGGGCTCATCTTTTAAAGTTTTCCTTCAGATTCCATTCTGAGTCACTAGTGCTTGTTGTCAAGGCATTATAAACACTGCCTTCATTTCTGTGAGTCAGGCTTCCTGATTACCCTATGATGCCACAGGGATAAGGCCACCTGGGGAGGGCCCCCAGGCTAGGCTCACTTCTGATGGCCAGCACCCGGGAGGAGGCTCCAGCCTGCTTCCCCTGCACACACAGACAGACACACACCCCCCCAGAGACTCACACTCACATACGTGCACACACACTCACACTCACAGACTCATACACACTCAGAGACTCACACTCACTCACGTACACTCAGACACATAATCGGACTCATACACACTCACTCACACTTAGACTCACTCACATACACACACATACTCACACAGACTTATACACACACAGACTCACATTCAACATACATACACACACAGACTCACACTCACAGACTCATACGCAGAGACTCACACTCACTCAAATACACTCGGACACAGACACATAATTGGACTCATACACACTCACACACACTTTTAGAGACTCACATAAACACACACACACAGACACACACACTCACACAAAGACTCATATATATTCACACGCTCTCTCTCACACACATTCTCACACACACTCTATCCTGATAAAAGCATCAGAGAGAACAGCTTCCCACCCGGGCCAGACCAGCAGAGAAGGACAGAGACACGGTCTTGAGGACATTTGGAGCAGAGTAACAGGAGAGAGGAGAGACTGGAAACCAAGTCCCGGAACAACGGGAAGACAGAAACTCAGAGGTGTGAAGAATAACCGTAGGTAGAACCTACATGTGTTAAGAGTCTCTGTGACCGGCCCTGTGCTTTTAATAGTAACATTCAAGAATACGGTGCTGTGTTCCTTCTGCTTTTTTAAATGTGGTAAAATGAACAGAACATCAAATTGCCATCTAGCACGTTTTTAGGTGTACGGTTCAGTGGCATTAAGCACATTCGCACTGTTGTGTGCCCAGCACTACCATCCATTCCCAGAACTCTCTTCTCTGGCAAAACTGAGCTCTCTGCCCATTACACTCCCCCACCAGCCCTCGCCACGACACGGTGCCTAGAAGCCTATCTTCTCTGTAAGACAGAAATCACCACATCCACTTACATGGGTTAAGGAGCTCTGATGAAACCTGATTCTACCTATGTCTGGCACACCTCTGTGTTCAATCACAGAACACTCCTGTTGCCTCTGGATCTGAGGTATGAGGGGAAGGAGGGTGCTGAGAGAAGAAGTGAAATCATCTGCAAGGTACCTTCCACCCAGGCGGCTGCCCAGTGCTTACGCAGCACACCTCACAGAGAAAACAGAGGCAACCAGGTGCTTTCAGAGCCTGAAAGAACCCTTGGTTTCATGGGTGGTGTGAACTCCAGCTTGCACCCCACCCCACCCCCACAGAGGCCTGGGGAAGGGAAGGAAGCTATGATTTATCTTTAAGCTAATCGCTCCCCGAAGCTGATGGATCTTCTGATGTGAAATCTCACTTTGTCGCACGCAGGAGCTAATTCGCCTTGGCAACTGACAAGTCTCTCTGCCTGGAACAACATCCCAGCGCTCCTGGGGGGGAGCAAAGTGGGGACACGATGTCCCCACTTTGCTACAGGACCTGAAGTCAAGACTGTCAAGACTGAGTGTAGACAAAAAGCCAAACACCCCGATGAGTGTCGTTTTCCTCAGGCAGGGCCTGGGGAGGCCACACAGATATTCCACGTTTTCAGGGCTCAAAATGGCGGTGGAGATCGGTTCGTCTTTGGGAGCTACTTTCAGAAGCTGGGTGAGTCAAATCCACCCTCCTAAAGTACGCTTGCCACCTACTGGAGACATTTGTTCAAAAGATGAATGCAGGTGCTGAATGTACATCCATCGTGGTGACTCCTTTCTGCTCTTCACAGACTTGACTCCTGCCTCCCAGAGAGAACAGGGGTCATGGCCAGAAAGGCCTCAGAGCCTTCTCCTCCATTGCTCCCTCCAGAAAACAAGCAGCTCTCTCCATTGGCACCCAGGCTCCATTTTCCCTCCTCGCTGCGTCTGTTACATGCCGTGTCTGTTCTCTTCTCATCTGTGAACTACACTCAACCATCGATTTTCCACCTCCACAGAAAAATACCTTGTTCCCTTCTGTGCCCACCCCTTTCTCTTCTCCCCTTCTTAGTCAGTGTTCGTGCAAAAGAAAAATCCCACAGCCACTTTCTCTGCCTTTTAAAAAAAATCCTTTACGGTCTTCCAGCGACTCCCTCCCACCTGGTCACTGAAAATCCTCAGCCCCCTTCCCTCCTGGTTCCCGCCCACTTTGCCGCCATTCTCCTCAGGCTCCCCTATGCAGTCCGGAGATCACCCCCACCCGTGGCCTCAGCCAGCCTGGCTAAGGGACGGACCCCTCAGCCTCACCCCCCACCCCCTCAAAAGCTCCGTGGCCCTTCATGAAGTAGGAATTGGACCATTCTTTTTCCACCTCAAACAGGGTCTTCTCTCCCTCTGAGCTCCCACCTCCTGCTCCCTCCACTTGGCTCTGGCAGCTTGTCCGCCAACCCTCCCAGCCTTTTACTCAAGACAAGTTGTCTCTCCCCAGGAACCGTATGAGGAGCCTCCAGCGCCTGGGCCTTTGCCCTCCCACCTGCTTTCCACAGACATCTATGCGTCAGCCCTCTGCTGAAGCCCTGTCGGGATTCTCTGTGGCCAACTGCACAGGACAGCCCGGCCTCTGCGACCTCATACTCTGGTTCCTCCGTCAAGCCAGTCCAACTGCAGCTGGCCCTTGAACAACATGGGTTTGAACTGAATGGGTCCATTTATAGGCAGATTTTTTTCAATAAACACAGTACAGTACTATAAACGTACTTTCTCTTTAGGACTTTTTAATAACCTCTTCTTTTCTCTAGCTTACTTTACTGCAAGAACACAGTACGTAATACCTAGAACATACAGAATGTTAATCAAGTATTTATGTCACTGGTAAGGCTTCTAGTCAACAGGAGGCTATTATTAGTTAAGTTTTGGGGGAGTCAAAAGTTATACACAGATTTTCAACCACACGGGGCAGGCGGGGATGTGTGAAAGTGAACGCTTTCACACCTCCTAGAAAGACCTTGCCAGGAGGTGGGTGGTGCTCCCTCCCTGACCCCTGAGGCCAGGATACAGTCAATGACATGGCCTTCCTTGTAAATAAGGGTCTCTGCCACGGCTGGTAACAACCACAGGAGCCCTTCCACAGCCCAGGAGACGAGCCAGGCACTTCTAAGTGCTAACTTTCACCTTGACAGCCACCACGAAGGGCCGGTGGGCCACCACCATTTTCCCCTGCAGACTGACCCGAGGATATTAAGTGATTTGTCCAAGAAAGGAGATGAATCTGTGGCGGCTCCAGATTCCATGAAAGCAAAACTCGTGCTCTGCCACAATAGAGGAGACCCCCGCAGGGTTCCTCTGGAAGACTTAAAGAACGGTTCCATAAACATAGATGTTGTTTGTCAACCAGTCCAAGCATGAGCTACGGTATAAAAATTGTTCTGACTCCCATTAGCATTTCCTGGTGTATCTAGAAGCACATGTGGTCCAAATCAATTTGGAAAATGATGAGCTAAACAGAATTAAGTAAGTTATTTTCTTGCAGGACTTCAAAAGGCCTTTACTATGGCGCTTTGGGACTTTCCAAGAGGGGGCAGTACACACAGCGTGTCCCCGGCCTGTTCTGAATGCGGATTACTATTTTCAGGAACATCTCATGAGACTCCAGAGAACACAGTTTGAGAATGCCAGCTTACACGCTCATGTAATTAATTAGAACTGGGTCTAATTAATTAGATCTGAATATCATTAATAACAAGTTACATACAGTAACGGCTAACTTCCTTCAATTTAATCACACTAATTATGTTGGGCTCAACCTAGTAGCAGCTCATCGTGCTATTTTCTTAACACATTTTTCATCTTTTAAAAAAGGTGTTGATGAAATTTTTTCTCTCTTAACGTGCAACTTAAAAAAAAAAAAGTTAGGTGTCAGAGCAGGCATTTTCAAGTATTTGAAGACACACATACCAAGGCTGAAAGCAAATCATAATGGCCAGCTCCGCCTCCCTGTGCCTCTCCAGGGAAGGACACCAATAATACTGGGGAGCTATTATTACATGTCACGTACTCTCCATCCATGATGTGGTTCATCCTCACAACCACCCCCCAAAACCATGAGTCCCCATTTACGGATAAGGACAATGAGCTTCTGGAAGTTCAAGAAACCAGAGCTACATGATGATCACAGCCTTCCGGAACATCTACTACCCACAAGGCACTGGGCTGGACATTGTGATGGATGCAGAACAAGTGGGCTTGCAGGTCCACAGAGAGATCAGCAGCGAGGCAGGAAAGCACTGAGCAGGCTCACATGGGGTTTAAAGGTACAACCAAGGCCCCAAAAAAGGTGGCCCATGAGCCTTGTCTGTCAAGATGGGGAGAAGCACACAGAAGAGAAATCGGCTACAAAGAGCCAAAAAAAGGACCCATGGAGACGCTGCTGTTGAAACAACAGGGCAGAGCAGTGTGCAAAAGCCTGGCTTGTTCCGCCAAGATATAGAAACAACCCAAATGTCCATCAACAGTTGAACTGATCAAGAAAATGAGGTATATATGTACAAGGAAATAGTATTCAGCCTTTAAAATGAAGGAAATCCTTCCATTTGCAACACCACAGATGGACATGGAGGATATTATGCCAAGTGAAGTAAGGCAGTCACAGAAGGACAAATACTGCATGATTCCTCTCATATCTAAAGTCCTCAAAGGTACAGAAGTAGACAGTAGAATGGTGGTTGCCAGGGGCTGAGGGGAGGGGGAAATGGGGAGCTGCTGAATAGGTGGAAAGTCTCAGTTATGCAAGACGACTAAGTTCTAGAGAACCGCTAAGAACCATAACACCCACAGTTAACAGTAAAGTACTGTGTACTTCAAAAAATGTTTAAGAAGGTAATGTCAGGTTAGGTGTTCTTACTACAAACCAAACAAAAAACAAAGGGACACAAGAAAACTTTGGGGAGGTGATGAGTTCATTACCTGAATCGTAGTGACAGTAACATGAGTGTATGCATATGTCCAAACTCACCAAACTGTATACATGATGTGCAGTTTGTTTGGTTTTTTTTTTGTTTACCAGTTATACCTCAATAAAGCTGGGAAGAAAAAAAAAAAAAAGAAGTCCTAACCATTTCAATGATGAGACAAATGCAGAACCACTTATAAAAAGGTGAGCGTCGGAAGCCAGGAGTTCCAGTTGAGTTAGAGGATTAGCTAGTAAGTAGGAGCAAGATCACCCTGCCAGAGGGACACACAACACAAGAGCAGAGAGGTTTGTGTGGGCATACAGCGAGGTGTGGCATAGACCCTCTTCTTTTATCAACTTTCTCAAATGCGCAGGAGTAAGTGTAGAGAGTAACATAACAAACATCCATGAATACACCCTTCAGGCTTCCCCAACATTATCATCCCCACTTCCTTCTTCTTCATATTATTTGCTCGTTTTTTCAATTGCGTTGTCTTTTTCCTAATTGATTTGAAAGAGTTCCTTCTACAGACAGAATGCTAACCCCTTACAGTAAATGCATCTCAGATATTTAGGTAGTAATTTGCTTTAAACTTTATATAGTGTCTCTGCTCTTAAAGAAGTTGCTAATATTGGTGTTTAATTAATCAGTCTTTTCTGTGGCTGTGTGTGTGTCTTACCTTGTCCTACCTCAAGGGCATACAGAAAATCTCTTCTATACATTTTAATACCTTTCCCTTCATTGTCGTTAATTCTGTTGGCATCCACTTGTGTGTATGATGTGAGGTAGGGATCTCATTTTATCTTTTCCCATGTGGACAACCAGTTGCCCTACATCACTTCCCACCTGATCAATAACATATCTCTGCCACCTCCTGGGTTCCTGTGCATGTGAGAGTTTGTTATCAGGCTCACTATCATGTCCCATCCTCCCTACACAAATATCACACAATCTTAACCGTAACGTTCCATCAGGAATCTCACCACCTCACCCTTATGCCAGCTTCCCCTAACATTCCAGCATTGTGTTTTCTTTTAAGGTCTAGTAGCTGGGAATTTCACTGCCTTCTTTGGAGCTTATACTTTAGAATCATTCTTGGTCAGATTTTGCATAGCACTTGTACGTGCAAGAGCATGCAGACATCATGGCAGGGAACCATTTTCACAAACGCAACATCTTCTAACTTCACAGATTTTCTGAGACTTCCCATGATTTAAACATAGCTTATTAATTCTCCCACTATTTCTTCAGGAAATCACTAGTTGAGTTTATATACAGTTGGCCCTTGAACAACATGGGTTTGAACTGTGTGGGTCCACTTATATGTGGATTTTTTTAAAAATAAATACACTACAGTACTGTAAACGTAGTTTCTCTTCCTTATGATATTCTTAAAAACATTTTCTTTTATCTAGCTTATTATAATACAATATATAGCACATATAACATAAAAATATGTATTAATCAAATGTTTATGTTATCAGTAAGGCTTCCAGTCAACAGTGGGTGATTAGTAGTTAAGTTTCTAGGGAGTCAAAAGTTATACGCAGATTTTCATCTGTGCGAGTGTCGGTACCCCTAACCTCCCATTATTCAAGGGTCCACTGTGATTACAAGTCACACATCCTGTAGGGTTGATATCATAGGACAGTGAAGCCAAGGATTTCATTCTCCCGGGGGGGGAAAATAGAACACAGCCCCAAACTTTTACAGTAAGTGGAAGCATATTCACCAAGCTATTCTGTGAGGAGATGCCAGGCACAAACTCTGGGTATTAGTATTCTGATGTTACAGGAGGGTTCATTTGCAGTAGAAAAAAATAAATAAACGTGGGTCTCTTCTCTCTGCAGCTCTCCTCACAGAGATTCATTCTAGCATAATTGACATTTAAAAATATCCATCTCATTGCCACTTTTCTCTCACAGAAGAAATATGCTTTTCTGCAGGGAAGCTGTAGAGAATTGTGATGAGCATATTCACTTAAATGGCAGTCCCATTACACCGCAGATGGGTGAGTGCAATTGAAAGAGAGCGAGACAGCCTGTCTATTGCAGCTGATTTTGATACTCTAATAGGATTTCAGGATACATAAAGATCCCACTAGGTCTTTTTTGGGCTCAGGAGAAAAAAATACCTTATATCTTAGAGGCACACATAGAATTACCCTGCAGCTCCATCAGAAGGCAATGACAACCCCAATTTCATTCAGATAAACTTCAAGAAGCCAATTTCGCGGCGGACAGTTCCTCGAGGACCGACGGACCGCACTGGCTCTTTGACCTGGGCTCCCAGAAGAAGAGAATTTCACTGCAGTTTATGAGACCCCTTCCCCATAAGAACCTCTCTCTTTACAAGCTATCCTTGCTGCCAGTTACACACGAAATCTCCTCCCTTCCCAGACTCCCCCAAAACTCTTCAGCATTGTCACAGCTGAGGGCAGGTGACGCACCTCCTATATTTGAGGCTGACAAATGTTTACGAGTCTAAAATCAAAAGGCCTCGGGATGGAAAAGGCCTCGCTGAGAGCACAGAAGTAAATTCATAAACTTTAAAGACCAACAACTGAGGTCAAGTTCAGAAAAATGCTCATTTATTCTTATGCCAAAACATATTACAAGTCAAGCAGTTCCTCTGACATTTCACCCTCTGCTTCCTTGGATAGGGGTCAATTGTTCTAACTCTTAAATGTCTTATGAATGTGCCCCCCTCCCGACCCCCAAAGCCACCGCAGAATCCATCCAGGACATCTATGACAAGAACACCCCCCAATACGATGGGAGGTGAATTCTACCTGTGCACAACACAGGGCTCATGGGTAGCTACCTATGCCAAGGACAGAGGCTGCATTAGAAATTGAAATAAACGCAGCTGCCTTGACTTACAAAAGAAGGCTCTTTCAGTAACCCTAAACAGCAGTCCCTGTGTCCTTCTACCATCCCAGAGGCAAGACAGTGGTTTGAGACCCAGGTCTTGATGCTCCAGTGTCCCAACCCTGCCCCTGCTGGTCTTCATCTTTATCCTCAGAATTGGCACAGAGCTTCCCCACTGGGATACCCCAAATCTTCCTCTCCTTTGGAAGTCCCCAAGCCACTACACTCCCCTGTATATGACGCTCTGGATTGCTGACCACGGGCGCTGCCCTATCCAAGCCCAGCAGTGCTCCCTCCCATGGATGCATAAAAACCCACAGAATCCATCAGAAGCTCAGATCGGCTCTGGCATCAAGACACAGAGACCACTCCTGGCTCAGCTTCCTCACCTCCAACAACAGTCTTCTCTCCACGCTGCTCTCCAAACATACCCCATCTCCTACACCAGCGTCCCCACAACGGAGCCACTGGGGAATCTTTGATCCAGAAGAAAGAGCACCTACGCATCTTCAGTCAGAACATATCTCCCACAAGTGTCCCATGTACCAGGCACTCAGGGGGCACGTGGGCTACAAAGACCTGTGCAAATCTGCTGCTGTAGGCCCTACCGACAAGAGCAAACCAAGTGCCGACCGTGGGCCAGTGGGATCAGGACAACCTAGCTTCACCCGCGGGGCAACATCAACATGGGCCGTCCCTCATCCCTGAGCAGCTTAGAAGGGCTCTTTCTGATCCAAGTTAGATTCTTCCTCTCAGTGTCCTGATATTTCACGGGGGTGCATTTCTAGTTAGACTCGCAACGTTGCCCGAGTTTGACAGTGAAAGGTTGTACATAATGTTTATCTAGCTATTTTTGATATAAATTGGAATCGAGGTAGGAGGTACACAAAAAAGTGCCAGAAGCACTAGCATAGTGAGGAGGGGACTCGGCGGGGGGGTGTTGCTGTTGTTTTGGGGGTGGCGGGAAGAAGGGTCCATTCCAGGCAACATTAGTGCCCCGCAGAGAGCCCAGTGCCCACGGGCTCCTTGGTTGTGAATCAAGCCCCAGCCTCACACTCCCTGTGCACAGACTACCACTTAATCACACATCCACAGCTTCCCAGGAAATAAAGAACTGTGGCAAATGCCCAGTTCCACCTGAAATGTAGCATCCCTCGAGTAAAACAATTCCATTTCAAACGTGTCCGAAGCAAAACCTCACTCCATGCAAGGCGACCTCATATTTCTTACCGAAAACAAGTGGTTTGGTAATGGCCCCCAAAACCTTCTGGTGATGAAATCTTTCTGGAATAAAACAGAAGGAAATAGAGGAAGTTACTTGGGTTTCCGAAAAGACACGGGTGTTCATACAGAGCCCCTCCAAGCATAGACATTTGAATGAGTGAGAGGTTTTGAATTACCTGTAAAAGTGACCCGATTATAATTCTAATGAGATGATCACAAATTACCAGAAACAAATAATTAAAATGTTTCGTTAGCCATTCCTCACATAATTATTGCCTTAAGAACGTCGTGTTGGGCAAATAAAGCAATGGTTTGTGTATCACTCTGGAAGGAGAGACTATCCGCATTTTAATGAAGCGCCTCAAAGCCCTCATGAATATGTATTTCCCCACAACAAAGCTTGACCCCATGAGTGTGCAGAGCCGGTATTCTGGGACACTTTCAGAGGGAGGTGGGTGTGCCTATGGGAGCTGGAGGGGGGTGAAGAGAGATTAAAGCAAAGAGAAAGAAAAGCGGGCCACCGTGCATTTCCTCTGCCCAAGTCCACAGCCCTCACCCTTCCTCCTGGGCAAGGGGGGGTTCACAAAGAGAACAGAAAAGAGGCCATCAGGTTTCACACTCCTCTTGGACAGCGAAAGCTTTGCAGATGAAAGCTCAAGACGAAGTCTGATATATTCTATGTTCCATGGCTCAAGGTGAGGCCCTGGGTTGGATCAGGAATTCAAGGTGGGGGCAGCAGATGGTCAGAGAGCGGGAAGCCTGGGGTGGTGCAAGAGGAGGGGGATTTCTTGGTCTGAAACATCACATCCGAATTCCTCTTTTTCCCAATATAAAACAGTATGTTAACTATACTGGAATTTAAATTAAAAAAAAAATGCTCTTCTCCCTCCAATTTGGCTAAAGACACAAGGCATTATAAAGGAATGTCTTTGTTCCTTTTAAAACCACACCAATGGCAGCCTCCTCCCTGGGGCCTCATCAGCTGGGAACAGAAGGTCTAAGAGCATTTCATGAATAGCCATGCTGGCTGGACAGTTCACCTTCAGTCTGGTCCCAGGGTCTGAAGTCACAGGGATGACATCATTCTTCGGGGAAGGTAATAGGGTCTTGGCTCTTGGCACAGGCAGACAAAGGCTTCTACTTTATCACAAAAGTCTAACCTGGACCCAGTGCTGACTTTCTTTTAATGAGAGTCACTCTCATTTCCCTAGACAGACATTTCTAACTGTGGGTTTTAATCAGGGAATTTGGGGGAGTTCCCTGCCACCCCAAACTGGCCCACTGCAGAAGCCTCTAGTCCAGACATTTAAAAAAAGGATTGGCTCTCCCTTAGAAGGCTGAAGATGCTTTCATTCTGACCAAGCCGTTTGTATATCTGTAATCTGCTTGCCTCTGCTCAGGGGGAACTCAGCATCCACACAGTTGTCCAATTTCTTCCAAAGGTATGGTGCTTCTCTTGCCTTTCCAATGCCTTTACACCATCGGCCCATTTCATCACATGTAAAGCATGGACAGTAAGATCAATCTCAAAGGTAGCTGGGAAGGTGAATGCCACAAATACCCCAAAACACTGCCTGGGAACCCATTAGCATCAAAGAGTATTTCCTTCTTTACCCCCCAAGCCCCACCATCCCAGGACCTCCAAAAAGAAGTGATGTCACGGTTGGTACACACACTAAATGCTGCGTCCAGAGGCAAGAACATCTTCCCTAGTGGTCCTAAGACAGGGCCTCAATTCCTTACTCTGTTACAAGTTGGCTCTATGAACTCAAGCAGGTCAGTGAGAAAGACCTCTGGAAGAGGACAGAGGACCTCTGTCCTCTTCCAGAATCCCCTACTCCAGCTCTGGGCAATTTTGACCAAGAGGACTGCAGGGAAAAGCCCAGAAGCCCTGGACTACCAACACAGGCTAGAATTCTCCCCACATGTCCCCCATGTTCTCACCTCCCCTTCTCAGGTCCGCAGCCACCTGCATTGCCCAGAGCCACGGTGGGCCTATGGAAATGACCACGTGCCCACCCATTTCCTCCCATCCCAGAAGCACCTCGGGGAAACTCAGAGCTAGTCTGCAGGCTCAGCTGGCCTTTCTGGCCTTGGAGGTGAGGCCTGCCCCGTTGCTCTACCTGGAGGAAGGAGCCACAGTTCTTCCTCTGCCTGCCCTCAGCCTGCGAGTCTCTCAAAAGGACAAGAGTCTCATTCATCTGTAGCCTGAGCATCCCCCAGAAGCTCCACACAGATTCCCCACAAAGGCACAGAATCCTCAAGCTGCCTTGGAAAAAAGGGCAGAGCTGTGCACTTTACATAACGCTTTTCCATAGGAGGAAACAGGCCCACATCTTAACTCAATTTAGAATCGGTTTTTAAGCGTCTATTTATAGGCATCACACAAGTACCCCTTGTGGATGGTGGAGGAATCAGGGCTCTGGGCTCTGGTCCACCACTACTCATTAGCATTCTTTTCATGTTTGTCTTCTCTAATTTCCCCAGCAGCATTTTAACTCAATAGCAAGGTCACCTACCACTTGGACCCAGCACCGCTTTCCATTTCCTCCAAAGAAAAATATGAATTTTCTTGGCCATGCAGCAGTGCCCTCTCCCCGCCCTCTCGGGGTCCCTCGCTTGCGTTGGCAAAAGCAGGGTTGTGCTATTCTTAGTGAACTGTGTTTCTGGACAGACGGTTCACCTTCAAAAAACCAACAAAGTCATGAGCGCAGAGCCCTGGGAAGGCCCTTGGGGGTCAGCTGGTCCCTGCTGGCCCTGAGTCCCCCACCTGGCCAGAGATACCCAGGGAGAGCCTGCTCCCGTTCCAGCAGCCAGGATGAACACAGAGAATCACCGACACTTCAGAACAACCCAGTCTTCTCTTCTCGGCCGTGTACGGCCTGGCCGTTCCTACTTCTACCAAACACACGTCCCCATCCTCTTTCTACCCTCCCTGGAGGCATCAAAGGCCGCCAGGTCCCTTCCCCTGTTTCTCTTGGCTACAGTGATCGGGCAGAAATCCCAGAGTCTGCTCTTCTTCTGGTAATGCACAGCCATTTTTGGAATAATCTCCTCATCCTTATCAAGCCCCAGGCTGGCAATGAAGTCCACAGGTCTCCCCATAAAATGTAAACACTCCACTTTCCAAGTTGCTGGCCCACCCACAAGTTATTTGGGGGGGAGTAGGAGGGTGGCTTATCCTGCATTCCAGCTTGCCAGGGGAGGCGGGAAATACAAAGCCATAGAACCTGGGAGATTCCACGAAGGCTCCTTCTGTCCGCATGCTGACGACTGGATTCTCCGGGGTCCAGAGACCCCAGGCCCTTGGAACCAGTACAGAAGGGAAGGTGGGCCCTCGCCTGGGCCACTGAATCCACAGCAGAACTCAGGCACAGAGAACACTGCCAATAAACAGCCCTCCAGCTGCCTGACTTGAAAATACCATGTGGCTCGGCTCTCCTACGACTACTGTTGCCGAGGCAGGCGGTTGGTACTCGGTGTCAGGATTAATTAACTTTCTCACAGGATGCCCACCACAACTGCCGCTGTCGGCTCTCTGTTATTGGACATGCACATCTCTGGCAATCAACTGGAGCTCTGATCACACCGAGCCTTTGAAAGGCTCTCGGGAGGCAAACAGAAATCCGAAACGTGGCTTCGAGTGGACGGTTCATAAATCTGCTGCTCACCTTTGATATTAGGCCAGGGGAGGCGGTGGGAGGCCCCAACTCCACAAGCCATCCTCGGGGCCCACTAGCGGCCCACATGGTTGGGGAGGGGGCCCCCGAGGCAGGAAGCCCCTGAGGCGAAGAGAACTTCCACGGGCCCTGAGAGAGCAGCTCAAACAAGCCTCCACCCAGAGCCGGAGAGACGGGCCCTGCAGCAGGGACGGTGCCGGGCAAGGGGATACGCGGGTCACAACCAGACTTTATAAGCACTTTTTCTTGGCAAAGTGAAGGCAACACTCACAGTCAGATGGGCTCCCAGGCCTGGAAGCTGCCCTGGGAGGAAGCCTGGCACAGAGGCAGACAGAGGTGGACGTGTCCAGGGCCGAGGCAGGAAGTGTGCGTGGAGGCCAGAAGGCTGATCTCACAGGCTAACCAAGTGGCCAGGGACCTGCACGGCGGAAGCACGTTTCCTGGAAGCAAATAGGCAACCCTGTGCTTTATAAGAGGCTGGGCCCTGGGCACATGGGTTTGGGGCTGTGGCTGGATCATAGAATAAGTAGAATTTGATGAGCAAAAAGGACCCAGATTCAGTGAAATGCTTGCCGATGGAAGACTCAGGCCACACTGAGCAGAGGGTCTGGGATAGGGCTGGGAAGGGTCTGCTCAGAGCACCATGGCCAGGATGATGGGGGAGAAAGGTCAGGCTGCATCAAAGGCAGGGCGCATCAGCTGCACCCTGTACCGAGCTCGGGTGTGGTTCTTTCTAGTACCAGCCCAGTGGCTGCAGCCGGCACCGAAAGCCAGGCGCTCACGGGGCTGTCAGTACCTCTGCATGATGGAGAGCTTGGAATAGGAGTTCACACTCCCGTGGCCTTCATGGGCCAGCCCAGGGGGCCATGGAGCTCATCTGCACTGCGCTGCCTCCCAGAGGGGAACAGGCAGCCAGCAGAGGTCAGCATCTGGCAGAGAAGCTGCCGCAGGAAAAGGCCTCCTGGGACCTGGTACTGTAGCTCCACCAAGCTGCCCCTGGGGGATGCAGCATGAGTAGCCCAGCATCCCCACAGGTATGGCTGGAACCGCATGGTAGGATTTTGTGGGGGTGTGGATGCTCCCCCAGGTCTACCGTGGGGCTGGGGCAGGGGTTCTGCTGTTTCCTGATGGGAAGGACTCACCGGGACAGTGCTCAGTTGGGCACAGCAGGGTCATTCCAAGGGAAAGAAAGAGGGCCCTTAGGAAACATTTCGAGTACTGGTCCCAGACCAATTATAGTGGGGAAACAGGGGTTGGGCTCAGAGAGGGGCTCCAGGTCCTCAGAGCCATATAAACAGAAAGGATGCAGCCCAGGTTATGGGGGAAGGGGCCAGGGGAGCAGTGATGGGAAAGTTGGGGGATCTTCCAGCTTGAGTGGACACTAATGGGCTGTTTACAAGTAAAAATCTTAAAATTCTGAAAAACTCAGTCCCCTCGCTAGCTGGGTAAAGTCTTCAAACACTAATAACTCTATTTATAAACACCAGTATGTATTATTCTTCTCCTTCTGGGAAGAAAGCTGCATCTTTAGAATAAAGAGCTCAAACCGTGAAACTTTCATTTGAGCAAATGTTTTGGGAACAAACTGGATTTAAAAATCCATCTTCAAAGGTCTCAAAGTTTCAAAAACTGTTTCGTTTGAGAAGGGCACTTCTAAAAACGCTATTAAAAATACATCATTATTACGAGAAACACACAAATCGCTACCAATGAAATGGTCAAAACTCTTCATTCTTGGAAGCTTATCTTTCAAAGTCTGGAGGTGACCAGCCACGGAGGAAGCGTCACATTCTACCACCAAACTCCTTGGTTGGGGAAGACCCTCACTCCCTGCTCCAGATTCCAATGCAGAGACTATTTATCCCTGATTAGTTTCCTGAATGGGGACTGTTCTTTGAAGGTGATTATTTGTTTCCTGTCCATGGGGCCTATGAGGCCACACTGATGGCAGATTTGGAGGTAGAGACATGGATCATTTCGATCCATTTCAAAACCTAAAAATTTGAACCCAAACTGGCTCTAACGTCCACTATCGCCAACTTACTTTTTCTGCATTTGCTTTTATGTAAAATCATCTGAGGCTCTACCAAATGAACCTGAGAGTTCCTTACAGCAGTGTTGAGCTAATTTATTAATGTTGGGGTTGAAATTAAAGGTGCCCTGATCCAGCCGCGCTGTAATCTCAATAGATCTGTCCTTGAGCGCTCCGTGGACAGAATCACGGCTCCCAGGGCTCTTCTTAGCCGAGGTGTTTACACTGTAACATCTGACATATTTCTCTGATGATTCTCGATATTAAACCAGTCTTGTGTTTGTTTGGAGTTCTCACCTGGCTCTGGGGAACAAGAGGACAGTGCAACGCTGAGGGATGAAAATCAGAACACGGTGCCAGGACTGTCCCCGTTACAGCCAGAAGTGGTGTCTTAAGAGACAAGGGTGAAGGGCAAAGGAAGGGCTGGTGGGGCGGGCTCAGGCAGGTCTGCGCCGACCCCAGGGATGGAGGGGAGGGTTCAGAGGAGCCTTCCAAGCCTGCATCTGCCAGGCTCACCTCATTGTTATTCTCTCCCAGGCAAATGAGGCTTCTATTTTTGCTGCGAGGAGTCTGCTGCCTTCCAATTCCCCGCTGCGTCCCCTGGAGGGAGGCGGGGATTTCATGTTCTCTTCAGGCAGCTCAGGGATGCGGAAGGGAGGGTCATCTAGACGGCTGAGAGCCAGAGAGAAGCAATGCCTGCCAATCTTATCAAATGAGGACACGGTGCTCAAGAAAGCTCCGGGCAAAGTGATGATGCATGTGCACGGTCTGATATGACCATGCAGGGCACATCAGGGTCTTTCTGGCCCATGTCACGCTTACTGTGACAGGCACTATTTCACAGAGGTGCACCTTTTAATCCTCACAGCAGTGCTGTGAGGTAGCGACGTTGTTGTCACCCCCATTTTACAGATGAGGAAACTGAGGCACACAAAAGTTATTAAGTGGTGAGCCTGAGGCCACACAAGAAGTTCTGGAGGTGGGGGCACCTGGGTGGCTCAGGCGGTTAAACATCTGCCTTCGGCTCAGGTCATGATCCCAGCATCCTGGGATCGAGCCCCACGTGGGGCTCCCTGCTCAGCGGGGAGTCTGCGGGGAGTCTGCTTGTCCCTCTCCCTCTCCCCTCCCCCTGCTGGTGTGCTCTCTCTCTCTCTAAATATAAATCAATAAAATCTTAAAAAAAAAAAAAATAAGGAAGTTCTGGAGCTGGGACTTAATCCTGGCAGTGTGGCCCAAGAAATTTCATTGGGAGGAAAAAATGGGGAAAGATATTTATAATATATAAATCAGATGAAGGATTCAATGATCGATAAGAAAATTCAAAACAAGGAGCAAAAGGTATGAACCTTCTGCTGAATAATTATACTTTATATTTTACACCTTTACACTGCATAATTATTCAGTATTCACAGAATAATCAATACATAAAATAAATATACATAAATATATGAAAATAAATACATGAAAAGATGTTCAACCTTACTGGCAGGCAGAGAAATGCAAATTAAGACACCCCCCCTCCATAGAGACCACTTTCACCCAATCAGACTAACAAAAATTAAAAACATCTGACAACACCAAGTGGTATCAGGGAAAAAAGGGGAAGGGGAACCCCCACACCGCTGGTGGAAACATTCATTAGTAGACCCACTTGGGAAAACAACTCGGCCGCTTCTAGAAAATGTAAAGATTCATACATTTATCCCACAGCGATTCCAATTCTTGCTAAGTATTCTAATCAAATCTAGCTCATGGTCACATAGAGACACACACACCAGTATTCATAACAGCCTTGTCTGTAGCGGCAAGAAATTGGAAACCATCTGAACACCTGCCAATGAAGAACAGATACAATGAAATGCCACACAGCAGCAAAAAGGTATAAAGGACAGCTATACGTTTTCACATGGATGCAACGGGCAGATATAAAGTGAGGCAAAACAAAGGCAAGCTACAGAAAGAAAAACATACAATTTGATATCATTTACACAATGCTTAGAGACATGCAGAAATCATAGGTATATTGACTAATGCAGAAAATTAAAACATGCACCAAACTCTAATAGTAGTTACCTCTGCGTGGGAAACAGGGGGATGCAGTCAGGGACGGGCCCCAGCTATACTGGTTAATGATGATGGTTTAAAATACGTCCACTGATTCTTTTCCACTCCCTTCAAAAGGTGGAGCCTAATTCCCCTCTCCTTGAAAGTGGGCTGGGCTTAGTAACGTGGGTCTAGTGAACAGAGTAAGGCAGAGGTGACGATGTGTGGCTAAAGAGACTAGATCATAAAAGGCACTGCAGTGTTCTCAAGACTCTCTCTTGGATCACTCACTCTGCGGGAAGCTGCCGCCGTGTTGTGAGGACACTCAAGCAGCACTGTGGAGAGGCTCCATGCAAAAGGACTGAGGTCTCCCGCCCACAGCCACATGAAATCATCTCGGACGTGGATCCTCCAGCCCCAGTTAAGCCTTCAGATGACTATGGCCCTCACCCACATGTGGACCCTGAGACAGAATCATCCAGCCGAGCTGCTCCCAGATTCTGACCCACGGACTCCATGTGTGAGGTAATAATGAGGTATGCCACTGAGTTTTGGCATAATTGGTTACACAGAAGGTGATAACCGACATAGTAGTATTCTCTACTTTAAGTGGGTTGTGGGCACACAGGTGTTCAGCACATAATTCTTGTTACCTTTTTGTATGTCGAATATTTTATAGTAAAAATTTAATCCAAAAGACTTGAGTTAGGTCCACATAGGTTAACAGTTGGAAACAGTGGATAGTAGAAGACAGGGAAACATAATAGGAAGGGGCTTCATCCTTCTGGGTGATCAGAGAATGGCTTCTCTCCTCAGGGGCATAAGGAACATAGAAAAGCCCCACGTGGGCAGGAGAAGAGGAAGCAGAAGGATTTGTTCTATTAACATATTTAAAACAGGGAGTCCTTTTAGGCTAAGAGAGTGTGTCTGAGCCTGAGACGCTGACCGGCAGGGAGAGGGGGATGTCTGGCAGCACCCAGGGTGGCCCTCCTCCTCAATGGCTCCTCCTGGGTCTTGAGGCCATCAGAGAAGGGCGGGGTTGCCCAGAAGCCAGGATCTGGACATCATCACGTCTCTCTCTCTCTCTGTCTCCCTCTCTCCTTCAGGTTCCAGATAAAGCAAATGTACATTCCTTGGAAGTCATTGAGCTGGTCAGGGTCAACTGATCCAGGAGAAGCAGTGAGAACCAGTTAAATCTGGCAGACCCAGTCTGTATCAAGATTCCCAGAGAACCACTGGAACTATTCCAGACCACTTATTGTCAATCCTCTTTAAGAGCCTAAATCCACCGTCTCACAACTGGTGCTATGTTCTGCAATTTACTCATTCAAAGAACTATGTCCAAAATCCATTTTAATTGAAACAACCACTTTTCTCACTATGAAGTGACAGCTGAAGCAACAATAACGCTTAATATATTCCATGCTTGCCTGCTTTCTAAAAAAAAAAAGAAAGGAAAGAAAACACTGTCGAGATGACAGAAGCGTGCAAGCCATGCTTTTAGTGCTGTCCTTTTGAGTCTGACTTGGGGAAGTGGCCACTGAGAATTCGGATGCACCTGTGATTGTTCTCATTCCTCGCCTCTCTGTGGCTGGCCCCGGCCGACAAAGGGAGGAAGAAGACGTGGTGAGAACGGGAAGGGGTGAGGGGAAACGTGGGCCGTGCTGGTGGTGCGGGGGGAAAGCATCAGAGATGATGGCTACCGAGACGGCAGAGCACAGGGCCACACGGCATCCCAGCCAGAGCCAGCAGGAGACAGGGAGACAGCCAGGCTTCTGAGTCCAAGGCCCAACTTCAGGTCCCGCCTCTGCTTAGGAACTGTGACCACAGCATGTTCCCCCCACTGCTCTGAGACTCGGGCCCTGCATCAGACACAGAGAAGGCAAGAGGGGGAAGGGGGGCGCCTGGGTGGCTCAGTCCGTTAGGTGTCTGCGTTCGGCTCAGGCCATGATCCCAAGGTCCTGGGATCCCTCCCACATCCACGTCCGTCTGGCTTCCCTGCTCAGCGAGGAGTCGGCTTCTCCCTCTCCCTCTACTGCTCCTCGCTGCTTGGGCGCTCTCTCTCTCATAAATAAAAAAATAAAATTTGAAAAGGAAAAAGAAACAGAGCAGGTCTCACAGGATCCTAAAGCTCCCTCTGTCCCTCCTTGGCCTTCAGGACAACACTCAGCCCTCACTGGGAGGAAATCAAGACAGAGGCCAACTCAGGGGAACTAGGGATGAGTGCTGGTGCAGGACTCAATAGCTCAGTGATCCTGAGCCTCAGTGTCCTCTGCTGTGAAATGGGGATAATAAGAGTCTCCCATAAACCTCCGTCACAGGATTGCCATGAGGCTGACATGAGGTACCAGCAGGTACTCAGTGAGAAATACATGCCAACTCTTGTCATAAAGCCATTCAATTCCCGCTGCCCTGGGGCCGGCCCCACTCTCTCTCCCATCCATCCCCCAGCGCCCCAAGAAGGAACATATCAGGTACTTGTTTAGTGCCCACGTAGAGCCCCTCGGAGGGGGGACCCCAGACCCAGGTCAGCATTCATTGCACCCGGCACACAGGAAAGGTCCCACTCCCTGATTCCAGAACCCCCACCCAGGCCACCTCCACAGTCCCCAGCAGATACTCTTTCAGAGCCGGCAGCGCACCTCACACCAGAGCATGAGAGTCTGGGTGCCCTCCTAGGATGCGGCATTTTCAGAGACAAAGCTCACTAACCCAGAGGGAGGCAGGGGCCTGGGGCAGGTCAAGGGGCTCCTAGCACCACTTATACCTCAGCAGGACCCTGGCCCAGGGGTGCTGGCTGCAGAATGACTTGGGTGCTTTGGATCACAAAGTCCCTCTGAACTACTCTGAAACCCCTTCCTACACGTTCCCTGGGCCTGCACCCTCCCCAGTCACGGGTTTCCCAGAAGACAGGAATCTGTCTCGGGGGGCCTGGAGGGGGTCCTCCACCTCCTCCTCAGAGCTGCCCCCAGGCCCGCCCCCTCCAACCCATCCTGGCTTGCTCCTTCACTTGCTGCTGGTGGGGAGGGAGTCCCTGAGGTAATACTTCTCCTGGAGGTCACCAATTCACAGTACCACATACCCAGGGGGTTTCCATATCTATGACACACCAGCCTCTATGACAAAAGTCAAAGGTGAGTTTGGATTTTTTAAGTTTTCTAGAAAAGACTCTCAAAAATAATGTATCAGCAGAAGGTGAAAGGAACCAAAATTGCCAGGCACGGGCCCCCAAACTGAGCATCAGACAGGAATCCTTAACAGTGTCATCCGTGTCAACACTGAAACCAATTACTCCCCACACATATACCACCAATAAATAGCCTCTCATCTAGAAAAGAAAGGCAAGGAAATGATTTTCACTTTCAAAACAGGGCTCTCCTCAAGCAAGGATTGCCCTGCGTATCCCTCCGCATGCAGGAGCTGAAGGAAACACACAGGGAGATGGTGGCTGGGCTGGAAATGTCTGCAGAAATGTTTACACCCACCAAACCTCAGACCTCTGGCAGGTAACCCAAGCCCACTGGAAGTGGGAAGCAGCGTGGTCACCCCAGGGTCCATACCAGTGAATCTCCAGACAGCTTGCAGAGTGGAGACGTGGGTGGGCGACACGCAATGACTTGCTGTTTTACCAGCTTCCCTCCGACTCCGATAAACCCATGACCTTGAGGTGTCAGGATCTTAACCACATACAAGGCCACCTTTGGTTTAATGATGCATTTCATTTTTACCTAATGATTACTACAACCTGGACTCATCACCGAGGCCGGTCGATTACCGAGGTCTCTCATTCTGGTTCTATGGGGAGGCTGGATACTGGCCCCAGACAGGCATGCAATGTTCCCAAGCAGCCTGGTAAAGAAGTTTGCTCTCAATACATCATCAGTGTGTCCTTCAGATGGCGGTGGTTGTCAGAGGCCTCTTGCTAGTCTCACTTTATCATAGTAATTTGCTGTTTTGTAGGTCCAACCTTATCAATTTATTTTCTCAAGACTGTTCTTTAAGACAGGACTACTGGGAGAACCAAATATAAATCCTCTACTGCCAAAGCAGAAATATACACAATCAGAATATTCTTACTAACCCAGCCTCGAGATGAAGCTGATATAACAGAAGAGAGGGTTGTGAGAAAGAAATTGGACCCACGATAACAAGGCCAAGCTGCTAGATCAAGCCTTGCCTGAAACCATGCGTTCCAACTACACGAGAAAACGTTTATATTACCGTGAGATGGGTTTTCCGTTAGGTCAAGTGTCTTCATGGATGAGGAAACTGAGGCCCAGGGAGGTAACGTTAACTCTGCCAGCCCAGAGAACAAGAGAATGAAACCTCAGTTATGCTGCATTAAGTCCTGCCTTGTGTCAAAATCCTAGGCTGTGTTCAGTTTCCAACTTTACTCTTATTTGCCATTCTGCTCTCACTCTGATTATTTGGTAGCTTTATCTAACATTTTGAGTTGGATATTTAATTCATTCATTTATTTTTTTATTTTAAGGCACAGCTTTATGTGCATCCCATAGATTGATGAATTTATAGAGTTTAATCTTATGATTTTCCAAGTTGA
The DNA here is from genome assembly GCF_002201575.2 of Neomonachus schauinslandi. Taxonomy (NCBI): domain Eukaryota; kingdom Metazoa; phylum Chordata; class Mammalia; order Carnivora; family Phocidae; genus Neomonachus; species Neomonachus schauinslandi. The sequence continues at coordinate 122,682,714 of NC_058411.1, read as the reverse complement.
AAGGCCCTTTTGTTTTTTATCTTATGGTTAACTTCTAGTTTTATTGCATTGTGATGACAGAACTTTGTTTGAATCATTTCCATGTTACAAGAACTTACTGAAGTTTTCTTTGTAACCTAATACATGTCAACTTTCACAAATGTTCCATGTATTCTGGAAACAAAGTTGTATTCTCTATTATCATGGTACAAAGTCTGGTATGTTGGGGGCATAGTCCTTTGTCTCCTTCACACATCTTGGAGAGGAAGCGGCTGTCATGGTCTCCAGAATGAGTATGCTTCTGTCCATATCTCCTGCTTCACAGCTTCAAGGAGGTTCCTCAATGTTAAAGGGAAAAATGTTTTGAACTAAGTATTGCAAATGTATCAGATATATTAGGTGTACCAAAAGGAGGTCTTAGAATCAAATTTCTAACTTTTTTTTATAAATTTAATTCTTTTTTATTTTAATCTGTTATGTTAATCACCATACATTACATCATTGGTTTTTGATGTAGTGGTCCATGATTCATTGTTTGCATATAACACCCAGTGCTCCATGCAATACGTGCCCTCTTTAATACCCATCACCAGGCTAACCCATCCCCCCACCCCCCTCCCCTCTAGAACCTTCAGTTTGTTTCTCAGAGTCCATAGTCTCTCATGATTCGTCTCCCCCTCCGATTTCCCCCCCTTCATTTTTCCTTCCCTGCTATTGTCTTTTTTTTTTTTAACATATAATGTATTATTTGTTTCAGAGGTACAGGTATGTGATTCATCAGTCTTACACAATTCACAGCGCTCACCATAGCACATACCCTCCCCAATGTCTATCACCTAGCCACCCCATCCCTCCTACCCCCCACCACTCCAGCAACCCTCAGTTTGTTTCCTGAGATTATTTTTAATGAGGTTTCCTTTAATTTATTTTCACAGTTGAAATCAGAATTAAAACCCCTAATTTCTTTTTCTTTCTACTGGCTTTGTTTCTGTACACCCTCCCATCCTTTCCAGCCTTTGTAATTACTTTGTTTTAGGCATGACTTTCTTAAACAGCAGAGCTGGGCACCACTGTGTGAACCAATCTGAAAGTCTTTTATTCGGTGGATTAAATCTACTTACACAGTGAAGGAAACGATCAACAAAACTGAAAGGTACCCTACTGAATGCGAGAAGGTATTTGCAAATGACATATCTGATAAAGGGTTGGTATCCAAAATATATAAAGAACTTATAAAACTCAACATGCAAAAAAACAAGTAATCCAGTTAAAAAATGGGCAGAAAACATGAAAAGATATTTCTCCAAAGAAGACTTCCAGATGGCCAACAGACACATGAAAAGATGCTCATCATCACATACCATCAGGGAAATGCCAATCAAAACTACAATGAGATATCATTGTCATATATCATAGTCAAAATGGCTAAATCAAAACCACAAGAAACAACAGGTGTTGGTGAGGATACAGAGAAAGGGGAACCCTCTTGCACTGTTGGTGGGAAGGCCAAGCTGGTGCAGCCACTCTGGAAAACAGTATGGTGGTTCCTCAAAAAGTTAAAAATAGATCTGCCCTCTGATCCAGCAATTACACTACCAGGTATTCACCCAAAAGATACAAAAATACTAGTCTGAAGGGATACATGCACCCCGACATTTATAGCAGCATTATCAACAATAGCCAAATTATGGAAAGAGCCCAAATGTCCATCAACTGATGAATGGATAAAGAAGAGGTGGTACTCAGGCATCAAAAAGAATAAAATCTTGCTATTTGCAGTAACGTGGATGGAGCTAGAGAGTATTATGCTAAGTGAAATAAGTCAGTCAGATAAAGACAAATACCATCTGACTGACTTATGTGGAATTTAACAAACAAAACATATGAACAAAGGGGATAAAAGAGAGAGACAGAGGCAAACCAAGAAACAGACTCTTAACTATAGAGAACAAACTGATGGTTACCAGAGGGGAAGTCGGTGGGGGGATGGGTTAACTAGGTGATGGGGAGTAAGGAGGGCATTTGTTGTGATGAGCACCGAGTGATGTATGGAAGTGTTGAATCACTATATGTACACCTGAAACTAATATTACACTGTATGTTAACTAACTGGAGTTTAAATTGAAACTTAAAAAAAAAAGATGTGTTAATAAACTCATAAGTAGAATCAAAAGTAAATAAATATGTAAATACTCTTTAAATAGATTTAAAAAAAAATCCACTTCAATTTCTCAGTGTGGCTGGTGTGTTCAATTTCAGCTCTGTCATTTTTTTGTGTGTTGTAGTTACCATGTGTATTTCACTTTGTAGTCTATTTTCTTCATTCCCTTAGGTTTTTCCCCCACTTTGGGTATTTAGGAAAGTCTATATTTTGACTTTCCTACCTGCAGGACAATCCATGAGCTTATTCTACTTTCTTCTTTCTTTCTCCCTCGTTCACCTATTACTGTTACTGATTATTTCCATTTTGTCAATTTACATACATTTATATCTACTCTTCCACATCTACCCCTACCTTTTAGTAGTTACATATGCAATTAAAAACCATATTAATACCCACTACCAGTCCTTTTGCCAAAGTTGCCCCAAACATCTTTTCACTGAATGAAATCTGTCCTCTACTGCATGGCATACATATATTTGACACCCAGAGTGGGGTCGTTTTTAACACCTCCACCCTCGATACGACAAAAATATTTGTAGGAATTATCAAATAATAACTAGTAATGGTCATTATTTGCTTGACTTGATCTCTAACTTATAACAATTTTTTTTAATTTCCATTTTACAATTCAAATTCAGTACAGTATTTCCTGTGTCAACTATTTTGCTAACAAACGAAAGTATTACACTTCACAGTTTATGCTCTGTTTTACTGTTTCAACTTTAAACACAAAATAAAGATGCCACATGGTCACACAAAATGACAGAATTGAAGAAACTCAAATTCTGTTTCTTTGTCTTCACTATTACTGTGCTAGTATTGTTTATTTCTAAATCTACTATTTAAATGCAGGAATATCTAGTCCCACAGGAGAAGCCTGTACATGAAAGGAACTTGAGTGATTCTGAATGGTTATAACTTAACTCTCAAAATATCCATGGGTGTACCTGAGTCTATGTATGTCAGAGGATGACTAAGGGGGAGTTCTCTAAATTCAGTGCCATGTAGAAAGCAATGTTTATTAAACCATAACTAACACGGATGTGTTCATTTGAAGCCTGTGCACATTACTAAAATGCCAGTAACAGGAAAAATTGCTTAGACATTAGACCAAAAAGAGATTTTTTTTTTTCAGGAGGGGCATTTCTCAACTGACATTCTTTAACAGTGCTGGAACATGGTGATAATAAAAAGCAGACCAGCTTCTAGTCAGTTTTGTCATTGCTTTTAAATGATCTGCAGATGAAGCAACTTCTATTGCCTGCATCCAGGGCAGACCGCTTCTACCACCCCCAGCACACCACAAATTCTGGTAGATTCTTTAAATAGGGCTGGTGGGTACAGTATTCTTCTACTTCTTTCATCTTTTAACTATTTTTCTAAAACCTTGATGCTTCAAGGACAGTTGACTGGATATAAAACCCTTAGCTCATATTTTCTTCCTTGAGTTTCTTGAAAATGTCGTGTTACTTGTTCGTTTTGCCTGGAGGCCCAGCTGATGGCACATTTATCTTTATTTATATTTACGGTACATGTATCTTTAAAGTCTAATAGCTTTAGAGCATAATTTTGAGTTGACCATTCTCAGAATGATAGCAGACTACAGGTGGTCCCTGAACAATGCGGAGATTAGGGGTGCCGATCCCCACACAGCTAAAAATCCACATGCAACGTCTAACTCCCCAAAAACTAAACGACTAACAGCCTACTGCTGATGGAAAGCCTTACGATAACATAAGCAGTTTAGATTAACACATATTCTGTACATTCTCTGTATTATCTACTGTATTCTTACAACATAGTAAAGAAAATGTTAAAATTTTAAATTTTAATATTTATAGTACTGTAGTGTACTTCTCTTAAAAAAAAAAAAAGTCCACAAAGAAACGGACCCATGCAGTTCAAACCCATGTGGTTCAAGGGCCAGCTGTATTTCCAAGCAGATTCAGATATTTTGTTTCAGGAATTTTTTCTTGAATTACAGCTTTAATTTTAGTTCTGTTCCATTGCTTCTCTTTTCTTCCTCAGGGTCTCCAACTATAGGTATGCTGGATCTTTTTCCAAATGTCAGTATTCCATCTCTTTATTTGTGTCATTTTCTTGATTCTATTCATTTCTCTGCTTACTGTACTTTCAGTGGCAACTTCCTGTCCCCTTGGACACCTTATAATTTACTACTCATTTCAGAGATAACTTTATTTTTTTCTTCAATTCCTTTCCTTAGGGAAAAAAAAAAAGAAAGAAAGAAAAATTCCTTTCCTTAGTTTTATAAACTCCCACTTCATATCCTCCTGGTGTTTATCCATTGCCAGTCTAATTTTTTGAATTTCTTGACTCATGGTGCTTTTAACATTTGCAATTGCTTGTTAATTATATTGCATTCGTCTCTTTACTTCTTGACTCTTCATATGCCTAAATATTTTGTGACTCATTTCTTTTTTTTTCTTACAGTAACATTGTATGGATTCTAGGTTTGTTTAAATTTTTATTTATTTTCCTTAGTCTCTCCAGTTTGCCTGGACCAGCAAAAGCAGGAGATGGGCTGGGCGGGGGAGGGAGTTGGGTGCAGGAAGTAAGAGGGATTTGTGTGGCTTGCTTAAGAACTTGGCTCAGTCGTTAAGCGTCTGCCTTCGGCTCAGGTCATGATCCCGGGGTCCTGGCATCGAGCCCCGCATCGAGCCCCCGCATCAAGCTCCCTGCTCCGCGGGAAGCCTGCTTCTCCCTCTCCCACTCCCCCTGCTTGTGTTCCCTCTCTTGCTGTCTCTCTCTGTCAAATAAATAAAATCTTAAAAAAAAAAAAAAAGAACTTGGCTTAGTTATATCCTCATTTCTTACAACTCTGAAGTATAGTTTCTTTAATAAATAATAGAGGTTTTCCTTCTCTCCCTCCTTCCCTCTCCCTCCTTTCCTCTTCCCTCCCCTCTCCCTCTCTTCCTCCTTCTCCTCCCCCCTCCCTCTTCCTCCTCTCCTCCCCCTCCTCTCCTCCTCCTTCCCTACCTTCCCTCCTCCTCCTCTGCCCTCTCTTCCCCTCTACTCTTTGGTCTTTCTCAGTTTCATTCCTTGATGCTTTGTTGTTTCACTAAATTCCTTACCTCCAGCTGATTCCTTCTTCCTTTTACACTTCCAGGAGGCACTGTGCTTCCCAAGGTGTATCCCTCTCCCAGAAGAAGAACCTCTGACCTCATGCACTTTCCAAGCCCCTCTTTTTCACTTCCTCAACAGCCAATACTTAAGTTACTAGGTCAGACCTACTCTTGGCATTTCCCCACTGAGGTTAGGGCATTCTCTCTCTCCCTCATGCTGTATGAAGTTTTCTGGACGTAGGCTTCCTGACGACTGCGAATTACAAGACATTAGGATGGATTTTACAAGATACTTTAAATACGACAAGCTGTAGGCTTGGACTTTGCTACACAGAAAAAGCGAAGTGTGCTTCCAAAATGTTCCTTTAAAACTACTAGTAGTGCTAATAATAACAGTGATCAGAAAACGTGTCTCTGGGGATTACTTTCAAAACCACTGGCATGTGCGTTTGTGGTTGTTTCATACCAGGCTGGGTAGTGTGCCTTGGATGATTCTGATTTTTGCAGAATAATGGGAAGGGTTTCATATTATTCTGCCACATACAGGAAAACGTGAGAAGAGACAAGAGGCAAAGTCACCTGGTCTCAAAAATCACATTTCAACTCGAACAAGCAGGGAAAAGCTCTAGTGCGTTTCTGAGACACACGAATTTTCAAAGTTGGGCAGGCCGTCAGGAGGTTCCTCAACTCTTGCCTCACTTGAGAGATGCTGGTGTTTCCTTGGCAGACGCAACACCTCAGACAGGATTTGTGAGGAAGTGCGGCACTCTCTCCGATTCTGGCTTAGACACCTACGTGGGAACATTCCAGGAACTACAAAATGATTCAGACTGGCGTTCATCACCGTCCCCACCTGGAATTTTGTAAGCTTTGGCTCTGTTCATTCCTTTCCATTTTTAGTCTTTTCACTTCAGTCACATGGGAAATCTACCCATTGGGTGGTGTGTAAACTAGGGGTCACCCTCCTTCTCTGGACTCCCCACTGAAATCCCTTTCTGGACAGCCTGGTATGAAACAACCACAAACGCACATGCCAGTGGTTTTGAAAGTAATCCCCAGAGACACATTTTCTGATCACTGTTATTATTAGTACTACTAGTTTCAAACCCTACTCTGTGTTTCCTTCTGTCTCTACACTCAGGGCCCACCAAGAATATTCAGTTATGTCGTTTTTATTTTTTAAACGAAGTCAAAATTGCTTTACTGACTAAAAATCTGCTTCGATTCTATCTGGTCCAGCTTGCCAGTCAGGACTGACTTGGTATAATCAGAACCATCTAAGGGAGCACCAGGGGGCTATCCATCCACTCATCAGGCCTCATCAGAACTAATCAGAACATAGGTAGATTCGATATGAATACCACAGCTCTCCAGACACTTTCCTAAAATCAATCTCACCATACGAGGCCTAGGTACACAAACCTTCCAAGTTTTCCCATTCCCTAGGAGGACAGGACCCAAGCTTAAATGACCTTGTCTTATTTCTTTTGCCTGTCACCACTACATGTGTGTGTGAACACATGTGCCCGTGTGCACACAAACACACGCTCATCCTTGGTCACTGCTATACTACTAGGCTACCCGTGTTCCAAGGCCAACATGGAGTCACCAACAGCTGGGCTCAGACCCACACAGGTGACAGGTGTCCACCTCCTCGACCAGCAGACACTCCCTGGTCCCAGTCACAACTCTCCATTCAGGCTTCAGACCCAGTCTAGCCCCCAGGTCTGTGAGGAACTGTCAGGAGTTCACCCCGCAGCACCCATGTTGACCAAACTCCATCCCATGCAGACCTCCCCCGTATATGCTCCTTTACTGCGCGAAGTTCTTAGACATCCACCCTCCAGAACCGTACGACAATACATTTCTGTTGTTCAAGCCCCCTGGTCTGTGGTACTTTGTGATAGCAGCCATGGCCGACTAATAGGGGGCCATTCTGTAGCTCTCTGTGTCTATTTCCATCTCATATGTGAAAGTCTGTTGGAGATAAAGACCTAATGAAAGGGGCCAACCAGAAAATAATAGTCCTCAGGATGGCCGCCACCAGGAGAGTGAGTAAGGTCTCAGGTGGGTCATTCACCCACCCGACCGACCTGCTGAAGAAGACATTCAGCACTGCCCAGAGCCACATGGCAGTGCCTGGTGACAGGGGAGTCCACACCACCACTCACCAAGGTTACCTCTAGGAATTCATGGGATTGGCCAAAACAAGGGTAGACAAGATTCCCAGGGCCCCTGCCCCCCAGCATCCTATCACAGCCTCTCCTTTGCTATGGTGTCTAAACTGGCCATTTGGCATCTGAACCGCAAACTCCACATAGACATAAATGTTGCTTACTCTTCTCCCCCTGCTTTTTTTTTTTTTTTTTTGCCCAAATCATATTTCTCTGTGACACAAATAAAGGAAGGTTGCAGGATCTTGCCCCCCACAAGGTGTTCTCCCACCAGCAACTGACAGGGCCACCCTTCCCTTCCAAATTTACCTTCTGGTGCTGTTTGGATCTGAACTAGTGCATTGGCAGAACCACAGAAAAGAACAGATGTGCTCCAAGGGCTCAGATATTCAGCGGAATCATATCAAGAGCCCAGGCAATAAGCAAGATCTAGAAGCAGGGCACGGGAAGGTGGCAGTGTTGTCGGCAGCATGGTTTTGAAATTTCCTGAAATGCCCACATAAAACAAATGTAGCAACTGTAGATTAAAACCCCAAAACCACAGACAACATTTACAACACAACTAGGTGCCAATGTTTCCCTACAAACCCCAAAATACAAGCAGGTGGGAACAGACTACCAACAGCCTCAAGACCTGTGTGGGTCTTGACATCAGCAGAAGCAACCAGTAAAGCAGCAGGGTGTCTAAGAAACCTGACAACAGGGGAGCCTGGGAAGAGCCAATAGACATTCACGGGGAAACCCAACAGAGAATCTGGGAAGGGTGTTTGTCCACAGCAGTAGAGGGATAAAGAGTTCACAGTGGGTACCAAGGTGCTCTGAGCTCTCCAAAAGGCAACCAGGGCTCCCTTCCAACTCAGGACCCACATGGAGGACGCCCACTGGGAGTGGCATCAAAATTAAACAGGACAGAGATCGCAGAGATGAAGAAAAGAGAAGGTCCAGGTACAAGTGGGGAAAGGAAATAGTGAGTCTCAGGAAGTCATACTTTTATGTAACACTGCACATAAATAACAGAAGACAAAGCTGTATGTGCATAGAAAAGCTCTCCTGAACCACATCTCCTTGATTACTTCCTCAGTTCTGGAAAACTAATTTCACATTAAAAAGAACAACAACAACAACAAAATCATGATCAAATACCATTACATGAGAGCCTGATAAGAAAAAAAGAAGTGAGGGGGAGAGAACAAGGAGCAAAATAACATCCTTTCAGGCAATAAAAGCATGCCAAAAATATATGCCACACAGATCAAAAACATAAACTTTGTTCCAAACTGAACTGAAAGAAATTAAGAAAAAACATGAAACAATATGAATCAAAATTAGAAATACTCAAAAATCAGATGTCAGGGCTCAAGAAAGAATTAGACATGTTTTCACTCTTAAAAGAAAGCAATTATTTCAGAAACTAAGACTAAACTAGAAGGAATGCAAGAACAAATAAACAGAACAGAAAATTCCATAACAAAATAGAAGATGAAAAGGAAGAAAGTGTTAAAAGCCAAAAATGAGGTAAAAAAGAATTCCAGAGCAAGCGACAGCTACCGAAGACAAGCAAAGAAGATCTAGCACATCCACAACAGGAGTTCATGAAAAAAACCTAAAACAAGGGAAAAAAAACACAAATATTGGAAACTTTCTTGGAATTTAAAACAAAGAGTGGGGTGCCTAGGTGGCTCAATCAGTCAAGCGTTTCCCTCCAGCTCAGGTCATGATCCCAGAGTCCTGGGATCGAACCCCGCATGGGGCTCCCTGCTCAGCAGGGAACATGCTTCTCCCTCTCCCTCTGCTCCTCTCCACCGCTCATGCTCTCTCTTGCTCTGTTCTTGCTCTCAAAAAAAATAAAAAATCTTTTAAAAAAGTGAAACTACATATTGAGAAAGCCTACCATGTACTTGAGAATGCTGATCCAGCATGACCAACATCAAGATATACTCTAATAAAATTACTACACACACACACAGAAAAAATATCCATTGAGCATATAAAAATAAAAGAGGACACATAAGAGAAACTAAATTAGATATTATCAGACTTTTTTTTAAAGATTTTATTTTATTTATTTGAGAGAGAGTGAGAGAGCAGAAGCAGGGGGAGCAGCAGAGGGAGAGGGAGAAGCAGACTCCCCGCTGAGCAGGGAGCCCTATGTGGGGCTCGATCCCAGGACTCCGAGATCATGACCTGAGCTAAAAGCATACACTTAACTGACTGAGCCACCTAGACACCCTAATTATCAGACTTTTTGACAACTATGATTAATTACTTCCAGAATGTTTACGATACTCAAGGATCTACTATCCAGGAAAAACTGCCTTTCAAGTATGAAGGCATAAGCAAACTGATACCAAAATGCAAAGACATGAGGATTTCCATCCCATGAGGTCTTCCTGACCTACTGGAACGCAAGCATCAGAAAACCAAAATGACCAGCAAGGCACTGACATAAGAACCAGTGACTATATTAGTTTGCTGGAGCTGCCATAACAAAGTACCAAAAACTAAGTGGCTTAAACAACAGAAATGTATTGCCTTACAGTTCTGGAGGCTAAAAGTCTGAGATCAAGGTGCTGGCAGGGCTGGTTCCTTCTGAAGGCCGTGAGGGAAAGATTTGCTGCAGGCCTCTCTCCTTGGCTTGGAGATGGCCATCTTCATCCTCATATGGCATTCTTGTATCTTCACATCATCTTCCTTCTGTATATGTCTGTGTCCAAATTTCTTCTTCTTTTAAGGACACTGCTGTATTGGATCTGGGGCTCACCCTTGATTACCTCTGTAAAGACTGTTCATCCAAATAAAGCCACATTCTGAGAAACCAAGAGTTAGGACATCAACATATGGATTTTAGGGAGCTATAAATCATCCTGTAACAGTGGTGTTGAGCACCAACAGTTGCTATACTCACAGACATTATGTGCTTCCCCTAACCTTGTCAAAGAGGTAAAATCTAAGTCTGACATAGGCACTGAATCCACCTGCCAATGAGCAGAAGAAAGAAGCTGAAGGAACATAGTTAATTGCCTCATCCAAAATAAAACTGTGGGACACTCTATAGGTCAAATATCCCAGAATCTTCAATAGATATTTTGTAAGGAAAAGAAGAGGACAGATAATATGGCAATTCCTCAAAATATTAAAAATAGAATTACCATATGATCCAGCAATCCCGCTTCTGAGTATATACCCAAAAGAATTGAAAGCAGGGTCTCAAAGAGATATTTAAACACCCAGGTTCATGGCAGCAGTCCTGACAATACATGTCATAAATATGGCAGTATAATAATACAGGTTATAAATATGGCCAATGGGATGCTCAAATTATAGCAGAGAGCTTCCCTAATTTGAGGAAGGAAACAGGCATCAAAATCCAGGAAGCACAGAGAACCCCTCTCAAAATCAATAAAAATAGGTCAACACCCCGACATCTAATAGTAAAACTTACGAGTCTCAGAGATAAAGAGAAAATCCTGAAAGCAGCTCGGGAGAAGAGATATGTAACCTACAATGGTAGAATCATTAGATTGGCAACAGGCCTATCCACAGAGACCTGGCAAGCCAGAAAGGACTGGCCTGATATATTCAGAGCAATAAATGAGAAAAATATGCAGCCAAGAATACTATATCCAGCTAGGCTGTCACTGAAAATAGAAGGAGAGATAAAAAGAAGACAACCAAAAACTAAAGGAATTTGCAACCATGAAACCAGCCCTACAAGAAATATTGAAAGGGGTCCTCTAAGCAAAGAGAGAGCCTACAAGCAACATAGACCAAAAAGGAACACAGACAATATACAGTAACAGTCACCTTATAGGCAATACAATGGCAAAATTCCTATCTTTCAATAGTTACCCTGAATGTAAATGGGCTCAATGCCCCAATCAAAAGACACAGGCTATCAGATTGGATTAAAAAACAAGACCCAGATATGCTGTCTGCAAGAGACTCATTTTAGACCCAAAGACACCCCCAGATTGAAAGTGAGGGGGTGGAAAACCATTTACCATGCTAATGGACACCAAAAGAAAGCTGGGGTGGCAATCTTTATATCAGACAAATTAGATTTTAAACCAAAGACTGTAATAAGAGATGAGGAAGGACACTAAATCCTACTTAAAGGGTCTATCCAACAAGAAGATCTAACAATTGTAAATATCTATGCCCCTAACATGGGAGCAGCCAATTATATAAGGCATTTAATAACAAAAGCAAAGAAACACATTGACAACAATACAATAATACTGGGGGACTTTAACAACCCCCTCACTGAAATGGACAGGTCATCTGAGCAAAAGATCAACAAGGAAATAAAGACTTTAAATGACACACTGGACCAAATGGACTTCACAGATATATTAAGAACATTCCATCCCAAAGCAACAGAATACAGATTCTTCTCTAGTGCCCATGGAACATTCTCCAGAATAGATCACATCCTAGGTCACAAACCAGGTCTCAACTGGTACCAAAAGACTGGGATCATTCCCTGCCTATTTTCAGACCACAATGCTTTGAAACTGTAACTCAATCACAAGAGGAAAGTCGGAAAGAACTCAAATACATGGAGGCTAAAGAGCATCCTATTAAAAAATGAATGGGTCAACCAGGAAATTAAAGAAGAATTTAAAAAATTCATGGAAAACAATGAAAATGAAAACACAACTGTTGAAAATCTTTGGGATACAGCAAAGGCAGTCCTAAGAGGAAAGCATATAGCAATACAAGCCTTTCTCAAGAAACAAGAAAGGTCTCAAGTACACAACCTAACCCTACACCTAAAGGAGCTGGGGAAAGAACAGCAAATAAAGCCTAAACCCAGCAGGAGAAGAGAAATAATAAAGATCAGAGCAGAAATCAATGAAATAGAAACTAAAAGAACAGTAGAACAGATCAACGAAACTAGGAGCTGGTTCTTTGAAAGAATTAACAAGATTGATAAACCCCTGGCCAGACTTATCAAAAAAAGAAGAGAAATGACCCAAATCAACAAAATCATGAATGAAAGAGGAGACATCACAACCAACACCAAAGAAATACAATTATAAGAACATATTATGAGCAACTCTATGCCAGCAAATTAGATAACCTGGAAGAAATGGATGCATTCCTAGAGATGTATCAACTACCAAAACTGAACCAGGAAGAAATAGAAAACCTGAACAGACCTAGAACCACTAAGGAAATTGAAGCAGTCATCAAAAATCTCCCAAAAAACAAAAGCCCAGGGCCAGACGGCTTCCCAGGGGAATTCTACCAAACATTTCAAGAAGAATTAATACCTATTCTTCTGAAACTGTTCCAAAAAACAGAAATGGAAGGAAAACTTCCAAACTCGTTTTATGAGGCCACCATTACCTTGATCCCCAAACCAGACAAAGACCCCATCAAAAAGGAGAATTACAGACCAATATCCCTGATGAACATGGATGCAAAAATTCTCACCAAAATACTAGCCAATAGGATCCAACAGTACATTAAAAGGATTATTCACCACGACCAATTGGGATTTATCCCTGGGCTGCAAGGTTGGTTCAACATCCTCAAATCAATCAACGTGATACATTAACAAAAGAAAGAACAAGAATCATATGATCCTCTCAATAGATGCAGAAAAAGCATTTGACAAAGTACAGCATCCTTTCTTGATCAAAACTCTTCAGAGTATAGGCATAGAGGGTACATACCTCAATATCATAAAAGCCATCTATGAAAAACCTACAGCGAATATTATTCTCAATGGGGAAAAACTGAGAGCTTTCCCCCTAAGGTCAGGAACGCGGCAGGTTTGTCCACTATCAGCACTGCTATTCAACATAGTATTGGAAGTCCTAGCCACAGCAATCGACAACAAAAAGAAATAAAAGGCATCCAAATCCGCAAAGAAGAAGTCAAACTCTCACTCTTTGCAGATGATATGATACTTTATGTGGAAAACCCCAAAGACTCCACCCCAAAACTGCTAGAACTCATACAGGAATTCAGTAAAGTGGCAGGATATAAAATCAATGCACAGAAGTCAGTGGCATTCCTATACACCAACAACAAGACAGAAGAAAGAGAAATTAAGGAGTCGATCCCATTTACAATTGCACCCAAAACCATAAGATACCTAGGAATAAATCTAACCAAAGAGGCAAAGGATCTGTACTCAGAAAACTATAAAATACTCATGAAAGAAATGGAGGAAGACACAAAGAAATGGAAAAACGTTCCATGCTCATGGATTGGAAGAACAAATATTGTGAAGATGTCAATGCTACCTAGAGCAATCTACACATTCAATGCAATCCCCATCAAAATACCATCCACTTTTTTCAAAGAAATGGAACAAATCATCCTAAAATTCGTATGGAACCAGAAAAGACCCCGCATAGCCAGAGGAATGTTGATAAAGAAAAGCAAAGCTGGCGGCATCACAATTCCGGACTTCCAGCTCTATTTCAAAGCTGTCATCATCAAGACAGTATGGTACTAGCACAAAAACAGACACATAGATCAATGGAACAGAATAGAGAGCCCAGAAATGGACCCTCAACTCTATGGTCAACTCATCTTTGATAAAGCAGGAAAGAATGTCCAATGGAAAAAAAGACAGTCTCTTCAACAAATGGTGTTGGGAAAATTGGATAGCCACATGCAGAAGAATGAAACTGGACCATTTCCTTACACCACACACAAAAATAGACTCCAAATGGTTGAAAGACCTCAATGTGAGACAGGAGTCCATCAAAATCCTAAAGGAGAACACGGGCAGCAACCTCTTCGACCTCAGCCGCAGCAACTTCTTCCTAGAAACATCGCCAAAGGCAAGGGAAGCAAGGGCAAAAATGAACTATTGGGACTTCATCAAGATAAAAAGCTTTTGCAAAGCAAAGGAAACAGTCAACAAAACCAAAAGACAACCAACAGAATGGGAGAAGATATTTGCAAATGACATATCAGATAAAGGGCTAGTATCCAAAATCTATAAAGAACTCATCAAATTCAACACCCAAAGAACAAAGAATCCAATCAAGAAATGGGCAGAAGACATGAACAGACATTTTTCCAAAGAAGACATCCAAAGGGCCAACAGACACATAAAAAAGTGCTCAACATCACTTGGCATCAGGGAAATCCAAATCAAAACCTCAATGAGATATCACCTCACACCAGTCAGAATGGCTAAAATGAACAAGTCAGGAAACGACAGATGTTGGCGGGGATGCGGAGAAAGGGGAACCCTCCTCCACTGTTGGTGGGAATGCAAGCTGGTGCAGCCACTCTGGAAAACGGTATGGAGGTTCCTCAAAAAGTTGAAAATAGAACTACCATATGATCCAGCAATTGCACTACTGGGTATTTACCTCAAAGATACAAATGTAAGGATCTGAAGGGGTATGTGCACCCCGATGTTTATAGCAGCAATGTCCACAATATCCAAACTGCAGAAAGGACAAGATGTCCATCGACAGATGAATGGATAAAGAAGATGTGGTACATATATACAATGGATTATTATGCAGCCACCAAAAGGAATGAGCTCTTGCCATCTGCAACGATGTGGATCGAACTGGAGGTTGTTATGCTGAGCGAAATAAGTCAATCAGAGAAAGACATGCATCATATGACCTCACTGATATTAGGAATTCTTAATCTCAGGAAACAAACTGAGGGTTGCTGGAGTGGTGGGGGGGTGGGAGGGTTGGGGTGGCTAGGTGATAGACACTGGGGAGCGTATGTGCTATGGTGAGCGCTGTGAATTGTGCAAGACTGTTGAATCACAGATCTGTACCTCTGAAACAAATAATACAATATATGTTAAAAAAAAAAAGAAGAAGGAGATAGCAGGAGGGGAAGAATGAAGGGGGGTAAATCGGAGGGGGAGATGAACCATGAAAGACGATGGACTCTGAAAAACAAACTGAGGGTTCTAGAGGGGAGGGAGGTGGTAGGATGGGTTAGCCTGGTGATGGGTATTAAAGAGGGCATGTATTGCATGGAGCACTGGGTGTTATGCACAAACAATGTGTTTGGAACACTACATGAAAAACTAATGATGTAATGTATGGTGATTAACGTAACAATAAAAAAATTTTTAAAAAGGTATGTACACTAAAAAGTAAAAATAAAGTACATATTTACGATTGTTTAGGTACTACCATTTACGCTTCCAACAATCTTTACAGAAGTACACTTCTATTACCTATTTATGAAAAGTACCTATTTCCATCCATTTTGTATAATGCAGGACATTACTTATCATCTTTAATTTTTGTAGAATATTATTTATCTCTTTAACTTTTGGCCAAACAGTGGTACTGCATTATTGTTTTAATCTTCATTTTACACTTTACTCATTAAAGAATGAGCAACATTTCAAAAAAAAAAAAAAAGTATACTACATAATTAAAAGTATCAACTATCAAGTACATAAAGCAATCCCTAAATGTATACTTATCAAATAGCAGAGCCTCAAAATATGAAGAAAAAACTGATCTAGCCAAAAGGAAAAAGACAAATTTACAATGATATTTGGGAACTTCAGTATCTCAACTCTCAGAAACTGAAAGAACTACTAGACAGGAAATCACCAAGGATATAGAAGAACTGAACAACACCATCAACCACTAGGATCTAATTGACATGTTCAGACCACTCTACCCAACAACAGCATGGTACACATTCTTTTTAAGGGCTACGAAACATGCACTAAGACAGACCATATCTTAGATCACAAAATAAACCTTAATAAATTCAAAGGAATTGAAATTAAGCAGAATATCTTCTCTGACCAAAATGGAATCAAACTAGAAATCAGTAGCAGAAAGACTACAGAAAAATCTCCAAATACTTGGAAACTAAATAACACACTTCTAAATAATCCACAGGCCAAAGTGGAAATCTCAAAGGAAAATTTAAATCACACAGAAATGGATTTTTAAAAACCCACAACATACCAAATTTGTGGGATACAGCCCACAGTGCTGAGAGAAAAACATATTCACTAAGAGGCTGCAAGATACAAGAGCAATACATGAACATCAATTTTATGTCTATATAATGACAACAAACAGAAATCAAAATTTTTAAATGCAATACCACTTACAATTGCTCCAAAGATAATGAGATATCTATGAATGAATGTTTTAAAATGTACAGGATGTGTATGATGAAACTTTAAAAATGCTGGTGAAACAGAAATCAAGGAAGATCTAAATACTTGGGAGAGATATACTATGTTCATGGATTGGAAAACTCAACATTAAAAAAAAAAAAAAAAATGTCAACTCTGTCCTAAACTGGTCTATAGGTTTAGCAAAAGTCCTATGAAAATCTCAGCATGGTTTTTTGTTGATACAGATAGACTTATTCTAAAACTTATTTGGAAAGGAAAAGGCCCTAGAATAGCTAAATATTCTCAAAAAAAAGAAGAATGGAGTGGGAGAAATCACTCTACTCAATATTAAGGCTTACTGTAGAGCTATAACTGTTTGCTATTGGCAGAGGGATAGACAAATAAATCAATAGAACTGAATATAGAACCCAGAAAAAAATGAGCCACTCCAATATGCACAACTAATTTTTGAAAAAAGAGTGAAAGCAATTCAGTGGATGAGAGAGAGCCTTTTCAATAAATGGTGCTGGAGCATATGGACATGTAGAAATGTCCAAAAAATTTTTTTATCTACACCTCACAGATTATACAAAAATCAACTCACAATGTGTTGTGGACTTAAATCTAAAACATAAACCAAAAAACTTCTAGAAAGAAAACCACAGGAGAGAACTGTGAGACCTAAGATTTGGCAAAGAATTCTTAGACTTGATACCAAAGGCAGTATCCATAAGAGGAAAGCTGATCAACTGGACCTCATCAAAATTTAAAACTTCTGCCTGCCAAAGGTCACGTTAAGAGAATGAAAAGACGAATTACAGCCTGGGAGAAAACAAATGTAAAGCATATATCCAATAAAGGACTTGAATCTAAAATATATGAAGAATCCTCAAAACTCAACAGAAAAATATAATTTAGAAAACAAATGTAAAGCATATATCCAATAAAGGACTTGAATCTAAAATATATGAAGAACCCTCAAAACTCAACAGAAAAATATAATTAGAAAATGGGCAAAAGACATGAAAGGCACTTCACCTAAGAAGATAAATAGATGGTAAATAATCACATGAAAAAAAGTCCATCATTATTAGCCATTAGAAAAATGTAAAGAAAACACAATGAGATAGCACTACACATGTATCCAAATGGCTAAAATAAAAAACAGTAACAACACCTGGCAAGGATGCTGAGAAATTGGATCATTCATACATTGCTGTTGGAAATATAAAATGGTACAGCCACTCTGGAAAATAGTTTGGCAACTCCTTTAAAACTAAAAGTAGACTTACCATATGACTCAGCAATTGCAGATACTTGGGCATTTATCTCAAAAAGAAAACTTAATTTCATACAGAAATTTTACATGAATGCTCACAGCAGCTTTATTCATAATAGCCCCAAACTGGAAACCTCCTAAATATCCTTTGATGGTTGAACAGTTAAACTATGACACACCCATACCACAGACTACTACTCAGCAATAAAAAGGAATGAACTATTGACACATGCAACAACATGGATAAACCTCAAAGAAATTACGCCGAGGGCTAAAAGTCAATCTCAAAAAGAGATACATACTTCAAGATTCCTTTTATATGACATTCATGAAATAATACAGATATGAAGGACAGAGCAGATTAGGGGTTGCCAGGGGTTAGGAATGATACAAGAGTGTGTGTGTGTGTGTGTGTGTGTGTGTGTGTGTGTGTGTGTGTGTGGCTACAAAGGATTTGCAGGATGGAGTCTTTGGGTGATGACACAGTTAAATATCTTGATTGTGGTGGTGGTCACAAGAAGCTAGCTACACGTGTGGTTGCATCAAACTATGCACGTACACACACACACACATACATTTGTGCATGTATAACTAGTGAATTCTGAGTAAGTTCTATTGCTTATACCAATGTCAATTTCCTGGTTTTGCTATTATTGTGCTATAGTTTATACAAGATGTCAACACTGGGGAGGATTAGGTGAAGGGTGTATGGGACCTCCCCGAACACTTCTTTGCACCTTCCTATAAATCTAAAATTATTTCAAAATAAAAAAGTAAGTAAAGTATATCAATTCACTCCCAAAATAGGAATAACAGTAAAGACAATGCTTCATTCCAAGTTATATTCTAAAACAAGCCTATTTGGTTAGAATGTGTTGTCAGTGAAAACTTGGTCTCAGCCAGACCCTTGGAAGTGGAAGCAGGCTTTCTCATCCCTTTCAGTTGGAAAGAGAAGTTGGACAGACCTAAGTTCACATCGCAGCTGTGCCACCTGCCCCTGTGTGGCTTTGAGTACATGCCTGGGAGGCTCTTGTGAAGCCCCCACGTCCTCATCTGTCAGATTCTGAAAGAACTAACTGACCTCACAGTTAAGGCCCTCAATAATGCATTAGGCACAGAGGAAGACCCCTCATCTAGGAAAGAGCTGGTGCCTGTGAGCATTCAAAGTCTCATGCTGAGAATCTTAAATGCAAACCCCCTGCCAACCCTGGGCTGTATAATTTTAATTTCACTCCCTATAGTGCCTGAATGACAGGAGCATCTCTAACAATAGGGTATTCCTCTTTCTCAGCCCTATACATTGAAAATGGCACATCATATCAGGCTACACCAAACAAAATAGAAAAACATTTCTTTTTTTTTTAAATTTTTTTATTCTTATGTTAATCCCCATACATTACATCATTAGTTTTAGATGTAGTGTTCCATGATTCATTGTTTGTGCATAACACCCAGTGCTCCATGCAGAATGTGCCCTCCTCAACACCCATCACCAGGCTAATCCATCCTCCCTCCCCCTCCCCTCTAGAACCCTCAGTTTGTTTTTCAGAGTCCATCGTCTCTCATGGTTCGTCTACCCCTCCGATTTCCCCCGCTTCATTCTTCCCCTCCTGCTACCTTCTTCTTCTTTTTTTTTTTCTTAACATATATTGCATTATTTGTTTCAGGGTACAGATCTGTGATTCAACAGTCTTGCACAATTCACAGCGCTTACCAGAGCACATACCCTCCCCAGTGTCTATCACCCAGTCACCCCATCCCTCCCACCCCACCCCCCACTCCAGCAACCCTCAATTTGTTAGAAAAACATTTCTTAATATATGAACCTGATAACCAATTAGGAAATTCATACTCGTACTTATTCATCGAAGACTTTCAGTCCTATCTTCTTCTCTACCCCTACATGCTGTCGACTTCTCTACCGCTAAATGCTGTTGACTTCCTCAATACACCTAATGCCCATGTAACATCCCACCCATTCAACCCTGGATGCCACAGAGATCTGCACAGCTCTCAAAAAATACTGATGTCTGTATGAAAAGTCTTTGTATTGTCCAGGAACTAAAGTACTGATTAAAAGAAGACTCTGTAATCACTATAGTCTAGAAGTAAGGCTGCATGTCATAATCTCTAGGACAACCACTAAAAGAACATTCAAGGAATGCATACCTAAGAAGCTGGTGGGAGAGGATGTAAAAATAAAACTACTCCATTAAAAAAAAAAAAGGCGAGGAAGCTATCAAGAATGACTGGGATTGTATCAAAAGGTCTCAAGGGCCAAGTTGAAGATGCTCCGTTGGTTAAAGATAGAACAATTTGAATTTCAATAAGGATTAATGAGTGCAATGGTTTGAAACCTACAAATATGTTCAAGTCCATGAGTTCATAATGATAGTTTTAAAAACTAATTTACCACCTTTGGAAGATTATGGGAAACACATTCATCATCTTTGAAACTGGTAAATGAAGTGAAAGAATCATGTGTTCACCCTGCCTTTTCTCTATGAATTGTCTCCCTGGGTAAGTGCAGAGGTGAGAGAGAGGTGTCTACAAAATCATTCCGGCTAATATGTGAAAAAGAAATGATATAATCAGAATATTATTTTATTCAAAAAATATTTTTTAAATACTAACATCTGAAAAAAAAAAAACTAAACTAATGTCTAAGATCTATCCCAGACCAATTAGATCCAAATCCCCCAGGAATGGGGCCCAGGTGACTGTGCTTTCCAGGTGGCTGGAATGTGGCTGGAATGTGCAACCAGAGTTGAGATATCTGAGTATCCCTTCAATTCCCTGATGTTCTCACCTGCAACAAGCTTCTCCTCCCTTCCACCCCAATCATTGGCTTGTCATCTCCCCCAGGATGGTGCTCCTCCATCTGGAATCCCCTCCAGCCATCCTTCCTCACTTAAAGACACTCAGTACTTCACATCCAGCTCAGAGCCTACTTCCTCCGAGAAGACTCCCTTGATTTTCCACAGAGCTGAACTGTTATTTTTTTACAGCTTCATGGACGTATAATTTGTATACTACACAATTCACCTATTATAAGCGGTAATGATTTTAGTGGATGTATTCAGTTGCACAACTATCACAATGAAGTTTTAGAATGTTCCCACCACCCCCATGTCTGACTGCAGCCAATCCCACCTACATCCCCAGGCCTAGGCAACCACCAATCTTCTTTCCCTATAATTAGGCCTCTTCTAGAAGCATCGTATAAATGGAACTGTGCAATACGTAGACTTTTGTGTCTGGCATCTTTCACTCAGCATAATGTTTTTGAGTGAACTTGGGTATTTTTAAATGTACAAGGGGATTTGGTATTTAAAGGAATGCTGGATGAATCCATCTGTAAGCAGTGAATCACTTCTCAATGTGACTCCTCATCCTCTCATTTATTGTATAAGAATGGTGTTTGCATCTTGGCTTCTCTTGGGGCCAGCTTCCTCCCAGAAGTGGCCTATGACAGGTTTGGCTTGATGGGGCAAAGCTGCTTGGACCATACTTCCTCCATTTTCATTCAATTTACACCATAAACCCATCTAATATCTGAAGCCTTGGTCCCTAAATGTTGACCCCACGAATGCACAACTGTTGAAAGGCTCCGAGAATTCATCTGCATCCTCAGCGCTGCTGGAAGACTGGCTGTACTCTGTTCTGGCAATGGTTTCTGAGGTATACAGATGTTGTGTAGTTATGAAAATTCTAAGTGCTCTTAGTTACAGCTTTTCCTCGTGAATTTTTCCAGTTCCTATAGGCAGTAAGCTTCACAAGAGTAGACGCTATCTCCGACTCTGGGCTGTATGCCCCACGCTCCGGACACAGCAAAAGCAACCCAGGAAGATAATTTAATGAAAATGCTGAAGCTGGAGAATGTTGCATGGGGACTGTAGTAGTCTGCTAAGGCTGCCATTGCAAGTCTGGGTGGCTTAGACAACAGAAATTTATTTTCTCACAATTCCGGAGGCTGGAAGTTTCAGATCAAGGTGTCGGCAAGGCTTGTCTCTTCTGAGGCCTCTCTCCTCAGCTTGTGGATGGCCACCTTCTCCCTGTGTCTTGTTACCATCTTCCTTCTGTGAGTGTCTGTGTCTTTATCTCCTCTTCTTATAAGGACACCTGGCAGATTGGATCGGGGCCCATTCTAATAACCTCATAGTGACATACATACCTCTTTAAAGACCCTGTCTCCCAATACAGTCACATTCTGAGGTAGTGCAGGATAGGACTTCAACATATGAATTGGGGGGGGGGGAGAGGGGACACAATTCATCACATAACAGGAACTGATGATATAATTCTCTCTGCTTTTGTGGCTATTTGAAAAGTTCTATAATGGAAAGTTAAACTTAAAAAGATTCATTCAATGAATTGTTACTAAATGACCAAAATGGTACTAAAAACATGACTGTGGCCAAGTAGGAGAGGTCTGGGAAATGTTTTGGTATTAAAAAGGCATTCCCACTTTCAAAAACAGGTAGGAATAATTACTAAAAAGAATGACCCTCCTGCTTTGGAAGTATAATGAGGTCCACAGAGTTTGGGGTTGTCTCCTAAAATCGAAATTGGCTCTGGATTTGCTAAGCACCAGAAAACACAGAAGTCATTAACACAGGTGGAGCTGCTCCCAAGTGAGCTCCCATCAGCTCCCAGCCCCACCTGGGAGCCAGAGCTGTGTGCTGCTGACAAAATGAAACCATTAATGTCCGGTAAAGAACTCTTCAGCAAGAGACTTACCTACAGGAAACTGCGGCCCATTAGCGGTCTCAAAACCTCTGCTACATCTGAGGGGTTCATTACCTTGGGGTACTAAGAAGCATATGGAGTTACCCCAAAGGCCACATTTTCATCTTAACCTACTTTTGCATGTAAAACACTTTGCAGGTTCCTCCTCGATTAGTCAGGACAGGCTAGGCTGTGCTGCTGTAACAAAGAGCTCCTAAATCACAGTGCTGAAGCTTAGTAATGGCTTCTATCTGGCTCATTCAACCTCTACTGTGGGTCTGGTTTCCGCTCCAGGGCAGAGACCACATTATGGCAAGGCCTTCTCAACATAAGCTTCTAGGACTGATGTGACTGAGGAAGAGAGAGCATGGAAAGTCTCTTAAAGCAACTACCTGCCCATCACTTCTGCTCCAATTTCCTTGGCCGAAGCAAGTCACATGGTCATCTCTGACTCTGAGGAAGTGGAGAAGCACAATCCTCCCATGCACCCAGGAGGAGGAGCAGTGAAAATACCAGACGGTATGGGGCACTAAAGCCCACCACTCCCACAAAGGCACCCACAGCCACAGACATGGCCTTCAAATGCTCTGCCGCCTGCCTCAGCCCCTCTGCCTTCATCCCAGTAATAGTGAGAACACAGTCCTTCAGCAAACGTAGTGGGTTTGGTGCAGACCACCTGTCAAAATAAACAATCCTCCCAGGGCGCCTGGATGGCACAGTCCGTTAGGTGTCTGACTCTCGGTTTCAGCTCAGGTCGTGGTCTCAGGGTGGCGAGATCGAGCCCCATGTCAGGCTCCATGCTCAGTGTGGAGTCTGCTTGAGATTCTCTCTCTCCCTCTCCCTGTGCCCCTCCCCACCCACTCGCATGCTCTCTCTCTCAAATAAATAAATTTTTAAAAATAATAAAATACATAAACAAACAAACAATGCTCCCTCCTGGCTTGGGGACAGCATCCTGGACACACCATGTTCCCACAGAAGCCACCAAAGCAGCATGTATGAAGCTTGATGTGTGGGTGCAAAGGGGGGCAGTATCACCTGCACTCCACATCTCCCCACCATGAAACTGCTCAAAGTCCCCACAGTGCTCCCACATGTAAGAGGACGCTCCACATCACTGATCATCAGGAAAATGCAATCAAAGCCACACTGAGATATCACTTCACTCCTACTAGAATGGCTACCATCAAAAACAAAGAAACAAAAAAACAGAAAACAGTAAGTGTTGGCAAGGATGTGGAGAAGTTGGAACCCTTGTGCACTTTGGAAATGTAAAATGGTAAAACCGATGGCAAACCATATAGAAATTCCTCGAGAAATTAAAAGCAACTCCTCTTCTGAGTATTTACCCAAAAGAATTAAAAGCAGGACCCTGAAGAGATATTTGTACACTCCTGTTCACTGTAGCATTATTCACAATAGCCAAAAGGGAGAAGCAACCCAAGTGTCCACTGACAGTTGAATTGATAAACAAAACGTGGTGTATTCATAAAATGGCATATTATGCAGCCTTAAAAAGGAGGGAAATTCTGACACATGCTATAACATGGATGAGCCTGGAGGACGTCATACCAAACAAATTAAGTCACAGAAAGATAATTGTGTGATTCCATTTAAATGAAGTACCTAAAATAGTGAAATTCATAGGGACAAAGCGCACAGTAGTGGCTGCCAGGGGCTGGGGAAGGCAGGGAATGGGGAATTCTTTCATAATGGGCACAGAGTTCCAGTTTTGCAAAGGAAAAGAGTTCTGGAGCTGGATGGTGGGGATGATAACACAACAACGTGAATGTGATTAATGCTGCTGAACTCACTATATACTTGAAAGTGGCTGAAATGGTACATTTTATGTTTCATATATTGGACCATATGATATGGTCTGAAGGTTTGTGTCCCCCAAACTTCATATGTTTGAAAAATCTAATCCCCAATACGATGGTATTAGAAAGTGGGGAACTTCTGAGAGGTGATTAGGTCATAAGGGTGGAGCTCTCATGAATGGGATTTGGGTCCTTAGAAAAGAGCCCCCAGAAAGCTCCCTCACCCTTCCACCATGTGACGACACAGCAAGAAGGCACCGTCTATGAACCAGGAAGCCCTCACTAAACACCAAGTCGGCTGGCACCATGATCCTGATTCCTAACCTCCACAAGCATAAGAAATAAGTGTTTGTTTTTCATAAGTCACTCAATGAGTGACTTAGTGACTTAGAGCAGCTCAAGGGGACTAAGTTGTACTACAATTTATAGAAATTTGAAACAGTGGCTCCCATGACCCACTGGATCGAGTCCAAGTATCTTGAATTAAGACACGTAGACTCTGAGTCAACAGAGCTGGGGTGGAGCCCAAGACTGTATTTCTCAAAGCTCCTGGCTGGGTCTAATAGCCAAAAACAGCCAAAAGTCAACATCAACACCTACACCCAAGGACACCTAGTGGAATGGGACTGTGACCCCTACCCAACATCACAGCCACACCCAGGGACACCATGTGGGAGCTGTCCAGAGTCCTGCAAGGGCTGGCATGCCTCCCCAGGTGCCTGAGCAGTGTTTTTGGTTAATACCCTTTCTATTTCAAATCACTCATATGTTCCTGTAGATGAAACCAACTTTATTGTTTAACTTCATTGTTATCTATAGTTAAATCAATGACTATAAAACCAGCTTCTTAGACTCTCTTAATTACCCAGAAGAAATCCCACAATAGATGCCATTTCCCTGAATAGAGCAGGTGGGCAGCTACAATAAAATTTCTTTAATAGAGCTGATGTTCCTCCTGGAGTAATTTAAATAAGCCACAATGGCACAATCATTAAAATTAATTATAAGAGCCTAAAAAAGCCACAGGGTGGGAATCTGAGGATGGGGTTCTAGTCTTGGCTCTTTGGCAAATTAAAGGATGTGAACTTTGCTAGACCCGTAGCTCTTTAGGGCTGAGATATGTCATCTGTAAGATGATGAGCATGGTGGAAATAGCCTTGGCTTACAGACTGCTGGGGATTTTCAAAACAAAGTAGAATACTAGACAGACTACATCACCTCTAATGAGTGTAAAAAAATTGTTTCCTGAAACTTCTCTTTGAGATCTATAATGTACAGATGTCCTAGATGGTGAAATAAAGTGTATTTTAATGAATTTGATTTAAAATAAAAATGTCTGGGGGCGCCTGTATGGCTCAGTCAGTTAAGCGTCTGCTTTGGCTCAGGTCATGATCCCAGGGTCCTGGGATCAAGCCCCACATCGGGCTCCCCGCTGAGTGGGGAGTGCGCTTCTCCTTCTCCCTCTGCCCCTCCCCCTGCTCGTGTGCTCTCTCTCTCTCATTCGCTCTCTCTCAAATAAATTTCTTAAAAGTAAAATAAAATTAAAATATCTGAAAAAGACCTACAATTCTAGTGCTATTCAGTGCAACAAATACAGAGAAGTATTGCTGGGAAGGCCCAGGGACTGAGTCACCCCGTGGATGACAAGCATGGAGAGTGGAGTGGTTGTGCCTCCGGCCTGGTCCTCTCTGGAGGAAACCAAGCCCACCAGTCAGTGTCCACACGGATGCCACCCTGGTGGCCAGGGTGAGGGACCCTCCCTGGATGGACACTCACAGAGGCCAAGCAGCCAAGAAAGGTTGGTTCTGGGGTTTTGAGGACGCTGGGGCAGATGGGGCACGAAGTTGCCTGACTTTGCTGCAGGTAGGGTCAGGACTAGGGCGAGGCAAGGGAGGGGCCCAGATCGTAAGGCTGAAGCAGGCCCTTGCTCTTGAGTGTAGACTGTCACTGAAGCAGCCTGCTGGCAACTACCTCTTACATTGTGTGTCAGGCCTGGGGACCCGGGGCAAAATGAGGCCAGCCAAGCCCCTGAGCTTCCAGACTCCTGCTCTGGAGGGGGTGCAGACAATAACCAAGAAGTTACAGAGCTAACATGGAAGGTGCTCACGCCTGGTGAGGGGGCGACCAGCACTAAACAGGGTGGTCTGCAGAGGCCTCACGGAGAAGAAAATGTTTGACCCAGCATGTGAAGAAGGTGATAAAGTTAACCAGCTAGGTTTTTGCAGGGAAGAGTTTTAGTAAATAAGTCAAGAGGAAACAGCTGAGGGGGGCCATCAGCTTTTACTCTGAGTGAGACAGGGCATTTGGGGGGTTCTGGATTGAGGAGTGTCATGACCTGATTTAAGTTTTAAAGCCATCACCCTGATTTCAGTTTCAAAGCTGCAGTGTAGAGACGGACCTGGCCAGAAAGCTGTGTGGTCAGGGCAGAAAGAAAAAACTAGAGGCTAGTGCCACAATCCAGCCGGGAGATGACTGGGGCAGTGCAGGTGGTGCCTGGGGATGGAATTCTGGAACAGCTTAAGATGTAGTACTTGCGAGGAACATGGGAGTCAAGGTCGACTCAGAGTCTGTGGTCCAAGCATCTGGAAGGATGGAGGTGCCATTTGCTGAGATGGGAAAGTGTTGGGAGGGACGATGGGGGACAGATGGCACCTGTTCTGCTGGGATGTCCGTTAGACCTCCAGGGGGAAGCGCTGCGTGGGCCTGGGTATACGAGTCTGGCACTCAGGAGAAAAGTTGGAGCTAAGATACAAATTTGGAATTCTTCAGCATATGGATGGATTTAATGTGACAAGACTGGATGAGACCAAGAAGGGTATGAGTATGGATCAAGCAGGAAAGAGGTCTATGGGTGGGTCCCAGGGATACCCCAACCCTCAGAGGTCAGTAAGGGGACCGAGTGAAGTGAGAAGAATCCCAGGCATGGGGCACCCTGAAAGGCAAGGAGAGAAGCATTTCCTGGGGAAGAGAGGACAGATGCTGTGACAGGACAAGTAAGAGAAGGACGGAGAAGTAATCGCTGGACGTGGCGACTTGGGAGGTGCTTAGTGACCTGGATGGGCACAGTTTTGGTAGGGTTGGTAAAAGTATTGGCAGAAGGGGCAAACATCTGACCCGACTGGGTTTAACAGAGAATGGGAGAGGAGGAACTGCAGAAAGCCAGCAGAGACAACTCTTTCCAGAAGTTCTACAGCAAAACAAAGCAGAAAAATAGGACAGTAGCGGGAGGAGGAAGTGGGAGCGAGAGAATTTTTTTCTCTTTTCTCAGATGGGAGAGAGAAGCGGCATGTGTGAATGTGCAGAGAAGGATCCAACAGAGAGCAGGGAACGGTGCTGGGGGGCAGAGAGAAGTTCCAGGGGCGGCATCTGGCGCGAACATAAAGAGGGGGTGGCTTTGAGCCGGATACATTATTTCCAATCTCAGGAGGAACGCGAAGGAGACGGGCACAGATGCTGGCAGGGAAGTATGTGATGAGGGGGTGGGGGTCTGAACCAACCATACGAGTCCTCATTTCATCAAAAATTCTGGAGCCTGCAAAACCCAGAGGGAGGCTGGGATTCCAGGTAAAGGGAGATGTTCGGTCATCCAGTCACCAAGTGACCATAGAGACCAGTTTCATCTTCCCTTCCCTGATGAGCTTCAACAGTTCCGTAGCACAAAGAGTACAGACTTTTGGTCTCTGAAGATAAAAATTTGAGCCCATTTTTATTAGCTGCTTGAAGTTGGCAAAAAAAAAAATCGTATCATTGCCGTAAGTTCTATTTCTCTGTCAGAACCATGGAGACACTTACTCTTGTGTTTCTCAGGACTGCTGAGAAGAAAAATATGTATAAAAGTTCTCAGTTAATGAAAATTCAAGTTGCAGGAACACAGTAAAATAACATCTTTATGGAGTTTGACAACATACATAACAATAAGATATATCATTTAGGCATACATACAGAGTAAAAATATAAAAATGTGCCCCAAAATACTAAACAGCAGCTTTGTTTTTGTAGGTTTCCCGGGGGGGTGATTGGGGAGGGGCATTCACAGCAGCTTAAACTGCACATACCTTATTTCTTACACTGGGTGGAAAGTGCCCAGATGTTCCTCTTACTATTC
The DNA here is from genome assembly GCF_002201575.2 of Neomonachus schauinslandi. Classification (NCBI taxonomy): domain Eukaryota; kingdom Metazoa; phylum Chordata; class Mammalia; order Carnivora; family Phocidae; genus Neomonachus; species Neomonachus schauinslandi. The sequence goes on along the minus strand of NC_058411.1, from coordinate 122,654,288 downwards.
TCTGTATCTTTTGTAGACCTTTTGTTCCTGCTCTATTCAGCCACGTGTCTAGGCGTTTCCTTTCCGCTCTGGGATATGTAAGGATGGCTCTCATAGGTGATCGGGACGCCCGGTCCAGGGCTTGGCAATGCATTCAAAAAGCAAGGGGAGACACGTAGCTGTACACAGGTTAGTATACACACTCTATTTCCTACCTCTGTGCAATAAGAGGAGCTCGAAGCAATGGCACCTCAGTAGAAACAAGCCCTCTCGACACTCAGACCTTGGTTTCTAATAACATTCTCCCATAAAAGGAACTAACAAAAGGAACCAGGGACCCTTGGAGAAACAGCTGATTCTAGGGCCAGGGCACAGAAAATGCAAGATGAGCCTGGAGCATCGTGTTGCGGCATGAAGGAAGAACTCATAAAATGAAAGGATAGGGACATGTCAGGGAGACAGGAGCCAACCTGAAAAAGCCACCACTGGTCAAAGCTGGAATAATCCGAGCAACAGAATAGTGTAGGACTGTAATCTAAATACCCATGAGTCCATATTGATATAAAGAAATGTTTAAATAAATCAATGGGGGAGAACAGACAAGTCTCCGACACAAAAATTCCAAATAACTTACGTAGACATTCTCCTAACTCCCCGATTCCTAAATGTGGACTGTGCATGGTGGCTTCCCTCCCAAGAGGAGTTCGGAAAGGGGGTGGGGTGACCTTACAGCAGAGAAACTCAGCAAAGACCACCTCAGCCTGGTGAGCAAGGTCAACCAAGGTCAATGGTGATAAATCATGTTGATAGATGACCTCTGAGATGATTTGTTGGGAACCTGACCTCTGTGGTCTTCCTTCCAAAAACCCGTTATGCAGTCTAAGCATGAGAAAAACATCAGATAAACCCAAATTGTGACATTCTACAGAACACCAGACTGGTACTTCTCAAAACTGTCCAAAAACGGCCACAGACCGGAGGAGGCTAAGGAAACACAATCACTAAATATAATGTGGTATCCTGCATGGGATCCTGGAATACAAAGAGGAGTTCAGCAGGGCACCTGGGTGGCTCAGTCGGTTAAGCATCTGCCTTCGGCTCAGGTCATGATCCCAGGGTCGTGGGATCAAGCCCCACGCTGGGCTCCCTGCTCAGCGGGGAGTCTGCTTCTCCCTCTCCCTCTGGCCCTCCCCTTGCTCCTTCTCTCTCTCTCGCTCACTTTCTCTCAAGTATATAAATTAAAAAATCTTTAAAAAAAAAAAAAGAGGACATTAGGTAAAAACTAAGGAAATCAGAATAAACTGTAGAGTTTAGTTAGTAGTGATGGACCAGTGTGGGTTCCTTAGATGTGCCAAATGTATCGCATTGATGCAAGATGCGAACAAGAAGGGAAGCTGTGGGGTGCTGGCTGGCTCAGTCGATAGAACTACGACTCTTGATCTCAGGGTTGTGAGTTCAAGCCCCAGGTGGGCATGGAGCCTACTTAAAAACAAACAAGTAAATAAATAAATCTGTAATAAGAAGAAGAAGAAGGGAAGTGGGGCAAGGGGTACTTGGGTACACTCTATACTATCTGTGCAACTTTTCTATAAAACGAAAACTGTTCCAAAAGTCAAAGTTTGTTAAACAGTAACAAAAAGCAGCGGGAAAGGTGTGCCTCCTCACCGAGGGCAGACACCTCTCCTGCGCCACCTAGCCGGACTGCTGGGTCACACACGCACCTTTCCACAAACCGGGCAAAGCCCCCCCAAGACTACTGTGGAAACTCAGGGGGCTTCTATTCCGGAAGCTGCCCCAGCTCTGACTGGCTGCCTCCACCGGATGCTTGTCTTCGAGAAGCTCTACTCCTTGCAAGCGTTCCTTTCTCTTTCCTCTGTGTTGGGCGCACACTCGTGCACACACAGGCATGCACCCCCTATGCCCACACTACTTTGTGGGTGTGGGAGCTCCACCGAGGGGTCCCGGACCCGGCAGTCTGTACGCGGCCACACCACCCTGCACGCTGCTCAGCCTCCACTCCCCCTCCTCCCTTCCCCCTCTGTTCTCCTCACTGAACAAGAAACCCAACACACAAGACGGACGAAAGCCAAATCAAGTGCCATTTCGCAGGCAGAGCCTTTGGGCCCCAGCGTTAAAAAGTGGACTTGCTGGCTACCCCCAGGTGACACCTGCTCTCCGCAGCCTGGGACCTTATCTGCCCCTGCCCATGCCAACCTCACGGCCACCCAGCCGCACCCTCCGCAGTATTTACTAAGCACCTGCTGCGTGCCTGGTTCTGCACAACACAGAGGGGACTCGAGACTCTCCCCGTAACTTGGGTCATTCCCCCGTCATCCCATCCTCTGCCGGTTTGAAGTGAACATCCTCAGACGTGCCGTGAGCCCCCGAGAACCCAGATCACAGGCTACAGCTTGTATAAGCCGTTACGACATCCCACCTCTAATAAGAGAACAGATGCAGTAGGACCACAACACAGGGACACAGGACAGAAATGAGAAAAGGGAAATGGTGATTCACTCTCACTGGGCACAGGCATCGGCGGAAGCGGCTGCTGGTAAACAGATTCAAGCAGGGCTGTGGGCAGTCGGGAGCCTGGAAGGACAAAACCGGGGACCCCCCCTGCTCTCTGACAGACGGTTTTCCCTCATCTGCCCAATTCTGAAGGTACACCGGGCAGGAAGCTCGAAAGTCACACCAAAACTTGTCAAAAAGAAAAAGAGAGCGAGAGAGGACTTGTTTTCAATCTCAGGGTCCAAGAATGTTCATGCTTTTTTCAAAACTACTCAGAATCGGGCCCTGGGTGGCTCAGATGGTTAAGCGTCTGCCTTCGGCTTAGGTCATGATCCCAGGGTCCTGGGATCGAGCCCCACATCGGGCTCCCCGCTCGGCGGGAAGCCTGCTTCTCCCTCTCCCACTCCCCCTGCTTGTGTTCCCTCTCTCTCTGAGTCTCTCTCTGTCAAATAAATAAATAAAATCTTTAAAAAAAAAAGTATTCATTTAGACATCTTTTCTTGTCAACAAAGACCAGTTTGAGTCCCAGAGTGTCTCCTAATCCCCAAAGGCAGGAATGCATCTTGACCTTGGAAATAGGCTGGAACAGGGAACTTGAATGACGTTAATACTCAGTTCTGCACAGTTTAGGTCCATCCTCTCTGCATATATCTTTTATTCTTCTTGTTTGTCTGCAGAAAGGCCTCCTCTGCTTTTCTTGTCCACGTGGCAGAAAACATGACCAAGGCCAAGGGTGGATCCATGTGATGTAAGAGGCAGAATGGTTGGTTGGGGGCCTACCTAGAGGTTGTCTGCTCCACTGGCCTTCTAAGATATGTGAATGGAAACTGCTGTTTTTAATCCAGCAGTATCCATTTAGGAAGTCTCTTGTGTTGTCTGAGTTTGTAAATTTTATATACTTAAATCCATCCATCTTTTATAATTTTTTAATCCATGTCATCCTTAAAAGTGGCCTTTCCCGGGGCCCCTGCGTGGCTCAGTCGTTAAGCGTCTGCCTTTGGCTCAGGTCATGATCCCAGGGTCCTGGGATCGAGTCCCGCATCGGGCTCCCTGCTCCTTGGGAGCCTGCTTCTCCCTCTGCCTCTCTCTCTCTCTGTCTCTCATGAATAAATAAATAAAATCTTTAAAAAAAAAAAAACTACTCAGAATCCCCACGGGTCAAAGGGAACAGGGATGCTGAGGAGATGGGAGGAAGGAGAAGTAGCCACGATGGCAAAGAAATGAGACGTCCACACTGGAAGGGCTGTCGGCCTCGGCCCAAATGCCAGTGTCCCCTCTTTCGAGTGGTGTCCCCCCAAAAATTCTGAACTCTGCAAGCCTTAGGCTCCTCTGTACAAACTACTCCTGCATGGGGGGCTGTTCTGAAAATCAAATGAATCCACACATGCAAACGCCCCTTCTCCCAACGGCGCGAGACCCAGATTTCCGTACCCCCACATGGAGAATGGGGCCCTCCAGCACCCCGCTTTGGCCGCGCATCTCATCATGCTAATTATCCTTGAAACTTGTGGGTGTTCCTTGAAAAGCTACGTTATTTATAAATAAGTTGCCTGAAAGGAAATCTTGAAGCAGAAGCATTAATCAGCATCGAACGTTTCCACTTCAAACATTAGCAATTTAGAGGAAAAACCCATAAACAGACTAGAGTATAATCCCAGTTACTGAATAATAAATCCATCATTAGCTCTGAGCAGTATTCACCACCGAGCTTTCTTAATCTCCGGAGGCGCGTGTTTGAGGCTAAAGCAGCTCTGGTTTTAAGGCTCGTTTGATGATGACACGGGCCAGGAGGTCTGGTCCCACAGCAGCCATGCAGCCAAGCGTTTCCATCCTCGATGGCAGGGGCCAGGCTACCAGGCCCCTCACTCCCCAGCCACGGTCGTGGAGCTGGTCAGAAGAAACGAAGAAGCCTGCAGAGCCCAGGCTGAGGGCAGCCACCGCATCCCCGAGGCTGAGAGGCAGCTCAAGGGACCCAGTGCTGGTGGCAGGTCAGGACAGGAGAGGACCACGTCCTGATAGCCCTGGCTCCGGAATAAGCAGGGAGAAGGCACTGTCCCTCAAGAACAGCTCGGTTCTCCTTGCCCACCTGCACACACACCTGGCCATGCCTATGAGGATGGACAGTCGGATGTGGCCGGCATGCAGCCGATACACAAGCCTCAAACACCCAGAGGTAAGCAGAGCTCAGGTGCTGGCTCTGAGGGACCCCCCGCGGGTCCCCGCTCATCAACCCCCCAGGGAGCTGCCTTTCGTTTCACCAGCTGTTTCCCACGAATGGCCCAGCGTGGGTCATTCCAGAAGAGAAGCAGGCAGAACATTCACCTCCCAAAACGTACGAGTATACCCAGGCAGGGCAAAGAAGATTTGGTGCCCCAAATAAGCTCTGGTCACTTATAAAAAGCAGGACAATGTTGCCAGGACTTAAGCAAAATGAGAGCCCACTGTGGGGACAGGACAACTGGCCAACCTTGATGCCCCTTTAAAGCTCGGCCGGTGGGTCTCTCTCAGTTTCCTACGTCTGCTGTAACAAAGTATCGCAAATTTGGTGACTTAAAACAACACAAATCTACGGTCTCACAAGGGTCTCACAAGGTTGAAGCCCAGGTGTCGACGGGGCTGGTTCCTGCTGGAAGCTCTAGGGGAGAATCTGTTCCCTTGCCTTTTCCAGCTTCTAGAAGCTGTCTACGTTCCTTGGCTTATAGCCCCTTCTTCCATCTCCAAAGCCCATCACCCCAATCCCTGCTTCCACCATCCCATCATCTCATCACCTCTCCTCTGACTCTCCCAGCCTCTCTTATAAGGACCCCATGACTGTGTCGGGCCCCCCTGGATAACCCAGGATATCTCTCCGTCTCCATTCCTGTGACTTAGTCCCATCTGCGAAGTCCCTCTTGCCATGTAAAGTAACAGACGGACAGGCTCCCCGAGCTAGGGTGTAGACGTCTTTGGGGGACCAGCATACTCCCTTCCAATTGGAATCCTATCTGCAACAAAACCAAGATCCTCAGTGGCTTTTTTTAAACACGCAAAGCTCATGAGGCAGAAACACGGGCAGGGAGAGTGTGAACTGCGTCTCTTCATTTGCATCACAGTGATAAGCTCATTATCCACCTGCTTCAACAAATCGCACCAAGTGTGGCCACAACAGCTCAAGAGCCTTGTTAGGTGAAAACCTCTCACACCTCTCACACCGTAGACCTAGAATCCTTCTCTTTATCACGACTCTATTTAAGATGGCCTGTAAATAAAGGGCCACCCTCTTGAGCACACTCTCTGCCTCCATCAATCTTCTTGGGAAAGCAACACAACAGAAATCAATGAGTACAGATCATTACTTTAAGATTTCTAGCCACCAGCGTCCATAAACACACTGAAAACTTCACTTGCCCCTTTATTTTGCCAAGTAAAATTTTCATATCGCACCCCCAAATCCTCAATGCTGGTAAGGCCTCCCGGGAATAAGGGAAGTAGACACCGCATGCAGGAGAAAGACCAGCGATGAGGACATGGGGAGGCATCCCAGGCAGAAGGCACAGCTCCGGCAAGGGCCTGCAGGGAAATTCGAGGACCGGAGGAAACGTTCTGCAGGGGCTGAAGTCTAGAAGGAGGAGGGTGACAAAGGGTTTGCACTTGATCCTGAAAGCAGTGGTCAGCTGTGCTTCTTGAAAAAATCGCTTGGCTCCAGGGTGAAGAGTAGGTCTGAGCGGGAAGCATGGAAGGGCTGGGATAGGAGGCTGGTATGGACGTCCCGTTGAAGCAGTGGAGATTGGGGGGAGGGGGAGCCCTGGTTGCAGATGGAGGGAGCCGAGGGAGCATGCATTGGGGCTGGCAGGGTACCATGAGGGGCCACCCCAGACCCCCCAAGCAGCCGTCTGAGGTTGGCAGAAGGGGGCTGTCTGGGACCCATAAAGAGCCCGTGAGTGTTTGGGTCCAGAATGGAAAGTGAGGGGTAGGGGGAGCTCAAGGTGTCACCACCACCCATGGTGGGGGTGAAGGAGGCAGGGCAGGAACCCAGCGCCCCGCAGAGGAGCCCCCGGCTCAGACTCAGGTCGGAGACGGTCTCACAGGAGTGCCAAGTGACAAGCTAACCTCTGTCCAGATGGATGCTCTTGGGATGTTTGCAGCTCTGAGCTCTCACCTCCCAAGGTGGCACTGAAAACCCACGCTGAGCCTCTGCTTCCTCACCCATCAAACGAGACCACCTGTGCCAAGAAGGTCTCATTGTGAGGGTTTGCAAGACCAGTGCTCTCTGGAAGTCCGAAGGTGCTGTGCATAAACAGGGGCTGCTCATCAAATAGTCTGTGCGGCCCCCACATTTCCAGCCCCCCGAGGTCACTGGACCAGACCGCGGCAAGTAAGCTCCAGAAGGCTCGTCCACCGCTCCCACCACCGTGGGACTAGGACCCCCTCCACCTAGGAGCTGGAGGGGCTGCGGGGCCCGGAACCTGAGGCACAGGGGCGGAAGACAGGTCTTCAGTGTAAGGCCCCGAGAGGTCACCTACCCGACCAGCCAGAAATCGGCAAGGCCTCAAACACGCCTGAGGCCTTGGTTAGAGGACCCTCTCGTTCTGAACTGAAATTTCCCCAAACTCAAGGAACTGCATGAGGGAAAAGGAAATCTATAAATTCTTGATTCCATATTAGCTCGGCTCTGTAATTTTGGGTGAGTCACAGCATTTACAAATTAGACGGTTGAAAACAGCGCCGAGATGCTCCGACGGAAGCCCCAGATGGCAGCGAGGTCACTCGGGGGCTGCCCCACGACGGCTCCACGGATGCTGAAGGCTGGGCCGAGGGGGACCCAAGCCTGGCGTTCCCGCTCTCCTTGCAAGGAAAGCCCGGCGGAAAGGGGGAGCGGCCGCCCACCTGGACCTGTCCTTCTGGTCTGCACACCCGGGTCTGTTCAATGGAAGATCACTCCGGTCTTGGGGGTGAGGTCACCTCACGGGTCACTTATTGGAGCAGGGGCCACACGTGTCACGGGGTCTGACCGGGTGCAGGAGGGAGAGAGACAAAGCCGGTGGGGAAATCCTCGACTGACTTCAGGGCTGGGGTGGCCGGCAAGAAACTGCACCGGGCACCACCACACGCAATACCACTTGCACATGCTCTCCCCCATGAATCCTCACAGGGAAGGCCAAAAGGCGTTACCACCAAAGCATCGGACGAACGACTCCTGAGCTCCCCGGGACGCCAGCTGCCTGGGCCCCGCTCCGGAACTCACCTCACTGCAGCGCTGTGTGATCGGGCCTGCGTTCCTCCCTGGTCCATGGGGCAGGTCCCTGCTCCACGTCTATTCTACAGATGAAGAAACTGAGGCACGGCACAGCCACGTAACTCGCCGCCCGCGGGGTGGTGGTGCAGCCAGCAGGGGGCGCACCGTCAGGATTCGAACCCCGGCCGTGTGGCTTCAGAGCCCCGGCTCCTAACCACTGCACCACAGTGCCGCCCACAGGGTGTACTTGTAAAACCGACTGCGAAGCAAAACGGCTATCCGTCAAAATCCTCAGTGTCTCAGTGACTGGCTCCTTGAGATGCCACAGCAGTGTCTCCTCCGAGGGGCTGAGCACAGTGGGGACACTAATGCAGACCCCGCCCTGGGAGGCACGGGACTCCCACATCAGCACTTTCGGTGCCAAGAGTATCCAGGTAGCTCTGCCTTCCTTGGACTGACGCCTGGAAGCTTCCACCCGCCCACCTCTCCTTCATGTCTGATGGCTCCCCCTGCCCACCCAGGCTCCCACAGGCACATCCCCCAATAAAATCCACACATACTTAATCCTGCCTTGGCATCTCCTTCTCAGAGGACACCTAACACAGCTCCTTAGAAGAAAGAAAATGGAAAAAAATCACAGAAAACAACAACAACATCCAAAGCACCTTTTATAAAGCACAGAACCAAAGACAAGAAATACATGTATGGGTAAGTTCCCAATAAAAGATCTGAGAAAGTACGAGAAACAACAGCAGTTGGTTGTGTGTGCTGTAGGAAGGGGCAAAAGGGGTATTTCAAACTGCCCCCTGGGGGAAGCGGGGACAGACAGTGAGCAGCCCCCAGAGGCCCCTTCTCCCGCCGGCCTCTGACCTCTGACCCGCAGCCACTCTCCATCTGACCCTGACAACTGTGACCACGGCCACACTCCAAACACATTCAGTGATGTGTGGATTCAGCCATGGCAAAATCACCAGGAGGGGTTGCTCTCTCGCAGAGGAGGGGTCACCAAAACATGACCTTCCCCACACACCCTTAGACACCCCCAAGCCCACGCAGATGGGGAAGGAGACAGGAAATGCCCTGCATCCCAGGCCAACCCCATGTCCCCTCACTGCGGCAACGCCTCTGCTACCCCTGCTGTCAGGACATTGTCCCCCCTAGGACAAGGCAGGCCTGGGTCTTTTGCAAGAATAGGGGTACACACTCGTGGAGTCGTAGAGCCAGGAAGATCTGGATAGTGCTCTGCTGTTTGTCAACTGCTTTCTCTTTCTGCATCAACAGATTTCCATTGTGCTCATTTCACAGACTGGAAGGAGGGGAAACTGAGGCTCAAAGAGGCATGGTGCTCCCAGGGGGCGCCACAGTCACCAAAAGGATGAGTCAGGGCCCATCTCTGCCTCTGGCCCCTTTGTCCTCTCTCTGCTCTCTCAGGGCTCCTGTCTCCCCCCTGCACATCTGCTCTCACCCATCTTCACTAGATCTCCCAACTTGCACCCTGTCCAGGCCCCTCTGCTTCCCTTTTGCTTTCTTCAGGGACCATCTGTCTGTCCCTGGGTGGCACAGCCCCGTGGGAGAGCCCAGGAGTCCCACCCAAGGGCCCTGTGAACTCCGGCCATTTCCAACCCACTCTCTGAGCCCCCTCTCTCCTCTGTGGGGGGAGCTGAGCCATGCAGAGGAACATGGAGAAATCAGGCACCCAGCTGGTGCCTAATGCATGGGCATTATCATCTTTCAGCTGGAGCTGTCAGCGACTCCTGGGGTATAAGCGGGCCTCCTGCACGGAGCTGGCCACTCACCATACCCACACATGCTCTGGGCCAGGGCACTCCACTCGCAGCTCTGCAAGGATGCTTTTCCTGCCAATGGTTTGCATCCTGGGGTGGGCAGGGGGCCCACAACTCCCAGGAGGGTTGGTTTGGAAGGTCACAGGGCAGCAGACAGAAGACTGAGAGCCCAACAGCTTCTACTCAAAACGCCCTCCGCAAAAATTAAAATGTGTAAGAGGGCTGGCAGAAAGAGAGCCAGGGAGCAAAGCTGGAGGAGCAAATGCAAAATGATCAAACATCGCATACACCGGGAGGCTCCCAACACCTCTGACAGACCCACCCCTGCAGCTATTGGAGACGCCAGGATCACTGCAAAACCAAATTCTCTATCTATTTTCAACCAGACTGGAACACATCTCCAGAGGAAAAAATTTCCAGCAGGCCAAAAACCTTCATTCCTCTACAAGGAATCAAATCAGCAGGCAACAAGACAAAATGAAGACCTCAAAAACTCATCGGAATGCACACTGTCTGTTTCACGTTCAGGTTTGGGAACAGCAGTTCTGCCTAGTCCCATACCCCGGTTAAGGGCGATGGGCCCTGCAGCAATGACAAATGGTTAACGAACGTGAACTCACACAGCCCAACGCTAGGCGAAACAGAAATCAACAACCCTCTTCTCTTGGGTACGTAGGGGCACCTCACCAGGAACAAGCGCGCTCGGTGAGACCAGCTGAGTCTCGCTGTGCAGGCTGCCCCTCGGGCAGAGTCTCCATCTATCCTGAGCCAGACAGACTCCAGAGCTGAGGAAAAGGCCCCGCTGACTCCTCCACGTCTACTCCGATCCTCCAGCCGGAGCTCCACCCGACTAGGATCTACACGGCAACCTTGAACTTCAGCCCCCACTGGCCACTGCCCCCACTGCCCCCCTCTGGCACTAACCCCCTGGATGGCCTCTGCCTGTGCCCAGAGAGGCTGATGCTCTGGCCCTCAGCTCTGCTGGCCCTAGAATCCCCCAGGGATCATTTAAAAGCCACTTACTTGGACCCTGCGCTGCAGGTTCCAACTCCCCATCCCCACAGGACTGCGCAGAACCAATCAGAGCAGTATCCAGGCAGCAGGGCAGGCCAAAGCTGAGCCCATGAGGCCCATGATTCCTCTCTGTCATATTCATCTTTGACTCCCAGTGCCTAGCGCATGGTGGGCACCAGCCAATACAAGAGGAGGCAGAGAAAGGCAAGGCAGAAAGAAGGCAAGCAAACAGGCTGCCTGGCTTTGGAGCAGAACATGCCATAAGGCAGAGGCTTCTGGAAGGGGCTGGGACTGAGGGGACTGCCTGCCTCCCCAACAACCATTTCCACTCTCTTCCATGACAACAAAACTTGGATTTTAAGCTGAACTGCACAGCCTCCCATTTAGCTAGTTGGGGCCATGTAACTAGTGTCTGGCCAAAAAGATAAAGAAACGCAACAGGGACTCCCAGGAAAGATCCTTAAAAGGCAGTTTACTCAGCTTGGGGGCAGGCCCCTTTTGCTCACCTTTCCTCCTTCTGCTGCTTGGAACGCAAACCTGATGGCTGGAGCTCCTGCAACCACCTTGGACCATAAGATGCTTTGCAGGGAAAGCCATGTGTGAAGACAGTAGAGCCAAAAGAGGTAAGAGTCCATCATGGCCAGCCACCCTCCCCCCCATGAAGCTACCCACCTACGCGCTTCTTTTAAGCGAGAGAAACATTAACTTCTTTCTTGTTAAAGATACTATTACGTTGCCTTTTATGCTTTACGCAGCCAAACTTAGTCCTAACTGATGTTACAGGATAAAGCTACTATTTCATAGAGCAGGTCAGTGCACTTTGCTTTAACATTGTTTTTCCTTTTTCTGGCCTCTCTGACAGTTAACCTCTAAGCCGACAGCCCTGGGCAGCCAAGCTACCAGGTACACCACGGGTAGTCCTTCTACAACGATTATCATCCATGGCTCTGGGGATGCCTCTGAGGATAGAGCATTGAGGTTGACAAGTGACAGCCCTGAGCCACCAGCAGCCCCAGCAATAAAGAAGCCCATGGCCAAGGCAGAGCCCACACAGGCGCCAGAGAAACCACGCCCACCTGGGCCCCGGGGACTTCACCGGTCACTGGTCAGCCTTCACTCTGCCTCTTTGTTATCTCAGAAAGACTAGCATTTTAGCTGCCAGCCCTCGTGAACAAGGTCTACACAGCAGGCAGGCACCTGTTTTGCACGATCAGAGCCAATTACTGATCCCTGGTCCTCCCCTGTGGAAAGGTGAGCACAGCCCCTAGGGGCACCTGCCACCGCCACATCCATTCCCATATTCAGAATCACAAAGGGCAAGCTCCATCCAGTCTCCCCCTACCCCTGCTCAAAAGCCTGCAATGGTCCCACTGCCCTAGGGCACAGTCCGAGCTCCTTAACTCTGTTTCTGGGGCTGCAGGGGTCTGACCAGCTGCCTGTTCCACTCACCTCTGCCCGAGCCTCTCTGATCCAGAATTGTCTTTCCTCGAATTTACAGACCAGTCATCAACAGCCCTGCACTCTCCGCCTTGTCCCGGCACGTGGGCAGCTCTCTCTGCCTGGAAGCCACCCCCATCTCTCCTCCTCCTGGACCAGTGTTCTCCTGTCAGCCTCAGCGAATAATCACATCTTCCTGGAAACTTCCGCTGTGCCCTTGGCTCCAGCCCACCACGGGCCGCCCCTGGTTGGGCCCCAGCATCATATACCCCAGACTGTGGGCTCCGTAGGGGGCAGGAACTGTGTCTGTCCCTATTCCCCCTTCCACACAGAGCTGAACTGGAGAACGCGGCTCCAGGGGCTGACCCTGCAGCCTGTCAGACCCCACCACCAGCCCTGACTGCAGACCAGTAAGCTGTGGGCTCACAGACTTGGCTTCCAACGGTAAGATCGGTAAGCGCACCTGCCGGTCTCACCTCACAGGCCCGCTCTCTGCCACCGAGGGGGCTTCCTGCTCTTACAACGGCCAACCGGAGGCAGGGAGGCAGGGTCTCCCCACGCCCAGCCCCGCAAGAAGGGCAGCCTCCTGCCCAAATGTGGTCACAGCTCATCCCCACGCCCGGCGAGGCTCACGGGGCTCCACACACTGGACGACACCTCCGTGCCGTGGCCCAGCCCAGCCCAGCCTGGGGCCGAGAAGTTCCTGAGGGGCCGCAGAAACCCGTCCAGTTTATGTTTATGGGATCTCGGGGGTATGGTTTATTCATGCGCGGAGTAAAATCCTCTGTGCCAGCAAGTGCCACAAACAAGTCTTTGCCAGTGTCACTGTGAGTCAAGCCCAAAGCCCTCACAGGAGAGGCCTCCGGGGCATGGAGACGCAGGAAGTACCCAGCAGGTCCTGCCTGCAGAGTGTGCTGAGGGGCTCGCTTCTCCCTGATGGGCCCCTGCCCGGATGCTCTGTAGGATGGCAGGAGGATAGGGGGCATTCAGGGACCGCCCCAGGACCGACAGTTGGAAGGCAATAAGGACAGAGGGAAGAGGCCCACGGGGCAGCCGCAAAGGCCCCTTGGGACACTCCCCCTTGGTCAGCAGCCCCCCAGTGCTCTGGTCACGGGAGCAGCTCCCTCTCATGCCTACCCCGTGGCCAGCAAGCACAGGGCCTCAGAGTTTTAAGGATCTGCCCCACTCTTTTACCCCTCCTGCTCTCCCCGCCTTGGTCGCTCCCCTCCCTTCCCACAGACGCCTCCCCAGAAGCAGAGACACTGACTGACTGGGCCTCTCCTTCCTGGAACCTGACAGCACCGAATTGGAGGAGGAGGGCTGGATTTGGCTGATGCTGTGTTTAAAGGGGCTTCACCAGCAGCCTTGCCCAGAGCCAGACCGAGGATGGGGTAGGGAGTCACCTCTCCGCCTGCTGCGGAAGCTGTCCGGGGGCATCCTCTCCATTGGGGCTGAGGCTCACCCACTGGGACCTTTCTTTCCTCGAACATCTGTGCATTTTAATATAACTTCCCAAAATATTACTCTGCAATTATTTCCAGAGACTTAAATGGGATCCCCAAATACATACAATTAAGACTAAAATTGTAATTTTAAATTAACTGTTATTTGAATAAACATAAAGCTTTCCCATCTCCAAGCCAAATGCAGACAACAACATCCCAATTAACCCTTCGACGCCGCCCAACTCCTGGAAACAACCCCTCTGGAACCCTCACAGAGTCAAGCCGCTCCTAAAACAGGTGGACCCCCTGCATAAGCTCTAGAAACATTCTTTCAGCTCTGCAAAATGAGAGTGTTTCTCCAGCCGCCTACTAAAGGAGCAGCACCACCCTGTTGAAAGTGTGGCAATGGCTTGAACCCAAGGCTGCAGCACCAGGTGTCAGTGGGCAGGGGACAAGGACACATGATCACCCCTCGTCCATCCTGCTTTCCTGGGTGGAGGCAGGAGACTCCCTCTGACTCACAGTGCCCTTTAGTTCTCTGTCCTCATTGTCACCTCCCATTTGCCGCCCCCCCTTCGAAAGTCCAGGAGTTCCAGAGTGACCAACTTGGGGCTGTCTGTCCTGGGAGGCCACCAGCTGTGGGAGCACCGGCAGAGGTGGCAAGCATGGCCACATCCACCATTGACAGATGCCCCCTCATCACATCCCCAAGCCAGTTTTCCCAATATTCTGGCCCACAGGAGACCGGGAGAAAGGTGGGGTGGCGGGGCGGGGGGAGCTTTTATTGGAGGGTTGTGCCTCGTCAGGAGGGGCAGGCGGCTCTGTCTACCTCTGGAGCAGGGGTCCTGGGATGACGGCCCTGCGTCCCCAGCATCTGGGGGGCTGGCACATAGGTCTTATGAAAATCCACAGGCAGGAGGCCATGGCCAGAATTGTCCCCCGCCAAGGGAGGAAGAGGAGGTGCCCTGGGAAGAGCAGCCAACTGCTCATGGGTGGGGGGCACGGCCAGCCCAGGAGGACTGCCCAAGGAGCCGGGGCGGGGGTGGGGGGCACGAATGCAAGGGACAATTGCAGCAGTCACAGGCACCAGCCTGAAGCTTTGTGGGTGTGAGTTACAAGTTTCCAGCAGGAGCATCTCGGAGAAACCCACACAAGTGCCCCTCAAGAGGACAGTCCAGAGCTCAACATCTGCTGGGCCCCAAACATGCCGAACAGCCCCTTTTAGGTCAGACTGCCCAGATACTCCATCTCCCGGGGCCCAACCCTGGCTAGCAGGGACAGAGGCAAGAGAAGAGAGCAGAGGACACACACACACAGCCCTCCTTCCGCTGCTAGCTTCCGAGGACAGTCAGGCTCCAGCCCCGTGGACAAAGCTCCAGAGATTCACTGATTCCTCGTTTGATGATTGAAATGAGATTCCTGGGACTGAAAGTGACCAGAGGAACATCTTATTGCCTCAGAAAAAACAGAAAGCTCTAGGACTTCCCTGAATGTTGAACAGCGCAGGTTCGGAGGGACAGTGGTGGTAAAAATAAAGCTATGTCTCACTCGTTTCTTACACAATGCAGGTGATTCAATGCAGTGGCTACAGTGGCGTCAGGTTCTGATGTCTCAGGTGGACACCAGCATTACCACACACTGGGTAGGAGACTTGACATACCCTTCTCCAACAAAATTCCCCTGGTATCCTCCAGCTGCAAAACTCCACATGGGCTGTACGCATCTGCACTTTGAAGTGTTCGGCCCAAACCCCTATAAAACCGCAGAAAATGTTGCCCCCGTCCCTACGTGGGGCGGGATGCCCAGGTCTGCCACAGGCACAGATGTGGCCCACCCAGCGCCACAGCATTGTGGTTGGCCCTACCAGCTTGCCACCAGCCTGGGCCAACCTCACAAGCTTCTGAGGGCAGAAAACAGTCCCCAGACTTGGCCTTCTTGTGGAAACTTCCCCGACAGCAGCAGGGGCCACAATGTTTCACTGCCAGTCCATCTCCACCCTGTATCCCAGGGCACTGAGGCCCCAGAGAGGTGGAGGGACACAGCCTTTGGGCCTCTGCATTGTTAAAAAAGAAAACCACAGGCCTAATATGACATCACTCAGGCCAAGTCACCAAACAGGGGCTTAATATCTAACCCAACTGCAGTTTCTACCTCCCCCAGAAATGGGAATCTTACCCAGTCCGTGAAGAATGTTCTGATCAGCATCAGTGAGGTCACCTGTCACAGGGCCCTCTCCATCCCCCAAAAGAAAATAAGATCATACTGCATGAACCCCTACTCTTCCTCTTAAGGGAAGGTGACCAGGCCGGAGATAATCCTTTCTTTTCTTTTGCTAATAACTTCCTTGCCCTGCCCCCCTTCCTATAAAAACCTTGAATTTTGTACAACTCCTCAGAGCTCCCCTCTACTTGCTAGATGGGACGCATGCTGCCTGATTCAAGAATCATTTCATGAAGACAATTAGATTTCCTAATGCACTCAGCTGGATTTTTGTTCTTTGACAGCACCAACTTCCCTACGTCCACCCTTCTCCTAACTTCCTTTCATACAGAAGTCAGTGGCCAATATGATCCTTTCAGTAAACTAACTTTACTTGGAATGCCTCAACTGGGGGCAGGGACGACCGTATCGTTAGTGAGTGGGTGGCAGATCCACACTTCCTCTACAAGAACTGTGGTCTTTAGGAATCCGTATTTTCCCCCTGCCCCGATGGAATCAGGAAAACAATATTTCTTACATTCGTCATGAAGAGCAGAACAGATGGCGATGGTTTAAAAATCTGCTCGTGAGAACTGACGCTGGCGGCCGGATCCTCAGCGAGACATGGAGCACGGGGGTAATTTTGTTTCTCTTAATGTGCAGAGGGCCCACGACTGCAATCCCCAAAACAAAGTATTGGGAATGTAGGGGAAAGGGTGGGGTGCAAGATTCACCCACCGCAAGAGGGCAAAACAGCCGGCCATTTAGAAGTGACCAGAGAAAAGCCACCAGCTTCTGTGTGGGCAGGGCCAATCTTGTGGCCCAGGGAGCCCGCTCCCAGCGCCACCATGAGAGCTATTGGAAAGAGCCACTCTTCCAGGTGTGGGGATGAGGGGGAACAGACTGACAAAGTTCCAGTCTTCTGGGCTTTATGTTCTCATGAGGAAGACAGGCAAAACAATGAGTGAACTATCAAATAAAGTATGTAATTCCAGGTGGTGACAAGAGTCATGAGGAAAATGGAAGCCGGGGAAGGGCTGGGTTTCCACTCCAACATGTGCAGAGCTTGGAAGTTGTCACCCGCATCCTTACAAACAGAAAGACCTGGACAAACGGAACACCAGTGACTTTTCCTGGACGCATCAGTGAATGGAGTTTGCAGACTGCCCCCTGAAATCTGAAGGACCAAGAAACACCTCTTGGCTCTGGCACAGGGAGGAGGGAGTAAACATGGAGAAACACACCCAGAACCTTCTCCATAACAAAGTCTGCTGTCCAAGGGGAGAGACTTAGCCAAAACCTTGTCTCAGAGCCACCTGGGAAGGGCGGCCCGCCCACGGCAGCCCCTCTGGCCTCCCTGTCTCACCTGAGGGGGTCGGAAGAGCGAAGTGAGAGGAAACCCCAGTGAAGGTCCCAGCCCAGGAGCCCAGGCCCACCTAAAGATGGAAATTTCATCCCAGGATTACAGAATGCTTCCCCTCCCCCACACCTCTCCACCACACCACAAGGCTCCAGTAGGACACCAGTGGGTGACAGCTCAAAGAGCTGCGGATTCTCTGCCCAGCAGTGCCAAGAGAAGGCCAAAGCCGAGGGTGGGGAGGCAAAACCAAGGAGGATTCTGACGCCTCCAGCACCCACAGCTACAGGAGACATGACGTACAGCCCAACCCCTGATGAGATTTACATAAACCCTCACACGAAAGGCTTATGACCTCAGTTCATGTTTTCCAACAGAATATGTCTGGCTTTCAACAAATGGCATATTAAAAACAAAATAAATAAATATGAAAATGAATGTAAATATATATATTTTAAACCCACATTTAAAACAGACAAAGCAAGCATTATGACCAAATTCAGATATGACATGATTTTGGAATTATCACACTGGGAAATTAAAATAACTATGATTACTATGTTAAGGGTTCTAATGGGAAAAACAGACAACAGGGAAGAACAGATTGGTAAGGTAAACAGAGGGATGGAAAGTCTAAGAATCAAAAACAGATGCTAGGTTTTTTTTGGGGGTTTTTTTGTTTTTTTTAGAGACGGGGAGAGAGAGAAAGAGAGAAGAGGGAGAGGGAGATAGAGAATCTTAAGCAGGCTCCATGCCCAGTGCAGAGCCCAAAGTGGGGCTTGATCTCACGACCCTGAGATCATGACCTGAGCCAAAATCAAGAGCTGGATACTTAACCAACTGAGCCACCCAGGTGCCCTGATGCTAGAAATTTTTTTTTAAAAAGAACCCATAGGGGCACCTGGGTGGCTCAGTCAGTTGAGCGTCCAGCTCTTGGTTTTGGCTTGGGTCATGATCTCAGAGTCCTGAGATGGAGCCCTGCATCAGGCTTCACGCTCCGCTGGGAGTCTACTCACTCTCTCTCTGGAATAAATAATAAATAAAAATATTTTTATTTTATTTTATTAAATAAATAAATAAATAAAATCCTTAAAAAAAAAAAAAAGAAAAGAAACCTGTAATAGAAATGAAGAATGCCCTTGAAAATGAATAATACTCATCAGTAGATTCAAGATGGCTGAGGAACAAATCAGTGAGCTTGAAGATAGGTCATTAGAAACTTTCCCAACTGAAATGCAAAGAGAAAAAAAGAATGGGGGTTGGGGGTAGCACCCAAGAATTGTGGGACAATATCAAGATATAACATACATGTAACTGGAATATCAAAAGGAGTCAAAAGAAATAATGGAGAAGGAAAAATATTTGCAGTACTAACGGTCAAAATTTTCCCAAAATGACTAACAGCAAACCACAGATCCAGGAGGCTCAAAAAACACCGAACAGAATAAATACTTAAAAAAAAAAGAAAAGAAAAGAAAAAAAAACAAAACCAAAAAATACCTACACAAACTGCAAAAAACCAAAGAGAAAGAGAAAATCATAAAAGAAGTCAGAAGGAAGTGGGAAAACATTTTATCTAGAGAGGAACAAAGAAAAGATTAACTGCAGACTTCTCATGAAACCATGTCAGAGTGGATAAAAACACCAGACCAAACAATATGCTGTCTACAAGAAACCCATTTTAAATATAAAGACTCTGTTAGGTTAAAAGTAAAGAAATGGAGAAAGATATACCATGCTAATGCCAATCAAAAAAAATCGGGAGTACCGATATTAATTTCAGACACAGCAGACCTTAGAACAAGGAAAATCATCATGGATAGAGAGTGGGCAATTACATTATGATATATAATTCTATTCAATTCTTCAGGGATATATTACAATCCTAAAATAAAATAAGATAAAAACAGAGAGGGAGGCAAACCGTAAGAGACTCTTAAGTATAGAGAACAAACTGAGGGTTGCTGGAGGGAAGGTAGGTGGGGGGGATGGGCTAGATGGATGATGGGCATTAAGGAGGGTACTTGTGATGAGCACTGGGTGTTATATGTAAGTGATGAATCACTAAATTCTACTCCTAAAACCAATACTACATTATATGTTAACTAACCTGAATATAAATTTTAAAACGGAGATATTACAATCCTAAACAGTTATGCACCTAACAACAGAGTATTAAAATATATGAGGCAAAAACTGATAGAATTGAAAAGAGAGACAAATCTACTATTATAATTGGAGACTTCACCATCCTCTGTCAGTAACTGATATAACAAGCAGGCAGAAAATCAACAAGGATAGTTCACTTGAACAGCACTATCAATCAACTGCATCTAATTGACATTTACAGAATATTCCAACAACAGCAAAATACACATTCTTCTCAAGCTTGCATGGAACATTCACCCAAGTGTCTTAATCCATTGGGCTGCTATAACAAAATACCAAGACTAGGAGGCTTATAAACAACAATCTTTTATTTCTCCCAGTTCTAGGAACTAGAAGTCCAAGATCGGGGAGCCAGCATGGTCAGGGGCAGGTCCCTTTCTGGGGCTCAGACTTCTCAGTGTATCCTCATATGGCAGAGCTCTGTGAGGTCTCTTTCATAAGGGTACTAATACCATCAGGAAGGCTCTGCCTAATCACCTTCCCAAGGTCCCACTTCCGAGTACCATAGCCTTGGGAGGTAGGACGTCAACAAAGTAATTTGCAGGGGGCTGGGGGAGGGGGGAATACAAACATTATGATCATAGCAGTGAAACAGACCACATTTGGGGCCAAAAACACACCTTAATAAGTTTTTTTTAATAGAAATCAAAGTATTTTCTTAGACTAAAATGGAATTAAACCAAAAATCAATTAACAAGAAGACAGATGAAATCCCCAAATAACCCAAAATCTAACAACACAATTCTAAATAACACAAGGGTCAATGAGGAAATATCAACAAATTTTTAGAATTTTTTTGAACTAAATAAAAATACCATTGGTCAAAATTTGTAGAATGTAGCAAAAGCAGTGTTTAGAGAAATATGTATCTCATTAAACGTATCTGTTAGAAAAGAAGATTTAAAATCAATAACCTAAGCTTCTACCTTAGGAAACAAGATGAAGAACAATTTTAAGCCTAAATTAAGCACAAGAAATATAGCAAAAGAGCATAAATCAATGAAATTGAAAATAGGAAAATGATAGAAAAAAATCAACACACCAAAAATCTGGGGGTTTTTTTGACCAAGCTAAAGAAGAAAAAGGAGAGAAGACACAGATTACTAATACCAGAAATGAAAGAAATACTGATCCCACTGACATTAAAGGCATAATGAAAGAATACTACAGAGAACTCTATGCCCCCAAATTTGATAATTTATATAAAATGTACCAATTTCTTTTTTTTTTTTTTTTTTTTAAGATTTTTTATTTATTTATTTGAGACAGAGAGAATGAGAGAGAGAGAGCACATGAGAGGGGGGAGGGTCAGAGGGAGAAGCAGGCTCCCTGCCGAGCAGGGAGCCCGATGCGGGACTCGATCCCGGGACTCCAGGATCATGACCTGAGCCGAAGGCAGTCGCTTAACCAACTGAGCCACCCAGGCGCCCAAAATGTACCAATTTCTTAAAAGATATACACTACCAAACTCAAACAACGAGAAAGACAAAGCGAACGGTTATCTGTATTAAAGAAATTAAATCAATAATTAATAACCTTCCCCAAAAAATCACTAGGCCCAGATGACTTCTCTCATGAATTCTATCAAATGTTTAAGGAAGGTAGGATATCAATTCTCATATAATCTATTTCAGAAATTAGAAAAGGAAGGAATGGGGCACCTGGGTAGCTCAGTCAGTAAGTGTTCAACTCTTTGTTCTGGCTCAGGTCATGATCCCAGGGTTGTAAGATCAAGCCCTGTGTCAGGCTGTTTGCTCTGCGGGGAGTCTGCTTGAGATTCTCTCCCTCTGCCCCCCATCCCCCCAAACTTGCATGCACACATGCGTGCTCGCTTGCTCTCTCTCTAAAAAAAAAAGAAAGGAACACTTTCTGAATTATTTTATGAAGCCAGTATGACCCTAACATCAAAACCAGATAATTATAAGAAAACTACAGACCAGTATCTCTCATGAACACCCTTAAAAATCCTCAACAAAATATTAGCAAATAGAATCCAACAATGTATGAGAAGAATTATACACCACAACCAAGTGACATGTCTTCCAGTGATGCCATGTTGCTTCAACATGAGAAAAGCAATTAATGTAAGCCATCACATACAAGACTAAAGAAGAAAAATATATGATCATATTAATTGATGCAGAAAAAGCACCTGACAAAATCCAACACCAATTCCTGATTAAAAAAAAAAAAACTCACTAAATTAATAATAGAGGAAAATATCCTTAGCTTCACAAAGGGAAATGCAAATCAAGACCACAATAAGATACCACTTCGCACCCATATGGCTGGCCATAACTTTAAAAAAAAAAAGAGAAGAGCAAATGTTGGTAAGGATAAGGAAAACCAGAACCCTTATATACTGCTGGTGAGAATGTAAAACAATACAGTAGTTGTGGAAAACAGTTAGGTGGTTCCTCAAAAATTACCATATCATCCAGCAATTCCACTCCTAGGTATATACACAAAAGAACAGGAAACATGTATTCAGACAAATACCTGTCACACGCATTCATAACAGCATTATTCACAATAGCCAAAAGGTCAAAACAACCCAAATGTCCATCGACGGATGAATGGATTAACACGATGTGGTATAGAAATATATGATGGAACAGTATCAGTATTCCATCAATAGTATCAATAGTTTCAGTCTTAAAAAGGAATAAGTTCTTCCAATCAAGAAATGGGCAGAAGACATGAACAGACATTTCTGCAAAGAAGACAGACAAATGGCCAACAGACACATGAAAAAGTGCTCAACATCGCTTGGCATCAGGGAAATACAAATCAAAACCTCAATGAGATACCACCTCACACCAGTCAGAATGGCTAAAATTAACAAGTCAGGAAATGACAGATGTTGGTGGGGATGCGGAGAAAGGGGAACCCTCCTACACTGTTGGTGGGAATGCAAGGTGGTGCAGCCGCTCTGGAAAACAGTATGGAGGTTCCTCCAAAAGTTGAAAATATAGCTACCATACGACCCAGCAATTGCATTCCTGGGTATTTATGCCAAAGATACAAATGTAGTGATCCAAAGGGGCACATGCACCCCAATATTTATAGCAGCAATGTCCACAATAGCCAAACTATGGAAAGAGCCCAGATGCCCATCAACAGATGAATGGATAAAGAAGATGTGATATATATATACAATGGAATATTACGTAGCCATCAAAAAAAATGAAATCTTGCCATTTGCAATGACGTGGATGGAATTAGAGGGTATTATGTTGAGTGAAATAAGTCAATCAGAGAAAGGCAATTATCATATGATCTCACTGATATGAGGAATTTGAGAAAAAAGACGGAGGATCATAGGGGAAGGGAGGGAAAAATGAAACAAGATGAAACCAGAGAGGGAGACAAACCATAAGAGACTCGTAATCTCAGGAAACAAACTGAGGGTTGCTGGAG
>NC_058411.1:122583283-122616758 GCF_002201575.2 Neomonachus schauinslandi | reverse complement strand
GGATTACATGGTGGTGATAATTGCCTGGTGAGCATGTTAAAAACCTCCGTACCGTATACTTTAAAGGGGTGAATTTTATGGTATGGGACTATCTCAGTAAAGCTGTTATACACTTTTTAAAATCAGAAGTCAGATCATGTCCTCCTCTCCTCAACCTCCTCCTCCAACAGCCCATTGCCATTCAAAGTAAAAGTTCTCAGGATGGCAGGAAAAGCCGCCACTCCCGACCTCCAGGCCCTCTGGCCTTCCTCCTGGTCACGTGCTCTGCCCCTGCCTCACGGGCTCTTTGCTGTTCCCCGGACACCCCAGGCCTGACCTCCATGGTGTCCCACTCAGCCCGAGGCCCCATCCCTTGTCCTGCCCTGTGCCTATCATGATCTACCTCACCTACTGGGGTGGAAATCCCTGCAATTCCCACCTGCTGTGTGGTCCATGAAATATTCCCCTACCTGCAACACCTACGACAGTGCTCAGTGGTGACCCCCGGAATGTTGTTGATTCAGTATCAGGACTGTCCCCAGGACACACACACAGACAGATGCTCATTAAGGGAGACTAACGGCCAGGTGGGCAGAGTGGCCACTCAACCAGGGTCTGAGGACTTGAGCTACAGCTTACCCACCAGCCCCACACCATGTTTGGGGCCAGCTCATTCATCAATACCTATGTGCCAGGCATGAGCTGGGGGTGAGCGAAGGCCCCCTCGGTGGGACCTTACCCGAATTTAGTTAATAGTAATGATAATATATCAGTATTGGCTCATCAATGCTAATTAATATGCCATATTCACACTAGATGTGAGTAATAGGGGAAAGCAGGGGTTTGGGAGTGAGGAGGAAAATGGAAACTCTGAACTTTCTGTTCAATTTTTCTTTAAGTCTAAAACTGCTGAAAAGCATGAAGACTGTTGATTTTTTTTTTTTCCCCAAATATAATGGTTGAGATTCAGAGGGCTAAATATAAGCATGGACGCCACCGAGGAGCTAATGGGTACACTGGAAGACAAAGCTCCGGGATTCTCCCAGAATGCATGCAAACAGACCTGGGAAGCACCCTGCAGGAGGCCGGGTCTCTCCTGACTTTGCTGAGGGCCATTAGGCTCCAGGAGCATCCCCACCCCCAACCCCTGGCCCTGCCAAAGCCCGCCATCACAGCTTCCCGCTCTCCAAATTGAGGGATGTTAGTAAGTTCTCAGGGTTTAGTTGTTCATCTTCTTTCCCTACAGACTGCTTTTTTTGGGGGGGGGGAGGAAGGGGTGGTGGGCAGGGAGTGTGGGGACAACATAGGAAACTCAGAAAAGATACAAACCTTAGCCCATGTCCTCGGCCTCTTCTGGGCTACTGCATTTCCCAGTTCATGGCCTAAGAGAGTGTTCTCGCCTTTATTTGGCTGTTGGTGGTGAATTACTTTTTTTGGCTGCTTTTCTCTTTTTTAAAAAATTTATTTCTTTAGAAGGAGTCCCAATGAAGCCTTTCAGAAAAGCAATTCAGCATTCCCTATCAAAAATTTAAATCTGCATATCCTTTTATCCAACAACGCCATTTCCAGAAGGACTCACATACATCTGAAATGATGTCTGTATGAGGATTTTTCATTGCAGCCATCATTTTGAAAACTGGAAACAACCTAAGTGCCCATAAAGAGAAGAACAGTTAAATAAATTATGGCAGAGTCCACACGCTGGAATACTTCAAGGCATTTTTTTCTAAAAGAGGTAGATGAGGGCGCCTGGGTGGCTCAGTTAGTTAAGCGACTGCCTTCGGCTCAGGTCATGATCCTGGAGTCCCGGGATCGAGTCCCGCATCGGGCTCCCTGCTCGGCGGGGAGTCTGCTTCTCCCTCTGACCTTCCCCCCTCTCATGTGCTCTCTCTCTCTCTTACTCTCTCAAATAAATGAATAAATAAAATCTTTAAAAAAAATAAAAATAAAGAAAGAAAGAAAAGAGGTAGATGAATACGTACAGACAGAGAGAAATCTTACGGCCTATTGTGGAGTGGAAATGGTAAGACAGCTAGAGGGTGGGCGTATGTGTACAGATCCATCAAGCTAGCTAGAAAACATACGCATATCTGCAAGTTCACGTATGGATGCAAAGGCATACAGAACAGACCAGAAAGGACCAAATGCTTGTCAGCAGTTTCCTCTGGGGAAGGGAGTGGAAACAGGGGAGGCTAAGGGGGTATTCACTTTTAATTTATTAAATACGTGTGTGCTGGTTGAATCTTTTACCCAAATACATTTATTATTCACCACCACCATAATGAAACCCCCAATCTGTGCCTTCCAGGATGCCACATTATAGCGAGGGAGCTGTCTGCAGTAAGAGAAGTGACCGAGGGGAAGGGGAAGGATGGGCAGGAAGAGAGGGGGTGGGACTTCCCGCAGGAGCCACTGCTCCTGAATGCCAGGGAAGAGCGGAGGAGAGTCTGAGTCTCTTCAGGAAGACAGCCGCCGGAGCAGAGACGCCAAGCTCCCAAACGATCAGGGCATCCACACACATCACCGGCCAAGCCCAGAGATAACAAAACCACAAGGGGAGGCGGTGACCCAAGAGAGAAGAACACAGGGGCTCGGGGACCTGGGGGACCAAGATGTTCTAGGCCAGAGCAGTGGGAGACGCTGGGGTATCAATCTGGGGGGAAAGCAGAGAATCTGGCACCATTCCCTGAGTGGTTCACGTGCTAGTGTGTGTGGCGGGTGTGTGCGTGAACGTGCTGTGTGTGTGTGGGGGGGGTGTATACAGATGTGTGTGTGGGGGTGGCTGGTATGTGTGACGTCTGTGGTGTGTCCGGGTGGTGGGGGTGTATGTATGTACGTGATGTATGTGCGATACGTGTGTGGATGTGGGTGGTGGGTGGCGTGGCTGGTGTGTCTGTGTAGGACTGGGAAAGACAGGCGGGCCGGCAGCCTCGAACACGCAGCAGGGACCAGCTCAGCCCTGGCAGGGCTCGGGAACAGGGGGTGCTGCCGCTCAGTACCCCCTACCCCACACTGTGGCCAACCCGCTCAGGCCTCAGGGCGTGCTAACTCTCTAGGCAGAGAGGATGAGAAGCATCTCTGCCTCCCAAAACAGCACTGACGAAGGGGCTCACGAGGGTCAGGCCAGACCCCGAGTGCTCTGGAGGCTTTTTTCTCTAACCTTCTCTGGGGAGGGGGAGGTCAGGCAAAAGCTCAGAGGAAGAGCCCTGCATTAGGACTGAGCCGTGAGGGGGAGCAGGTGGTGGAGAGTCCCTGAGTGAAAGTGCCCCGGGGAACAGAAGCAGCTTGTCAAAACAGCCACCCTTCTGAAATCTGGGCAGGATAGCTAATCCCACAATGCGGGGCTAGTCTTGTGGGAGCCCACAGGAGAACAAAAGCACTCCGAGGAGAGACTCTGCTGCAAGATGGCCCAAAAACCCCAACCTGCTGAAAACTTCTGCGGCAATATCAGATCCTTCCTAGATAAAAAAGCAAACATACACCTCTTCCCGTGTAACAGCTCTTTTAAAGCCTGCTCCCCTTTTAAAGCCACCTAATAACATTCTCACACAAACCGTGCTTGGAAGTGACGCTTTCACAGGGTGTGGACCAATGAAGCGGGGACGGAGGCCCCGGACGCGGTGGGGCCGCCTGTCAGCTCCACCTGTGTCTCATCTGCAGCACCCCACACACTGCTACCCAGAAGGGCAGCAAGGAAACTATTTCCCACCCTCCCTTAGGAGGTACTCTCACATCATTAAAAAGCCTATACGTAATTCTCAGGCCAAACACAATGGAAACCTAAAATATTTTCTAAAAACCAAAAGTCTCTTCTCAAGTTTCTCTCCTCAAGGACCTGCACATGGGGGAAGGAATACCACGTAGCTGGCATGATTATGCAGGACCAGCGCACACGGATGTTTAAGACCCTCTGTTCTACAAGGGTCCAAGTGCACCCCCACCGCCCTGCAGCCTGTCACTGAAGCCCGGCCGGAGGGTGGAGGGGCGGCTCCCCACAAAGGAGGCCAAAGCCAATGGGCACAGCCACGCCTTTACCTAGATGTCACATCCCCAGATTAGAATCTGCAGGAAAGGTTCCCAAGCTTCAAAACACACTGAAAGAAGAGAAGTGATTTTATGCCACAACTAGTAGCATTTTTTTCTAAAATTTTCATACCTGCTCAAGTTCTAAAGACTTGAGCCCCACCTGGAGGGGGCTGCCCGGGGCTATCTGCTTCTGTACCTCCATCACCTGACCCAGCTGAGTCCCCAGCCTCCACCGTGGGTCCTATCCACGCCTCAGGCTACTGTGAAGACAAAGCGGTGGACAGATGCCAAGGCGTTGGTGTCCCACACAAACGGGATGGCTGTATGAGGAGGGGGTGCACCCCCGTGCTTTCAATTCAGTTATTGAGCAGGCCTCCCAAGGCAGCCTCTAGCTGCCCAGAAGTTCTTGCATTCAGGCCGTGTACATAACACGCGCACACTGTGGTGCAGACGCATTCTGCTTGGTACACGACAACACTCAGGGGTCCCTGCCCCAGACAGTGCCGCTGTGTTAAATACAAGCGTGCAGGCTCCATGGAGCAAGGAAGCCCCCGGCTCGCCCACCGCAGTGCTGGGCAGGAGGTGCTCAGTAAATATATGCCGGATCATGAACGAGTGGATACATGGATGGATGTGACGTGTCCTTGAAATCGTTTCCTTACAAGTCTTTTAATGTGTATTTTTAAAGTAAATACACACACAAGATACCTTCAAGTAAAAGGCCCAGGGAACAAAGGATAAAAATCAGGAGGCATTAGGACCAGGGGTCTGTCCTCTGACATCCCTGCAGTTTGAAAGGATTGCCCAATAACTGGATGAAGGTGCCTGGCAGAAATGAGGCCGGCTCTTCTTTCATCCCTAGGGAATCCGAAGAGGAAAGAGGGGCAGCCCCTGGAGGGTGCCGAGCTACGGCCATCCAGCCCCCTCACTCCACTCCTGCCCAGTTAAGTGGCTAGCAGCTTGGGATTCGGGCCTTTGCATGAGGTCTTCACCTTTCCTTTTTTTAAAGATTTTATTTATTTATTTATTTATTTGAGAGAGAGGGTACAAGCAGGGGGAGCGGGAGAGGGCGAAGCAGGCTCCCCGCTAAGCAGGACCCTGGGATCATGACCTGAGCCGAAGGCAGATGCTTAACCGACTGAGGCACCCAGCCGCCCCTTTTTTTATTATTATTATTTTTACAATGTTACTTATTTACTTGAGAGAGAAAGAGAGAGGTCTTCATCTTAACAGCGTTGTCTAGGGCTGGATGTGGTTTCTGGGGCAGGTGGGGGAAGCCAGTCCTGAACGAAGGCAAAAGCCTAGTCAACCCCATCATAGATTCTAAATCTCCACATCGCTGAAGCCCCAGTTTCTCTGTTTCAGATTTCAAAGCATAAAAGGACAAATCTTTGAATAAGTTATGCCTCCTAATCCATAGTATACTCTCAGAAATAGAAAGTCTCTCCTCTGGCCCTTCCTTGAAATAGCCTGGCTCTTACATGTGACAAAATGATGCAAAGTGGCATCTCCATGACCCAAATACGAACACTAGAAATACTTCCGGGTCTTCCGAGTGGCAATAAAATTATTTAAAATAATTTAATATCAAGCCCATTTAACAGAACTCAAAATAGCTCAGGCAAATACACTATTCGAGAGAATGAATATGGAATGAAAAATTCAAACAGATACGGCTATATAAGTAAGATTGAAAAAAGAAAACCCCCCCACTTCGTTGCCATATAGGATTTCCAAAGATGATGTTCTTGAAATCTCTTTTAAAGCAGTATGGTCCAACTTCCTACAAATCCAGATGACTTTGGTGACATCTGGCTTCAGCAGCTAGCTGCAAATACGCAGCCTCATTACTGTACTTGGAATGGGAATAACAAGGAAGCATCTCTTTCCACCCTTCCATCACAAAAGCTAAGTGAATCTATAATCAGCACTGTTAGAGCTCCCTTTCTGATGAGAATCAGAAACGTTTTTCAGCTGGGCTCTGAGCAATCGAGGGGACTGTCCACCAGGCCACAGTGTGGGGGTGGGGGTGGGTGGGTGAGGGGAGCATCACGGCAAATGCCTTTTTGGTTTTTTTTTAAACGTGAAACATTTCTGGATGGCTTAAGCAAGATGTATTTTGATTTAAACGCTCTATTAAATTGAAGAAAGAGAAAGAATCCATACACAGCTCCTGACAGAACAAGGGAATATCATTAGCCCCCAAACTGTAAATGAAATGCAGGGAAGTGCAGTGAATTAAACCCCCTCTGTGACCCCCGCATAGGTCTGGGCATCTTATCTCCACCAAGCAGGCCAGCAGGCAAGCTGTGGCCGCACAGCCCCGTGCGAGCCCCAAACACCAGCACCACACTATCTTATTTGTTCAGGGCAAGCAAAATGGTCCAGGGCTGGTGGCTGTGTTCTTTCTTCCCAACAAGACCTAATTGCTATTGTCCTTCTCTGGGATCCAGTCTCCCTAGATAAAGAATGGGGAGGCAGCCAGCAGAACTCAAACCATTCACTCACAGGCTCTTCCCTCGTAGATTAGACCTCAGTGCGGCACAGTTTCCAATCCAAAAATGCAGAACCCATGAACAGAGAACCTTCTGTTCCAGAAGGTATTTATATGAAGTCAAAATCAAAATCACATCTTACGGTTGTTTTTTTTTTTAACACACTTAATCAGTGTTTTCTTACTGCAAAACCTAGAAGATGTTTAACATTTTTATAACCAAAAACACTGTTTCTTATTGGAAAACCAGCAAATGTAAGTTATTCATATAGTGATCCTCCTTTTTGGAAAAGAATCACATTTGTGAAACTGGGATATTTCCCCAAATCAAGACTTATGATCCCTGAAACTCAAAATATTCTAATTTTTAAACAATTTCATATCAAGCCCAGTTAATAGAATGCAAACAATCTCTAAAACAGATACACTATTTTTTTTTTAAGATTTTATTTATTCATTTGCCAGAGACAGAGTGAGAACAAACAGAGGGAGAGGGAGAAGCAGGGGGAGAAGGAGGCAGAGGGAGAAGCAGACTCCCCGCTGAGCAAGGAGCCTGATGTGGGACTCAATCCCAGGACCCTGGGACCATGACCTGAACCCAAAGGCAGATGCTTAACCGACTGAGCCACCCAGGAGCCCCACAGATACACTATTAGACAG
Organism: Neomonachus schauinslandi; assembly: GCF_002201575.2. Lineage (NCBI taxonomy): Eukaryota > Metazoa > Chordata > Mammalia > Carnivora > Phocidae > Neomonachus > Neomonachus schauinslandi. The sequence continues at coordinate 122,609,599 of NC_058411.1, read as the reverse complement.
AACTGATATAAAACTAAAATTTCAAACAGATGCAGCTACATAACAAAAATGGAAAGAGAAAAATTGCTTCATTGCGATAACCAGCCATGGTTCTGACATCTATGAAAGCAAATCACTGCAGTGCAATGAGATAAGTTTTACAAGAGAAAATGATGGGCGCACACAATATTAAAGAAGAACAGAGTTGGAGGATTGACACCACCGGACTTCATGACTTGCTATAAAGCTATAGTAATCAAGACAATACAGTAGTGGTGAAAAGAATAGACGAATAGATCAATGGAACAGACTACAGAGCCCAGAAATCGGCCCACATAATAATCATCAATTGATTTTGGACAAAAAAGCAAAGGCAAATACAATAGAGTCTTTTCAACAAATAGCACTAGAACTGGACATACGCATGCGGTAAACCGTGAATCCAAACACAGACTTCACCTCCCTCATAAAAATGAATTCAAAATGTGTCACAGACCTAACTGACAAACACAAAACTTTAAGACTCTAAGAAGACAACATAGGAGAAAATCTAAATCTAGATGACCTTGTGTTTGGCAATGACTTGTTTTATATACAACACCAAAGGCAAAATCCACACGAGAAAGAATAAATAAGCTGCACTTCATTAAAATTAAAAGTTTCTGCTCTGTGAAAGACACTGTCAAAAGAATGAAAAGACGAGCCACAGACTGAGAGAAAATATTTACAAGAGACATATCTGATAAAAGGCTGTTATCCAAAATATAAAAGAACACTTGAAATTCAACAATAAGAAAACAAACAATCCAATTATAAAACGGGCCAAACATGTGAACAGACACCTCACCAAAGGCGATATACAGATGGTCAATAAGCATATGAAAAGATCCTCTACATCATATGTCACCAGAGAAATGCAAATTAAAACAACAGTGAGATACCACTACGGACCTATTTGAATGGCCAAAATCTGGAACACGGCCAAAGGCTGACAAGAATGTGGAGAAAAGGAACTCTCATTCATTGCTGGTGGGGCTGCAAAATGGGAAAGCCTCTTTGGAAGACAGTGGAACAGTTTCTTTTTCTTTTCCTTTTTTTTTTTTGGACAGTTTCTTGAGAAAAATGAACATACTACTCTTACCATAGGGCCTAGCAATGGCATTCTTTGGCATTTCACCCAAAGGAGTTGAAAATTTCTGACCACACAAAAACCTGCACATGCGTGTTTACAGCCGTGTTCTTCATAACTGCCAAACTTGGAAGCAACCAAGATGTCCTTCAGTAGGTGAATAGATAAATTCTGGTACACCCAGGCCTTGGAGTATTATTAAACACTAAAAAGAAATGAGCTGTCAAGCCAGGAGAAGACATGGAGGAACTTTAAATGCCTACCACCAAGTGAAAGTAGCCAAGCAAAAAGGGCTATATACTGTAGGATTCCACTTGCATGACACTGTATGAAAGGCAAAACTATGGAGACAGCAGAAAGATCGAGGTGGCCACGAGTCACAGGGTCATGGGGATGAATGAATAGGAACACAGATTTTTAGGGTGGTGAAACAAATTCTGTTGGGCTGTATGATACTCTAATGGTGGGCATACATCATGATACGTTTATCCAAACCCACAGAATGTATAACATCAAGTGACCCCCAATGTGAACTCTGGACTGTGGGTGACAATGATGTGACAATGTAGGTTCACCAACTGTGACTAATGTACCACATCGGTGGGGATGTTGACAATGGCAGAGGCTGTGCATATGTGGGGAAGAGAAGGTATACGGGAAATCTCTGTACTTTCTCGATTTTGCTGTGAATTTACAACTGCTCCCCAAATAGTCTATTAAAACAAAGAAGATAGTAGGCACTGTCTTTCCCAGCTAACTCCGATGATGTGATGAGGAGGCTTGAAGCAAAGTCCAGATGCCCCAGATTGAAAACTCCTTCACCAACCCCTTCCATGGACTAGAAATGCCCCAGTCCTCATGCCTTTGACACAAGATAAGGCTGCTCTCAAGATGCAAGGAACATCTGGCCAGGGCAGCACTTTACTGTATTGCTCACTACCGAGGTTGCATCAGGAATGACTGTGCCAGGTACTATGACCCCAACAATCACTGAGCCCTTCTCATTGCCTGCCTCGTGCTGATGGATGCTTTACACTGTGGCTCCCACCCCCGCCCTTCCCACCTGAGGACAGACACCTCTGTCTAAGCCTTACCAGGCAAGGGGACAGATGGGTCCAGTCACTGGATGCTGCAAGGCTCTAGAGAAAGGACAGGATTCCTTCACTCAGACTAACTAATCAAATGGGGACAGGGCTTATAATGAAAAGCCACATTCCCTGATCCAGACTTGCCCACTCCACTGCCAACCTTTTTCATCATTTCCAATTCTAATTCTTCTGGTGGCTCTTCCCACCCCTCTAAGTAATGGTTTTAAACTCTATTTCTGAATATATGATTGACTTCAGATACTATTCATCGACATCCTTGCATGAGAGGTGACATTTGCAGGACCTCCCAGGCTCTTGTGCAACTGACCATGATCAGCGTACCTCCTACAGAATCCACAATGGGAGTTCCCATCTGCAGCAGGAGCTCCGGGAGAAACACGTCCTTCCAAGAAGCTCCCACCCAATTCTGGGAACAGATAAGCATTCTTCAGATGGCCCATAAGCATACAGCCTTCAGGATGAATATAGGTTCTTTTCTCAAAAAAAGAAAAAAAAAAGAAATTTAAAGCCCTAGATATGAGATGGCATTAATTTAGTATGTCTCTGCTGATCATTTAGAACAGGATCTGGCTCTTGCTCACATCTGCATCCTCTGCACTCAGAACCTGGCTCAGACGTCTATGGGGATACCATGTTTGTCTGCTCAGTGCAAGAGTGAGCAAGTACCACTTTGGCCAACCCAGTTCCCGCCAACACTCTTGCGACTGCAGAGGGTGTGAGTGGCGGAGGCCAATCAAGTACCAAGTCCTCGCTTGTTGCTTTGGTTCTTTCTGCTACATGAGATACTGTTGATGTCTGATGGATAAATGGGTAAACAAAATATGATCTATACTTACAGTGGAATATGACTCAGCCTTAAAAAGGAATGAAATCCTAAGTATATAAGGAACTCACAAAACTCAGCAAAAAAACAAACTGATTTAAATAAAAATGGGCAGAGGACCATTTTTCCGATGCAGACATACAGATGACCAACAGCCACATGAAAAGGTGCTGACATCACTCATCATCAGAGAAATGCAAATCAAAACCACAGTGAGCTATCACTTCACACCTGTTAGGATGGCTAGTGCCGAAAAGATGAGAGATGAGTGTCAGCGAGAGTATGAAGAAAGGAGAACCCTTGTGCACTACTGTGGGGATGTAAATTGGTGCAGCCACTATGGAAAACTGTATAGAAGTTCCTCAAAATATTTAAAATAGAACTATACCGTATGATTCAACAGTCCCACTTCTGGGCATATATCCAAAGGAAATGAAATCAGTATCTCAAAGAGATATCTGCACTCACATGTTCATTATAGCACTATTCACAATAGCCAAGATACAGAAACAACCTAAGTGTCCATCAAGGGATGAACGGATATACACAAACACACACATGTGCGTGCGCACATGCACAATGAAATACTCAGCCACATAGAAGAAGGAAATGCTGCCATTTGCAACAACCTGGTGAATCTTGAGGACTTTACGCTAAGTGAAATAACCCAGACACAGAAAGACAAATACTATGTGATCTCACACAAAGAATCGAAAAAAGTTGAAATAGAACCAAAGGACAGAATGGTGGCTACCAGGGGTGGAGGCAGAGGGGAAATGGGAAAGATGGTGGCCAAAGGGCACAGACTTTTAGTTATAAGATGAATAAATTCTGAGGGCACCTGGGTGGCTCAGTCAGTTAAGTGTCTGACTCTTGATTTTGGCTCAGGTCATGATCTCAGGATCTTGAGATCGAGCCTCACTTCGGGCTCTGCACTGGGCATGAAGCCTGCTTGGGATTCTCTCTCTTCCTCTCCCTCTGCCCCTTGCTCCCCCCTGCTCTCGTGCTCTCTCTCCTTTTCTTAAAAAAAAAAAAAAAAAGATGAAAAAATTCTGGGGACCTCATGTACAGTATGGTGACTATAGTTAATAATACTGTATTATATACTTGAAATTTGCTAAGAGAGTAGATCTTTAAGTGTTCTCATCACCAAAAAAAAAAAAAAAAGGCAACCATAGGAGGTGATGGAAGTGTTAATTTGATTGAGGTGACCACTTCACAGCACATACATGTATTAAATCATCATGGTGTACACTTCACAAAAACACATCACATTGTACAACCCAAATATATAGAATTTTTATTTATTAATCATACTTTGATAAAGCTGGAAAAAATAAAGGAAGGAAATCTTGCCACATGCTATAGCATGGACGAACCTTGAGGACATTATGCTAAGCCAGCCCCAGGGGCGCCTGGGTGGCTCAGTTGGTGAAGTGTCTGCCTTCGGCTCAGGTCATGATCCTGGGATCCTGGGACTGAGCCCTGCATTGGGCTCCCTGCTCAGCGGGGAGTCTGCTTCTCCCTCTCCCTCTGCCCCTGCCCCTCCCCCGTTCGTGTTTGCTCTCTTTCACAAATAAATAAAATCTTTAAAAAAAAAAAAAAAGCTAGTCCCAAAAGGACACACACTGTATGATTCCATTTACATGAGGCACCTGGTGCTGTCACGTTCATAGAGACAGAAAGAATGATGGTTGCTGGGGACTGGGGCAGGGTGGGGGCGGGCGGGGGGTAGAAAACAGAGTTGCTGTTTGATGGGGGCAGAGTTTCAATTTGGGAAGATGAAAATGCTCTGGAGATGGATGGTGGTGATGGGTGCACAGCAATGTGGACATACCTAATGCCACTGAACTCCACAGTTAAAAAATGGTTAAAATGGTAAACTGTACTATGTATATTTTACCACAATTTAGAAAACTAAAAAGAAAAAAAAATGATAATACCCTGGAAATTGGAAGACAGAAGAGGGGTGATGTGCATCAGGCACCTCATCAGCTGATTCTCCCAGAATGTTCCTCTGCCAGCAGAGTAGCCCCAGGCCTGGGGTCCCCCAAAGAGAAGCCTCTGTCTAAGAAACAACAAACACCTTGGTAGAATGACTGGCCAGGAAGCACACGGGAGCAAGCCTTACCATAGGAGGATGAGGCAAGAGTCAGAGAAGATACTCCACACCCCTGAACCATGAGGAGCCCAGAGCACCTTCCTATCAAAATCGGGGAGCGCTGCCTTTTCTCCAGCACAGGCAGTTCATGGCAAGACATGGGGCCAGTGAAAATATGGAAGATCCGGGGGGGTCTGGCCACGCCAGGGGCACAGCCACATGCTCAGGGGGCACCTGAGAGAGGCCGGGGGTGTCACCTGCAAACTACATTAAGAGGTTATTTTTTTACCGATGCCAAAGTTAATTTTTTTAAAGAACATTGAGAGTTTTCAACAGACTTTAGAAATGAAAGGGCTCCCCTCTGCACATGGGAAGAATGAGATTTTCTTTCTGACACTTCCGCAGGCCTCGTCAGGGTTGGTTCAAATAGAAAACACACCTTCGTCATCTGCTCCTCTGGGGAAAGGTAGACTTTATGGCCCGGGGCTTAAGCACCATGAGGAGCAGCTCAGATACTCACTCACTCCAGAACGTTCCGAGAGGCAGCTCCAGGGAGGGGTAGTGGGCAGTCAAGTGAATGACAGGGCAGAGGCACCACTCTTTAGAGCATGACCTGATGCCTACAAAAGCAAAGTTTGGGTGCGGAGAAGGGCCAGGCCCTGCCAGGCTCCTGGGGACCTGAGCTTCCATCCCACCTGGGCTCCTGCCCACCTCCTCATCCGGCCCATGTCCCTGGTTATCATGTAAGCCCGCGTACTACTGCTCTGCCTTGCTCCTGCTGAAGGCAGACAGCAAAACAACTCTGCCCTGAATACAAATGCTTCTGGACCAGATGCTGCAAAATAAAAGCCGCATGGGTCCTTGAGTTGGCTCTGGGGCCCCCCTCCACTGCCCTCCCCTCCTGGCTGTGGCTGGTCCATGCGACCGCACACGCAGGCGGCCTCAGAGATGAGCTGGGATCTGCCCAGGCCACCGTGGGGGACAGAATTGTGACAAACTGGGCTGTTATGAGCAGGCATATGAACACCGTGAAATGCTGTCACCGTCCACTCTTTGAAAATAAAACCCACCTGATTAGGAACACCATGATCGCAGCCCATTTCAACATTCTGCTCTGTAAGGCTGACTGTTGGGAGATCGGGCTTAAAATTGAAAATCAAATTGCTGTTCCTCAGTGATTCCCAGGAAATGAGGTGCACACAAGCAGGTATTAAGCCTGGCCCCGCACACAGCTGCCCCTCAGCCCCATCAAGCATCCTAAAAGTTACCCTACAGATTTCCAACTTTCAAGCAAGCTATAATTAGATACATAAGGCCTAACATTGCACGGGCTGAGTTACTGGATTTTAACACCATCACCTCTCCAGTTCAGGGGTACCTGACAAAGCTAACCTCGCCATCATGAAAGGCTGCCTGCCCCTTTTCCATCGCTTAGAATACAAATTCCAGAACCCATCCCAAACTGCAAGGAAGGACTCAAACAAAAGAGAACTCTTGTCCGGCCAAGCAGGGAATGCATCCTTCTCATATAATGGAGACCCACCGAGCCCCTGGTGCCAGAGGTCACACACCCAGGGCCCTTGGACTTGCCATCTGTGTGTGTGTGTGTCTCCATATCCCATGTCCTGAGAGCTACCTCCCTCCACAGTGGACCCCCTGTCCCTCCTCCTGGCCATCCCTCTAACCAGAATTTCTACCGTACCACAGGTGGAGCGGTTTTCTTGCTAGTTGCTCTTCCAGTGGCTTGGGACACGGCTGGCCTAGCTCTGCCTCCATCAGCTTTGAAGACAGCATGGAAAACCATGCAGCCTCCTGCTGTGCATCCTCCTGTGAGCAGCGGAAATGAGCCAGAAAGAGGCTGGAAACGGGGGTGTCTACGGGCCTGAAAGAAGAACGGGTTGCTGGCAGATGGGACGGTAAAAAACAAAAACACCAGGTCTGGAGCCCACCCATCCAGGCAGGCCCCACCTCTCCTCTCCAGCAGACTTCTGCCCCCGGGGGCAGGGACCTCCTGTCCCCGAAGTCTCAGAGCCCCCCCCAGCCCACCACCGAAGGACGGCGTGGGTCACACCACCGCACCCTGCAACTCAGTCCCCTCTGGGCTTAACCCGTCACAGCGCCCGCCAACCCCCAAAGTGCCAAGCAGCAGCACCACCTCCCCAAGGCGCGAGGTGGCTGGTTTACCTCAGAAAACGAGGAAATAATGTCCATCACCCCAGACATGTTATGAACAAGTATTGATAGCTACAATACCTTCAACGAACATTCTACATGAAAATAGGGGAAAATAATGCAAAAATTCCATGATGTGCAAAAGAAATGAGGAACCTTAACTTGCAAAGGCAGCTCTCTACCATTTGTCAGAAAGAAGCACCGAGAACCGGACAGTGTGATGCCCCCGGGCCAAAGCTACAGTGTAAACAAGAGGAAGGGATGTTTTTGTTTAATGGCTTGAGCTAAAGGGATTTGACCAAGGGGATCCTGCATTCAACTCATCGCCTCCTCCCCCTCGCACCATCCATCCTCCCACCTCCCCCCTGCCTGGACTCACTTCCTAAGGGTGACCCCGACTGACCATCACCACAGATTCCAGGGCCTGCCCCGAAGGTCTGCGTGGGAATTTTGTGACAAAGGCACCACCTCTTGACACAGCTGGGACAGGGTATTCCTTGGGCCGGCTTGGCCAATGCCCACACTTCCCTGCTGAGAGCCACCTCCCTGGGCTCCCCCAGCCTCAGACTCCCATATGCTGGCCCACCACTTGCAGAGGGAAGTTTCGAGAACCCAGGCCATATCCTACATTCCCCACCCACTTCCCTCCCAAGCTGTGCATGCACAGGGCCACCACTGTTGCGGGGGGGGGGGGGGGGGCACCGATTCTAGGGAGGGGCCCCACAGCATCCCCCATCAGCCTGCCCCCACTTCAGGGCACAGCAAGTGGCCTGAGGGGCTGTGAACACATGTGGGCCCCGTGAAAGGGTTGACCCCATGATGTGAAGCAGACGGCCATCCTGGGGGGGCCGTGAGACCCCAGGTGCTCACAGAGCTAACTAATCAAGACTCCCCACAACAACGAGCCAGTAAAAAAAAGGCGTCTATCTGGAAGGAGAGGTCAACATTGGCAAACGATCCCCCAATGAGAAAATCCAAGAGAAGGAACTAACTGACCATTCAGGCCAACAGAGAGATTTAGGCCAGGTGGACAGACAGGCTAGCTGTTCAGAAGTCAACAGTTTCCCTGTATATCCACCAGAATCAGCTGGGAAATGAGGCCAGAGAGGGGCTAACCCCATTGACAACAGCCACAGGGGCTACAAAACACCTATGAATACATCTAACAGGAAATGTATCAAATGTACATGAACAAAGCAATGAAACACTAGTGAAGGATATAAAAGGCCTTCTGAATAAATCCAAATATCCAGATGAAAAGAAAATACAAAGATGTCTCTTCTCCCTCAAATAAACCTCTAGAGCAATCCCGATCAAAATCCCAATCAGATTTTGGGATGAATTTAGCTTATTCTGAAGTTTATCTAGTCAAAGAAATGTATGAGAAAGGTTAGAAGAACATGAAAAAAGGAGAATTAATGAAGAGGCAGCGGCCCTTTAAGGTAACAGAGCATAACAAAAAGCCACAGTAACTTAAACAGTAGATGTTGGCAGAAGAATACATCAATAAATCAGAACGGATGGTCTGGACATACGGGACAGCCCCACGACCCAGGACACAACAACAACTTCATACACAACAAACCCGCATCTCAAAACAGAGACGAAGATGGGCTATTAATACATCATGTCAGAAAACCGTATGCATATGAGAAAACTTCCATCTCCAGCTCACATACCTAAAAATAAATTCCCGATGAATAAAAGATGTAAATGTCAAAAGATCTGAACTATCAATATGAGAAGAAAATCTCTCTATACAGGAGGTAGGTATATACACTTAGGGCAGAGAATTCCTTTCTCGAAGTCAAATACAAAATTCAGGAGCTATCACAGAAAAGCTTGATAGATTTGACAACATAAAACATCCACATTCTTGTGCCATCAAGGATGCCTTTAAAACAAGGTGAAGAATAAAAGACATTAGGGGGACAGTATCTGCAACATAGAAAGTGAAGGTGAAATAACCCTCCTGTACCAGGAACGCCTGTAAATCCACAAGGAAAGATGAACAAGTCAACAGAAGGGCAAGGATGCAAAAAAGAAAATGAAGAGAAGCAATTCAGATTATTATGAAGCACCCGAGAGGAAGCTTATTCTCATTCATAATTTTAAATAAGTGATAACTTTTATACCCATATGACCGAGTGAAACTACGAAGACGTCATCCGTTGACGAGGACACAGGAAAACAGCTGTCCCACACGACTGGCATCCCTTAAAATGGTCAGGACTACTCCAGAGAGCACCTTGGGATACCTATTCACACTGGAAATGTTCCAACCATTCCACCCTGCAAATCTACTTCTGGAACCCACGCTACAAAGACAGCCTCACACATGTGCAAGGAGAGATGTGTGAGACTGCACGTTCTGGTGTGACCAATGTGCGTGCACAATGGGAACAACCCAAAAGTCTGACAATAGGTAAACAGTCAAGGGGCGCCCGAGTGGCGCAGTCGGCTAAGCGTCTGACTCTTGGTTTCAGCTCAGGTCATGATCTCAGGGTCGTGGGATCGAGCCCCACATCAGGCTCTGTGCTCAGCAAGAAGTCTGCTAAAGGTTCTCTCTCCCTCTCCTTCTGCCCCTCCCTGCGCACACGCTCTCTCTCTCCAAGTCAAGTATTGTACAATGTTAGAATAACGTGATTATGCACAACTGACAAGACACACAATGTCTGAGATGCACTGCTGAAGGGAGAGATCTAAGTACAAATCATACTGATAATATAATCTCGGTTCACTGAAAGATATTAAAAATTACAAACATATACATATTTGTGTAAGATTGAAGTAAAACATTTCTATAAACAAACAAACAAACAAAACAGGAGGAATTTGCACCAGAATTTAACAATGGTTGTCTTTGCAGGGGGTGGAGTGGAGGGGGCAGGCCTTTCATGTTCTACATCATGTATTTCTGTAAAGTTTGATTCTTTATAATGAATGTCCGTTAGCCTTATAATCAGAAATTAAAATTAAGTAAAAAAAAAAAAAATGTGCTCATGCAAAACCAATGCCAAAGGAATCCCAGATCTAAAGTACGTCAGACACCTTCCTTGTCAATGACACCAGGATCCTTCTCAACCCCAAACTCTGCTGCCAGAAAAAGGGCTCTCGCCTCCTCTAGAGATACAAGGGAATTGTTAGAAGGCACTATTTTAAAAACAGAGATGTCATATCTATTTAACTTATTAGCTCTTTTGCCATTAGCTAATGAAACTACACGCAATCTCTGCATTCCACCAGACAGTATATACCCCCCAAAAGTTCAGGGTCACTCCAGCACTGCACCTCACCCTTCTGATGTCTTTCAGGATCTTCAGGAGGTGGGGGAAGGAGTGTTTAGCCCTGGTTACAAACAGTGCTGCTGACCTGGGGAGAGAGGAACTGGGGCAGAGAAAGGGGGGCTTGCCCAGCTGTCCCCTCCTGGAGGCGGGGGTACTCCCTCCCAGGCCTTGATCGGGCAGCTTCTGGTTTTCAAGACTCTCAGTATTTGAGAATGACACTAAGAGACATGCACTTGAAAATTCATTACCAGAAGGCTCCCACAGAATTTGCTCCCACACATAGAAAATAGTCCATTTTTCCAAGAACTTGCTTAAAAGTCCAATTTTGGGGAACTGATGTAGATTGTCCCATTTTAGGTTCTTCAACCAGAGGAAATTTAAAAATTCTTCCTTCCAGCTCAACAGAGCAAATCCACAAGTCAATGGCTTCTGCAAAAGGAGGACAAAGATCCTCCTGGGGCCGCAGGATTCAGTGGCCTTTCTTTGGATTCTCAGGGCAGCCGACGGCTCCAGGACAAGGCACCAGGCCAAGAGTCCCACAGTGGCAACCAGCCATCTGACTCACATGCACCAGAGCAGGCTCAGGCGGTTCAGGAAGAGAGGGCTTGGCATCACTCCACTTGCCAAATCACCAGAAAAAATAAGATAGTTTAAAAATAATAATGGCTCGTGAGCCCCGGGTTTGGGTCCGGCCCATGAGGCCAGCACCCCAATGCCCCCAGCATGGTGGGGGGTGGGGGCGATCGGGAAAGGGATGTCTCTACCCTGGAAGAAATGCTACCACACCTGAGCCATCAGCCCCACGCTGACTGGCCGCCTGTGTGTCAGCAGGAAGTCTCTGAAACTCTCCATATAGGCTCCCCCCACAAGTTATTGGTTTCCTCTCAAAATACCGCAAGCAAACCCTGGAAGGGGGGCTGTGGGGAGCCTAGGGGTCACAAGGCACTAGAGGGGCAGCTGGAATGCTATCCCCTGGACTGCTGCGCCATGGGGTCCCATCAAATGGGGGGAGGGGAAGGAGGAGGAGAGAGAGAGAGAGGGAAGGATGGAATAAGAGGGGGAGAGAAGGAGGAGGAGGAAAGGATTGGATGAGAGAGAGACAGAAAGGGGAGAGGATGGGCGGGAAGGAGAGAGGGAAGGTAGCCCCCTCCCTCTGACACTGTCAGTGGGCAATGAACCTTTCTGGAGGTCAGTCTGAGGCTTTCACGTTTCGTCCAGCATTTTTACCTGAAATGTATCATAAGGAAAGAAAAGGGTATCTGCAAAAAAAAGAAAAAAGGAGCTGCAAGAATATTTATTACAGCATCATTCACAGCAGAAAAACATTCTAAACAACTCCTAAGTCCAAGCCTGGGGGCCCAGGTCCATGAATGCTGTGCAAACATCCGATGGCCGGGGAAGGGGACCCTGACACAGTCCAGGAGAAGGCTTGTCGGCAGCCAAGCATGTGCCCAAGCAGCCGGGAAGACCCCAAGGGAACCACGGTCCCCCAGCAAGGAGACCTGGGCATCTCAAAAGCTTCTTCTGTTTGCTTATCTCTACTTCCTAACACAATGAATTCGTAGGTGTGGAATAAGTAAAAATAAAGCTTTTAAGATAGAGTATTCTCTCTTGCCAAAAAACAGCTTTAACACTAAACTATTGAACTGAACCATGGGAAACTGCTTGCCTTTGACCACTTCTGAGTTAACAAAAATAGCAGGTTCATGCAGTTCACACCTTGATCTTGTCATAAAATCCAGATGAGTTGTAAGATCTGCAGGAATCGCTTCCTCTCACTGGCTTGGGGATATGTGAGGGGCCGTGACTTGTACAAGGTCCCCAGAGGTGTAGTTACCCTCCCCCCGACCAGCCGCAGCACCAAGCCTCGCCTGTCCCACACCGAGCGCCAGATCCCGCAGTGACGTGGGGCACACACGGTCTCGTTCACGACTCATGCCATCTTGCAAAGCAGGTGTCTGCTCCGGCTGCAAGTGGAGGAAGCCGCGCCCACGACTGCCCAGCCAGGCTTCGGCATCGGCAAGCAGGCTGAGCCCCAGGCAGGCCCTTCCAATTCTCCATAAACCACAGCATCCTGGCTGGCTGGGCCCATTTACAGGGCAGCAGGGATCCCAACCGGGCTTCTCCTTCCCCCGTGGGGCTCCTCCTTTCACTTTCTGCTGAGCCTCTCCCAAAAATATAGGAGGTGATGCTTATGTACTTTAAAGACCATGAAATTATCCAAAAACCAGGCATTTAGTTGCTGGGGGGGGGGGGCTGTTTTCCAGCATCCTTGCCAGCTGGCCCTTCCTATGGGAACAAAGCCATTTCTACCACCTACTCAGTGTTGGCCGTGAATCCTTAGCACCAGCTCAGCCCACACAGACACTTGGCTCCCTTTTGCCTCCTCACTGGACCCTCAACTGCACACACATCAGCTTGGGTCCATGTTGCCTCTTGCAACCAATGTTACCCCCCCCACCAAATGGTCTCTGGCCACTAACTATAAGCGACCCAGGGGCTGATCAGGGGAGAGAGGCAGCTCAGGACATTGACACTTTGGTGTCAATGCTTTCCTTTTCCACACACATAAGAAGGAAGCAGAAGGAAGCTCAGCTGTGCGGTCTCGAGACCAAGGGAACCTGGCCCACGTGCCCGTGAGTGTCCCAGCTGGGCTCGTCTCTCCTGGGGGGTGGTCCCCAGCACCCACACCCACCACACCTGAGAAACCTGTGATTTTCAAGCACCCAGAAATGTGAGGCATACAAAAATCTATATTCCAAATTCTAAACTGAACTTTCCTCCAGTTTTCAGTAAAGAAAGAGGACCAATAGGCACGACAAAGCCAAGAGGGTCTGGAGCTGGATGAGGAGGGACAGTGAGGCTCAGACTTCGCTTTTTAGAAAAGGTTTTTTTTTTTTTAAGCAGATCTTCCATAGATAGACCCCGACATCCCGTTTCCCATTAATGTAAGATCACGAACACCTTACGTTACAGTTAATGAACCAATATCAATGCACTGCTGCTAACTGAGGTCCACACTTTGATATCCCTTCAGTTTTTCCCCAGTGTCTTTCTTCTACTCCAGGGTCCGCACCAGGACACATCACAGTTTGTCATCGTGCCTCCTTAGGTTCCTCCTGGCTGTGACAGTCTCCGTTTTGTACGACACTATGGATTCATCAGTGTTAAGGAGTACTGGGCAGGTACTTTATAGAACGTTCCTCTACTGGAACTTAACTGCCGTTTTCCTTATGATTAGACTGAAGTGATGGGTTTGGGGGAGACACACCGCAGAGGTAAAGTGCCGTTTCCAGCCCGTCCTGTCAAGGGCACTGACACTCAACATGACTCATCACTGTTGGTGTTGACCTTCCCACTGCCAAGTTACTGTTCCGCTTCCATCTGTGCTCTCTGGAAGGACATCACCCAGTATAGTCTACACTTGGGGACTGGGGTGTACACGCCCCCTTAGCACGCTCTGATTTTTATGAGCCACCATCAGAATGACCACCTCATTCAGGCGTGCATCTTCCGCCTGCTGCCACACCTTGCAGGAGCCCCTTTGACCCTTTTTTTTTCTATCCCTTGGCGAACACCCCCCCCCCCCCCCCCCCCCCGCCCAACAAACTCACCAAATCCAAAGCCCCCTGAGGGCAGGGCCTGGGCTTCACAGCACTGTTTCCTTTGTGTGTGCGCCAGAACCCAGCATGATGCTTTGCACACTGCACACGGAAATGCTCGCTCCGGAGCTGTGCCAATGTCCCCAGGGTGGCCAGGCCACCGGGAGTAGTCCTCGAGCCAACACGGGCAGGGCATGCTTCTGGCAAGAGTCCAGTTCCTTCGCTAATCATCCAGGGCAAAAACTGCTACTGGCCCAGTCCCACCCCCAACTCCAGCCACGCTCCTCCCCCCGACACTGGAGCACCCCCATCCTCAGGGAGCTCTCCATGCAGAAGAACGAGAGACAAACTCATAGTATAGGCCAGGTGAGGGTGAGTGCCAAGAGGGAAAATAACACCAAGAGAGAGGGGAGGAGGGGGATACCAGGGAGAGCTGAGAACAGGTCTTAGCAGCAGCCCTGAGGAAAAGGAGGGACAGTTAGGAAGCTCATCTGGTCCAGGACAGAGGGGACGGGGGCATGAAGAGGTGAGAAGGAGCTGGGTTCGGGGCCACCCAGCTCTCTCCCCTGCTTCATAAACAAAGCTTACCTTCTGGCGTGAAGGAGATGCAGCTAGAGAGCGCTCAGCCGGGGGCTTGCAGAACCCACGCTTCTAGATTCCTGAACTACGCCACCACATACATAGAACCTGCTCCGAAAATCTCAGTGACGCCCCCACAACACATCACATCAGCACGGACCAGTGCTGGGGGGGCCTGCTGCGCCAGGCTGGCTCCCAGTGGGCCCAGGGCCCCCACAGATCCCCAGCCCTCCCTTGTCTGGGGACACCCCTCGGACGGCCATGTTGAAGGAGCCACCATGCCTTCCCTGCACCGGTCAAGGCTGACAGTTCACCAGAGTGAAGCCAGGGACGCGCATGGAACCTCCGGGGCCGCACAGCCACGTGTCAGCAGCTGCCTCCCTTGCATCCCTGGAAGAAACCGTGGAAAAGACCACCGAGACTGTCTGCTTGTGTAAGACAGTCTCAGGGACAGAGCCTTGCAGCACAGCTGTGGGGCCGCCCGACCGGGGTTGGGAGGGATGAGAGAGAACTCACAGGTGGAAGGGGTAGGAAAACCAGTCCAGGGAGAGGTGTGGGCAAAGACAGCAGAGATTTCTGGGGACCTCCGTGTGCTGGGCAAGGTGGCCTGGAGGGTGCATGGACAGACGATGTCATGGAACCTCCACCCAGATTTCAGGGCCCACCCAGAGTTCATACACACCACTTCCCTCCACTCTTGCTTCTCAAAGCTCTTTGGTTTCCCTCCCACTCACCTGGAAGTGTGCAGCATCTGACCCTTACATACCCGGCCTGTTCGTGTCTGGTTTTTAGAGCCCAGCTCCCTTCACAGGCAGGAATTAAAACTCATTTCATCTAGATAACTTATCCATTATCAATTACATGCATATAGATCTTAGCATCCTCCTTGGGTTTACGTTCTCTGATTTCATTTGGAAAACACAGTTCGAATCTAAATATTAACAAGCACTTGTTGGAATGGCAAAATTTCATTATCTCACATTAAATGTAATCTTGATTTTGATATTATTGTTCCAGCAGTAAAATAAGCCATGAGTCAGTCTATTGAAAGTTCTCCTTGAAAATTTCAAGATGATGTACTGCTCTTTTTTGGGTTTTGGGGGTTTTTTTTTTCAGCTTTTATTGAAGTAGATGTACTGAAGAGTTTCGCATCATGAACTGGAATTCACCCATGCAAAACACCACCCAGATCAAGACAGGGGATGTTGCCAGTGAGTGCCTCCAAAAGCCTGGCCAGGCCCGACCATGCCCTCTCCAATCACCATCTCCCAAGGGCAACATGACTTCCAGCCGCAGAGATAAAAGTTGCCTGTTGACCTTCCTATCGAAGGAAACATACAGTAAGGGACTCTGGGGTCTGGGGTTTTTTTCACTCAACGGCATGTGACAAGACTCATCCATGCTGTTTCGTGCGCTCACAGAAGGTCCACTCATGGCGTGCTCTGTGGCATTCCGTGTGGGAGTAAACCTGGGCGTGCTGGCGAGTCTGCCTCTCGACGGCTGTTCAGCATCCTGTGGCCGCTATAACAAATCACCACACAACTGCGTGGCTTAAAACAACACGCACTGATTCTCTCACCGTTGTAGGACCTAGAAGGCTGACAACAGTTTCACTGGGCAGAAATCAAGGCGTCGGCAGGGGCCGCGCTCCCTCCAGAGGCTCTAGAGAACTCATTCCTCTCCTCTTCCACTTTCTGGGGCTGGCAGCATGCCCTGACGTGTGGCCACACTGCTCCAATCTCCACCTCTGTGGTTCCAGCCTCCTCCTCTGCCTCCTATCTCCCCTGCCTCTCTCGCAGAAGGACCCGTGGGTCGGCATTTAGGGCCCATCTAGAGGACCCAGGATTATCTCATCTCAAAATCCTTAATCGCATATAAGTTAGCATAGAAGTTAACATCTAAGGTAACGTTCACGGGTTCCAGGGATTAGGACCTGACTTCTTCAGCCCAGTGGCCATATGCTCTGTTTCCCGCAACTCCATTCAGAGGGACACTGCTGGTCAGAG
Source organism: Neomonachus schauinslandi (assembly GCF_002201575.2). NCBI lineage: Eukaryota > Metazoa > Chordata > Mammalia > Carnivora > Phocidae > Neomonachus > Neomonachus schauinslandi. Next base: position 122,592,812 of record NC_058411.1, on the reverse strand, counting down.
GATATATATAATTTTTGCTTTAGTTGGTGCCGTGAAACGGCTTCCCAAACCAGTTGTAGAAATTGACACCCCAACCAACAGCGACAGTTCCCATTGCTCCACATCCTCCCCAACACCTGCTGGTTCCTGATAACTTCAGCCATTCCGGTAGGTGTGTAATGATATCACATCATGATGGTTAATTGGATGCGTCAAAGTGAGAGCCCACAGGGCGCCCAGATTGAACAGTGTCTCTGGGTGTTTCTGGATGAGATTAGCATCTGAATCAGTGGACTCAGTCAAGTAGATGGTCTTCCCCAACATGGGTGGGCATCATCTGATCCACGGAGGGACTGAACAAAAGCAAAAGGTAGAGGAAGGCGGAATTCACCCCTCTAGTCCTGCCTCCTGGGACAGCTCATTTCTTCTCCTGCCCTTGCACTGGGGTTTATACCACTGGCTCTCCTGGTTCTCAGGCTTTTAGACTCAGAGACTCCGACTGAGTTACACCACCAGCTTTGCTGGGGCTCCGGCTTGCAGATCTGGGACTTCTCAGCCTCCACCATCACATCAGCCAATTCTTCATGATAAATATACACACACACACACACACACACACACACACGCCTACCCTATTGATTCTGTTTCTCTGGAGACCCCTGACATCTCCCTGTTGACTAATGGAGTCAAGCACCTTTTCATATGTTTATTGGACCTTTTTTAGGTGAAGTGTCTTTTGTCCCCTTCCTCTACCCAGTTGTCTGCCTTTTTCTTATTAATAATATAGTGCATTATCTTAAGATGAGTAACTTGTTAAAATATATTCCACTAAGCCCATGTGTGTGGAGGGGGAAAAAAAAAAAGGTTTTAGTATCAGGGCCTGAGATGTGAGGTCCCGCTGTGCCCAAATGATCAGCTGACCTGAATCCTAGACAACGAACACCCATCGTGGACTCCAGGTCTAGGTCAGCTTGGTCAGTTTCCACAAGGAATACGCATGAGAGCCTGAGGACCACCCTCGGGAATTGGGGTGGGTGAGATAAAAATAATAAATAAATCAGTCCCAAGTTGATGACTTATGTCTCCACTTACTTCCTTGAAACCGAAGCTAATTTCACCTCAAGGGTGGCCATTGAGAAAGTAAACTCTATTTGTACTTCTACAAATATGTGTGGATTTCACAGCACTCTTCTGATTCCGTAGACAGTGATGGCCAGTCCCTCGGCTCAGGCACTCATGTGTTCCCCGCTGCGGATATCATGCATGAGCATGGACAGGCTACCACGCCACCGAGGGAACCACTTGATTTCTACTGTGAAACCTCAGCTATTAAATACACCACCGGCTGGCTTGTCACTGGAAAGGACGAAAGCAGCTCTGGGAGTCAGTCAAAGTGACCTGCAGTGTGGTATTAGGTGCTTGATAAAGCCACCAGGAGAGTGAGCCCCGAGACCCCCTGTCCTGGCAGCACGCGATGCTCAGAGCCCTCCTCCCCACTCCTCCCTGCCTGGTGCAGCTATGGGGCCCGAGGGCAGGATCAAGGTCGGCACACAGACATCACCCCCATCAGATGAAGCTTGCTCTCAACAAGTCACGGCTTCTAATTGGCCCAACAACTAGCAAGCCATACGTGGCACTTGACAGTAAGTGACGAAGGAAGCGTGGGCCAGCACCCAGGCCTGGGCCAATAGGCAGTGTGACAAGGGCCAGGCCACGGGCCTCGTGGGAGGGAATGGTGCTCACGCCCACCCTGCGCCAAAGCAGAAAACAGGCCGACCACTCTCCAAAAAGGAAAGCAACCCGTAACAGATGTTTTCGGAGCCACCATAACCCGGAGGATGAACAGCCACTGCAGCCTATTCGAGCCTCAAAAGGGGAAGAGAGGACACGGGTTGTGGGTGCCCTGGAGTCAGGGTCACACACAGGAGGCGTCTGAGGGCGTCTTCGGAGCTGGCCAGCCTGCAGAGGCTGCTGGAACCGGGCTGCCTAGCCACGGCACATCTGTCCAGCAGCTGCCACTCTCTCCCCCTCCTTCCCCGTTCCCTCCGCATGACGGGTCAGCCCCCTCCCTGCAGAGGGCCAGGAAGCCTCAGGAGCCCTTGCCGTGACCAGCAGGCCGCCCAGGCAGGGCAAAGACGGCCACACGGCGGGCAGGGCGGCCAGGCGTCTGTGACCTGTGTCCCACCCACCCACCCCTCCCCCGGTCTCCCAGTGCTCGCTGACAACTGGAAATGGGCTCCTCTGTTTGCCCGACTCTCCTTCCAGTAAGCCAGCAGAGCTGCAGAAGTTAACTCCGTGCGAGCAAATTAGTAACGTGATTTATGGTTTGCCACGGATTTTGTCACTTTTGTAGAGGAACAGTGGCAATTTAATCTAGAAAGCCTGTAAGTCTCTAAAGGGTAAAATTAAACATCCGCGCCAGCAAGGCTGGACCTCAGCAGCAGCCTCCTCCTACATGAGACAGTAGGGAACGAGGCCCCTGGAGCCACATGGCTCTGAGGGGTGCAAGGCTGGGCCCTGCCCTTCTTCAGCCATGCATGGGTCCCGCACCCCCCACATGCCTCCCCCCATGCACCCCTGCCAGCATTCTCTCGGCGCCCCTCCCCAAGCCCCTTCTCCATGTGCCCTCCATGAGCCCCTCTCCCGACCCATGCTGGGGCTCTCACACCTTCCAGTCTGTGCTTCTCTAGGCTTCTCACACCTTCCAGACTGCTTCTCCAGTCTGTGGGCCCAGAGCCAGAATCGGGGGCTCTGATGCCACCCCACAGTCACCACCGGCCCCTCTCTGCTCCCTCCCTCCTGAGCTCACCCAGCTCTAGCCGGGGCTTGGCAAAGACAGAACAGAGCAGGGGTTCAGAAACTACCTGTGGAGTGGATGGAGGAATGGACGGATGGATGCAGCTCTCAGCAAAGGGCTGAGGGGTATCTAAAGTGGAGGCACCTGTCTGCACTGCAGAGGCCCCACTCATCAAGGGACCAGCAGGGGAATGACAGGGGCGGGGTGAGGGGCTGCCATTTAGGTGCCCAGCACCCCGCTGTGTCTGTCAGTACATAAGCCATCCTACGCAACAGGTAAAAAGAGCAACACATACCGAGAGTTAAGGCAGGGGTTCTCAGAGCTAGCGGGGGTGGGGGAGAAGGCTGCCACATCCAGGGGTCCCCCAAGGCAGCTCCCCACAAGAAGTCGACGTGAGCCAGAGATGCCTCTGAGTCTGAGGGCATCACAGTAAGTCAAGCGGCACCACTCACCACTGCTGATTAAGCACAGAGCAGCCTGGGATCAAGAAGAAAACCATTACTTAATGAAATGCAATTAATTTAGAAGCCAAAATCTGTTAAAGCCCAAAGGAGAGGCACAGTCAGGAGTTCTTGGTCTGGAGGGGCTTCTGCTCTCCGAGTTTCCAACCCAAGAAACAGCTCAGAGACGTCCCCGTGAGAGCCAAAGGCAGGTGGCCTGTCCATTGCCATACGTCCGCAGGCTCCTCTCTGGCACCCGAAGGACAGAGAAAGGCCACGAGCAGAATCTTCACAGTCCGTGTACACAAAGGAAGTCACATGGAGGAGGGGCCGTGGGTCAGGCTTCTCCCACTACCATTCTCTGGAGAAAACAGCCATCGCCACGACCAAGCACAGCCTGCCTCAGGGGCCCGTGATCTAGCAGGCAGGCCAAGTGCTCAGCGCTGGGACCCGTCCGTGGCCAGGACCAATTATCCATCAGTCATCTGCCCGCCTTTGCTGGGACCAGCCAGCACCAGTCAGGGACCCAAGGTGTGCCTGGTATCTGAGGCCCGTCAGACAAGCTGGGGAGAAACACACACACACACTCTCTTTCTCTCTCTCTCTCTCTCTCTCTCTAACCCTGGGGACTGGGTTAAGCGAGCACTTTATCGTAACAAAACGCTCGCCCACACCTTATCTCGCTTCGTCTTCAAAACTCCTTGTAACTCAGGAGGCTGGTGAGGAAGGAAGCGCAGACCTACGTGTGTCCTTTTAGGAGGCTTTAAGTCAAACTCTGAGCAGGGGCCTTCGCTGGGTGTTGGGAGGCAGAGCCGGGCTTCTGATTCCTAACACAGGCCGCACTCCTACTCCTACTCCACCCCACCCATAACAGCTGTCACCAGCTCTGGATAATGTGGACAGATGTTAGAGCACATGGCTCACTTACTGCACCAAAAGACCGAGAAACGTAAACTGTGTTTTATTTGAACAATGAACACACTTGCTGCCAGAGGGACCTGAGAAATCCATCATCCCTAAATGCACGCATTCACTCAGTGAATGGGTCTCCTGTTATTGAAACAATGGATTTTTCCAAGACAAGTGATAATCAAACCAACTGAGAAAAACGATACACCATATATTTTTTATTAAATTAACGATGCATACAACAATTCAGAAAAATTCATATTTAGAGCTGCCTTGGTGGGGAATCAACTCCAGGAATACAAAACCAATCAAATTAAAAAAAAATAGATAGATGTAGACATATTGCACATACCTGTATATATAGAAATACGTATACATTATGTATAGATATACCCAAACCGAGAATTCTAAATACAAATACTGTACTCCTATTTACATATTCAAATTTGTTCAGAACAAGGGCCTGAGCATTTCAGACCTCAGTGTCTCTCTGCAAAGCTGATGCTTGGGACAGGAGGGGCAAGGAATCCCTGTGAACTCCAAGTGCAAAAAGGACAACACCTTTACAGACCCACCAACAGTATTAGCTGTTCGGCTGGGTGGCACACTCCCAGCCCTCTCGCTGTCCCCGTGTAGGACCCTGGGTCACCTGTGACATGTCCATTACTCTCCAACCACCAATCGATCTGCCTCTTGGGCTTCGAGGGACATTATTTAAAAGAGCAAACACAGAGGACCAGAACTCAACCAGCCCAAGTGCCCACCGACGTGCGTTGACCTGGGCTGGTTTCTCCATGAAAAACCACCTTCAAATGTTGGAGCGTTTCGGTTGTCAGAATACCACGAGACGAAAATATTTCCTCAGTCAGTAGATGCAGGAAACTCAACCACGTGTTTTTTCCCCTTCTTAATTTTGATCCTTCAGACACAAAACAGCAGATGTAGCACCTGACATGAGAACAGCTCTTGAGAGTTTACGAAGCGCCCACACTACGTTCTCTTACAAGGCTGTGGCTGAAACAACCAAACCTGACCCCTCAAACTTCCAGGGAAATAGCAGAAACCACAACAGGCCTGGAGGCCACACGGGCCCCCCCCGCAAAGCCCTAGGCGTGGTAATGACATTGTGCATCAGTTCAGTACTGGGAACTGTATATAAAGTTACATGTGCCCCCAAACAACGGCAAGCAAGACGTATAATGTCAGTAGGACAGAAGCTGAGAAAGACTCCCAAGGCCAGTGACTTGTCCAAGGCCCCAGGGATGAGTGGCAGAGCCAGGTTCTTTGAATGGAGCTCTCATTCCTCCAAACCCCACTGTCCTTCCCAACCTCACGCTGCCTTCCTCCTGATACCACCAGCGTGCCTTCCCCGGCGAGACCACAGCACGGACAGGAGGATCGGGAGGCTGGCAAACATGGGGCAGGTGGACTGGCTGGGAGCCTCGAGATGCCGGGTCTGACATAAGGTACAAGACAAGTTTAGAAACATCCAGATGGAGGAAGAAGGGAACCTGGGCAAGAGGATGCCTCGTTCCCAGCGCCTCTATATCCCAGGTGACTGAGGGGACAACACAGAGTGGGCTCTGGCAGCAGGGACAGCCCGACGACATGCCATCCAAACCGAAAATCCAAAAGGGAGTTTCTGTGAAGAATCAGGACCCCACTCTTTGGGCCGGATTACCTTTCCAACCATGTCGTCTCCTGGCCTATCTGAAAACACGCCTGCACTGTAAAATTCCACAGCTCTCTCCTATCTGCCCACTGAGCACAAGGTTCTGTGCTGACTTCTAGGAAGGATCCAACCAACCGTGAATACAAGTGTGAATCCAGCTCAGTTCCAGCCCTGGGGCTTGGGAAAAGGAGGAGCAGGGAGCCAGGCTGAAAGGAAGAAGGCCACTCCTGGGGTCTCACTCATTCATTCATCCCTCCACCAAGGAGCACTGAGGGTCTAACGAGGTGCCTGGCACTGTTCTAGCTGCCAGGAATAGAGAAGAGAACAAGGTCTTTACAATGGAGTGGTAAGAGTCAATAAAGAGACATTCGAACATTAATACATTAAATGCTAAAAAGAAACACAAAGCAGGGTTAACGAAAAGGGGGGAAGTTATGTTAATTACCATACGGGGGTCAGGGAGCTGGCACAGAACCAGAGAATTGAAGTAAGTGAGGGAGCAAGCCAGGTGGACATCTGGAGGAAGAAAGCCATGCCAAAGAGAGGGAATGGCAGGTGCAAAGGCCCCGAGGCAGGCATAAGCTTGGCAAATTTGAGGACGAGGGGATAAGAGGAAAGGAGTCCACATTTAGCTGGGATCGTCAAGGATGGACACAAGGGCCCCAGGCCAAGGGGACAGGGTGTGAACAACCCAGGGCAAGCCTGGGCAGTGATCCCGTTTGCCTGAAGGGACCGTCGTTGGGAGCAAGGAAGGGAACTTGAGAAAGTCAGACCAAGGAATGTGGGTGTGCAGTGAGCATTGGAAGCCATGGAGGGCTTGAGCAAGGAACACCAGACCTGGCCTGGGCCCCACCTGCTGAGAGGAAATCCTGCAGCCCAACTTACAGAACCCCACAGCCAGCACGGAAATCCTAATTCCCTAATTCCTAATATGGAGGGCTCCGCAGCACACTGGGGAACCGTGAGCCCCACGGAGAGAGCCCGGCTTTGTGACCTTGAGGTTACTGTCCTCCCTGGGCTCCCTCATGTGTCCAGGGGAGGACAGGGAGGGAATGAACTGACTTCAGGAAAGGCGATGGGAGACAGCCCACGCCAGCTGACTCAGCCCTGCCAGCAGGCTCCTCGGAGGCACGAACTGGACCCAACCCAGGCGGTGGGCGGGGGACACAGACAGGGGGATGGAGCCACAGAATCCTCCCTGTGGGCACATGGTCCAACCACCAACAGGCACCTGGGCCACCTTCTGGTGAGCAATCATCAGATGGGACCTACGCTGGGGCTCGAGCTGTCTGACAGTGTCTACACATCCCCATTCCTCACGGCCACCTGGCACGGTCCCAGCTACCACCACCCCAGGCTCTCTCACACTCTCTCCATTTCTTTAAGACCAAGCTGCAAGGCAGGCGTGCTGGTTTCTGCCGCTTGTTCCAGAAGGCCCTTGAGGCCAGCTGGGGATGTTCTCAGGGCCTCTGTGCCCACCTGCCCCTAGCTGTCTCTGACTCCCCTGACAGTAAAGGTCTCTCCAAGAGTTCAGACTGTGGTGTCACCAGAGGCCCTCACCTGTTGAGTCACCAGCTCAAGCACACAGAGCCAGGACAGGGAGGAGCTGAGACCCAGAGGGAACCTGTATGTCTCTCCCCCAAGACAGGCCGCACGCACAGGGCGCCCAATCCATACAAAGCCCGGCCTGATGCTAACCTCCCCATCCAATGTGTTTTTCCTCTGAGTTCCTCAGCTGTGTCTAGGAAAAATCAAGGTGTCTTAGTGCTCCCTCTCAGTTTCCAGGGGTGCGACTGGTGTCTTTTACAATTATCTTTTATTTTTACCCAGCATTTCTTAGTTTGGTTGGCAGACTGAATTATTTATACACCTCCATTTCACAATCCATCCCCACCGATTATTCCTGTGAACCTAATATTTTATATAAAAAGGGGGGGAGGGAGTTATAACCACTCAGGGGATGCTTATGCAAACAAATTAATGAGCCACACTCGAGCCTTGGGTGCTGCAGGAAAGAAACACTGGAGGAAGAGTAAGAAGTTGACCACCACCAGCTTCACTCTCCTGACGGCGCCTACCCCCCTCAGACACACACACACACCCACCCCCCCCAACCATCTGGTTCAGCCTGCACTCCTCCCAGACGCAGAAGCCCAGTACTCTGGAGATGGAAAGGCAGGCCGGGGGGGGGGGGGCACCATCATGATCCCTAACAAATGGCAAGAGGTCTGGAGAGACACAGGCTGCCTCCCACAGAAGATGGGGCAGGGCCCCATCACTAGTACTATCAGCAGACCCAGCCCAGCTCCGGAGACCACTCCAGGGGTCTCGCCACCAGCACTAAGGAGGCTGCCAGCTCAGTGCGGGGACCACCAGCAAGCTCCAGCTGGTCCACTAACTCCCTGGACACCGCCCAGAGTCGCACCAGCTTCCATGTCAGGAGACCCTCTCGAGCCCTGGCTGCAGACGACCAGCCTGGAGTGAGGACACAGCGCAGGACATCCTGGCAGCTTTGGACTGAGAAACAGAACCACGTGCCCTGCACGGTGGAGGAGAAGTCCCCGCCACCACCTCACCAGGGTCTAGCCCGGAGGCTCTGGGTAGCCACAGAGTACCTCAAATGTGCACCTTAGGAAAAGTTGTCCTGCTTCTACTCCCGAAGTCATTATTGCTAAAACCGCTGTGGTTTCTCAAAGAGAGGGGGGTTGGGGGGGGAGAATCCCAGAAAGGGGGCCAGAGGTTGAAGAAGCCTGGGACAACTCAGCCCACGGGAAGAAGTGCTGGGATGAGAGTCCTGAATGTGGGGGACTTCACCGTCTGCATGGTCATCCTTGAGTTTTTAACCACAGATTTGAGACTGGCCCCTGTCAGGCAGTAAACGAACAGATCTGAAAAAAATTAAGTCCTCCCCCTGCAAGTAAATACTAAGTTAAGACGAGCAGACTCAATCTCAGCCTCCACGCGAGGCGAGGCTCAGACAGGGCGGGCCCCTCGCCGGCGCCCTCCGGACCCTTCCTCGGCGCCCGGCCCAGGGCAAGTTGGCCCCCAGCCGCGGCACAGCGAGGCCCGCCGCCCGCCGCCCAGCTCGGGGGACGGGGGGCTCGATGTTCGCCTGGATCATCAGTGGCCCAATCTCCCAGCAGCAACCCGGCCAGGCTGTGCGCGCCGCGGGGAAGGGGCCGAGGCGAGTGGCGGGTCGCGCCGCACCCCCAGCCCCGCGCCGGCGGCCCAGGGGAACCAGGGGGTGGAAATTTTAATTGAGGAGTTTCTCATTATGAAGAGAAATGGGAGGGGGCGAAGATCGGGACTCGCCTTCCCGGGAGGCAAGAACCCCAGAAACGACCCCAAACTCGGGACTTGCCCTGCACGGGGACTTGCTGCCAGCGCCAAGCGGGGCCGCGGAACGCACCAGCCGCCCGGCCAGCCCGGCGGGATCCGAGCGGGCCGCCACCGCCGGCCAGCGCCCTCCGTCCGCGCAGGGTCGCCCCTCACCGCGGCGTCTCCCGCCCGGCATGCGCGAGCCTCCGGCTCGGCCTCGCCGCGCCCGCCGGCCGGTCGAGGGGGCGCCGGTCCGTTCCCCACCCCCGCCCACAGACCCCAGCGGCGCCCGGCCACCCCGCAGTACCGCGGGTCCGGGGGGCAGCTCTCGGGCCGCAGCATCTGCGCCCCGCCCCGCGCCCCGGCACCACCCGCCCCCTCCGCGCCGGCCCGGACGCCCCCAGGCTGCGGCCG
>NC_058411.1:122556534-122578283 GCF_002201575.2 Neomonachus schauinslandi | reverse complement strand
GGGCCGCCTCTGCCGGGCGCACGCGGCACGGCTGCCGGGCGCTCTCCGCACCGGCCTGCGGTGGCCGCCCCGCGCCCCCGCCCCGCCTCGCCCCGCCTCGCCTCCCCCCCTCCCCGCCCCCCGCCCCCCGCCCGGGAGCCGCCGGTCGGAACTCGCCCGCGGGCGAGAGCGGGCAGCGGGAAGAAAGGGAGGACAAAGATGCGTTGGTGCCCAGCCCCCTCCCGGAGCCCGGCGCCTGGACAGTCGGCGGGCGCACCTGGGGCCCGGGTCCTTCGGGGCTGGGCTCGGGGACAAGGACCGGAGCCCGGGCTCTGGCCGCCGCGGCGCCCCGACCGCCCCCGGCCCTGGGGAGCACACAGATTCCCGGGCGCGCCCCGGACCTGCCGGATCGGGAGCCGTAGGGTCTGGTCTTCAGGCGGGTCGAACAGGTGACCGCGAGCCCCACCGCGGCCGCACTCTGCCCCGGGCGCCGCGCTGCCCCCTGGCGGCCTCGGGAGCGCGTGCGGCGCGGAGGGGCCGCGGCGACCGCACCCTGCTCGGCCCCGCGCGGCGGCGTGCGGAGGCCCCAGGCGAGCAGCCCTCGGGGATCGCAGCCTCTCCGGAAGCGCCATCTGGGAGGGGAGGCTCCGCCACCGCAGGCCCCCCAATCGCGGGCTGTATTCCAGGTCTTCTCCAGCCTCTTGTTTCTAATACTCAGCGCTACCTGAGCCCTCCACTGCTGACCTCCCCTACCTGGGGCCCGGCCCGAACGCGCGCTCTCCTAGCGGTCCTGAATGGAGAGGACCCTAAGCTCGTCCATTTCCAGATACCTACGCACCTCCCAAGGAGAGTCGGTGATGCACCCCCACACACACACACAGTGTGAATAATCCTCCCTGAAGCCCTTGAAGGGTGTCCTGAAGACGCTGGTGTCACGTTTGACCCCCCTGGCCCTTTCATGCGGTCCTGGGGCAGATGGAGTAACCTGAGGGCTCAACCTGGATGAGTGCACGGGGTGCCTTGTAGGCTCAGAGCAAGGGCTCAGGTGCCTCCTCCCCCACATCCTGATTATTTGCCTTCTGTTTTCTTTTGTCCTTTGGCTGGATTAGGGTGAAAATGTGGTGGGGGCAGTTCTGAAGAGGATTGCCACTGGAGGAAGAGGAGGCCGGGGTGGGGGGGAGCCCCCTCTCCCGCTCCTCTGAGGGTCAGAGCCCAGACCCAGAGGAAAAGGGGCTGGGGAAAGCTAAATCCTGAGCCAGACTAGCACCAGCCGCAGACTTGGGGTGGCCTTCCCGTGGCCCTGGGCTCCCTCCCACTCCCCAGTCGCCTCTGCCAGCCCAGTAAGCCAGAGCCTCCAGTCAGGGGGAAACTGATCCTAGTAGGGCAGCTTTGTAGCCCAAGTGCCAAGCAAAGGCAGAGAAGGCAGAGCCCAAAAGCGGGCCAGGGGCAGATTCCTGACCTACTGCCCCTTGCCCCTGGAGGTGAGCTTATCTCCACTGTTTGTGTTCCACCTAGTTAAGCATTCTGTTCCTCTAGCCAACAAAAAGTTCAGCTTCATCTAGCCTTCTAGGGCCCCAGCTTTTCCCCAAATGCCAATGACTGGATAGAAACAATTGGGAAGAAATAATTCCATAGCCTTAAATGTCAAGTATGAAATCCAGGTGCATTCATCTTTTCATCTTACCTAGCTCCAGTGTGGTCAGGTTCCTTAGGATAGCAGGCACTTATGCCTGGAAATGATCTGCACAGCCTTGTGCATCTGTGAATATGGGCGGGTGGCTAATTCCGCGCTGTTCCCTTCCACGACTTTCCTAGCACTCTTGCCATGGGCAAGGTCTGGGCCAACCACTGGGGTCAGACCCTATCCCTGCACACAGGAGCAGTCGTGGCTGAGGTCCACAGTCCACAGGGTTGAAGGCACAGGCCTGCCTCCCCCTCCCTCAAGACTCCTAAATCTGGTGAGTCTGGCCAACCGTCATTATTCAGAGAGTTTTGAAAGAATTTTGGAACAAGAAAGACCCAAGTCTTCCACGAAACTTAAAAAGCCACAACATAAAAGATTGCTAAATTTGATTTCAGAAAACTTCCCGCATGCCAATCATCATCATAAGCAAAGTCAACAACAAATCAGGAACAAAATATCTGCAACTCAGGACCATTAGCAGTTCATTTCCCTAATATATACATATCAAAATATATACTTACATATATATAAGTACATATATATATGTAAGTATATATACTTATCAAAAATAGATAAGAAAAAAGAACAACTCCATAGAAGAAAAAATAAAACAGACCAAGATATGAAACAGTTCACAGGTAAGGAAGCACAAATGATTTTTGAACGTCTGAAAAGATATCCTCCTTATTCATAATTAGAAATGCAAATTAAAACTACACCTAGACACCATGGTTTTTACCTCTCAGAGACCCAGGCGTACACACGATATGTCCCAAGGGCGAGAGGAAACTTTCGGAGTCCCACACTGTGGGGGAGTGGAAATTGGTATGACTTCTATGGTGGAAAATTAGATCACTTCTAGCGAAATTACAAATGCACAAGCCTTTTGACCTAAAAATTCCGTTTCTAGGAGTTTTTATACACATATACTACACACGTGCAAAATAGCATAAGGAGAATTATCCATTGTGTCGTTTGATATCCGTGAACAGCAGACTGTTCAAAATGTGAGGGTACATCCACTCAGATTATATGCAGCCAGAAGAGGAGGAAAAAAGGAAACATGATGAATTAACATGGAATGTGCAAGATACACTGTTAAAAGAAAGAACAAAGAGAAGAAGGTGTGTGTAGTGTGCCAATGTGCGTAAGACAGAGAACAAGAAAAAAGAGGGAGTGCAGCCATGCCTGCCCACGATCATAAAGCCTTTCCTGAAGGATCATCTGAAACTAATAAATATTGGTCGTCTATGGAAAGTAAACTGGTGACTAGGGCAGGAGGGACAGGATGACTTTTCATTCATTATATATTTTTTGAAGTATATAATATTATGCTATAATAGTATTATTATTTATCCCCAAACAAAATCTTACATTATCATTCATAACCCTGGTTCTTAACCCTTTAAAGGGTAACAGACTTCTGAAATCTCTGATCTTTTCCCCTGGGGAGGAAAACAATACACACTCTGATCCAGAAACGAAGATGCATACTGCAGTAACCCCAACTTTGGACAACATGGCCGTGTGACCTACCGCCACTTAGTGGTAGTGTCTATGAATTGCAGGCATGGTGCCAACCCCTTTCAGCCCAGAGAAGCTCCCCACCAGAACAGATTTCCTACTGGGCATTTATAAAATGGAGCCCAAATTTTGTCAATTCCTCAGCACTTACCATAACTTAGTTTTGTTTTGTTTTGTTTTGTTTTGTTTTGTTTTTTAAGATTATTTATTTATTTATTTATTTGAGAGAGAGAATGAGAGAGAGAGAGCACATGAGAGGGGGGAGGGTCAGAGGGAGAAGCAGACTCCCTGCCAAGCAGGGAGCCCGATGCGGGACTCGATCCCGGGACTCCAGGATCATGACCTGAGCCGAAGGCAGTCGCTTAACCAACTGAGCCACCCAGGCGCCCCTGTTTTGTTTTGTTTTTTAAAAGATTTTTTATCAAGCAGGGGGAGCGGCAGGCGGAGGGAGAGGGAGAAGCAGGCTCCCTGCTGAGCAAGGAGCCCAATGCAGAACTCAATCCCAGGACCCTGGGATCATGACTGAGCCAAAAGCAGATGCTTAACTGACTAGGCCACCCAGGTGTCCCTCACCATAACTTTGTTTTAAAAAATAACACACGCCTTCCTTATATAGGGCAGAAGATTAATGCTCTGCCTTAACGTCTGGGGAGGACATTCCCTCATAAAACTCCTGCATGACAGGGGCGCCTGGGTGGCTCAGTTGGTTAAGCGACTGCCTTCGGCTCAGGTCATGATCCTGGAGTCCCGGGATCGAGTCCCACGTCGGGCTCCCTGATCAGCAGGGAGTCTGCTTCTCTCTCTGACCCTCCCCCCTCTCATGCTCTTTATCTCATTCTCTCTCTCAAATAAATAAATAAAATCTTAAAAAAAAAAAAAAAAAAAAAAAAAAAAAACTCCTGCATGACAGAATATTAATTTTTCTTCTGAAGCCGAGTATATAAATGGGTTTGACTGATAAGGACATGTCCCCTGTCTGTGGGGATGGCAGAACAACTCATCTCCCATAAAGTTACAGCTAGGCCAAGTTGGGTCTCACCTCTCCCGTTAATTCCAAGCCCTTGAGCTTTTCTTCCTTACCTCTTCACCCCTTCATCCTTGTGTAGTCAAAGTGCCTTGAACTGGGAGCCAGGGGGCCACTATTCTCATGCCAGCTAAGGCACCAGCCAGGACAAGGCCTCGGGTAGATCACCTGAAGCCTCCATTGTATAGTTTCCTTGTCTGTTCAGGTGAGGAAGTTGGCCTCTAAAGTCCCCAAGGTCCAGGACGTATGAGAAGAAATGTCATCTAACTCCCCACCCCGCCCTTGAGAATCTCTTGATGCTCTTACCTTCAGGATTTAAGTCAGTGGGAAGATTCACCAACCAGGTCACACTCTGGTTTTTCCAAGACCCCATGCCTTTAAATACCATGAAAGCAAAGTACCTTCTTAAAAAGTAAATACCATTGATTTTTTTTTTTTTTTTTTTTTTTTACTGATTTCAGGACACAGATTCTGCAACAAAATTCAGGCTTTATAGCAATAAATAGATGATTACAAACAATGAAACCCCTGGCTCCCGAGCCTCCAGATCTTGGCCTCAGGAACCACACAGAACAGTCTGCAGGAGCATGGAGCACGACCTTTACCCTCAAGCAGGACCTTGGAGGGGGGACCCCTGGTGTGGGTGCTGGCATGGGTCTGGGAAAAGCAGAGGTTTGTTGTTTTGGGTGATGCCCACAGTGCAGACCTTCTTTACTCTAGAGACTCTCTAGGGTAGATAACGGAGGAGAGCTGGTAGAAGCCATGAGGTATGGATATAGTTGCAGATAGTAGGTAGGTAGTACAACAGAGAGAGCAGGGTGGACAAAGCACGGTCCAGCGCAGACAGTCACCTGAGCGTGCGGTGGGCCCTCTTGGGAGGGACGGACTACGACTCCAGCTGCTGTTCTCTGAGATGCAACATGAAGGAAGCCACAGAGGGACCAGGATGACACAGATTAAAGCCTGGAGGGGCATCCAGACAGGACCCCAGGACCCAACCTAACAGTTCTAGAGAGGTCTGCTTTGGGCATGTCCAGAGGGCATGTGTTTGGGGAGCAGTGGCCAGGCATAGTCAGAGACTGGGGGCAGAGCCCACCATGGAACTTCATCATGGCAGGGGCCCACAGGGGCCCAGAGCTCCAGCAGGACCCATCTTGAAGGTTCACTGTTGGTATCAAAAGCTCCTGCCTTCAAGGCCTGACTACACCTGTTCTAGAGCCGCTGAGCATTTGGAAGGGGTCTGAACCCCCTCAGCAAGGAGCAGTCTCAAAGCGGATGCCGATAGGCAGATGGAGCATCAGCAATTAACAAGAAAAGATAAATCGGCAGTACCCTGGATTTGTCACTGGTGTTTGTGAGGTGGGTGGTGTGATAAGATGACACACCCTTGACTCCGAGCTGTGGAGCTCCCCTTTCTGCTCTTCCCTGAGCACAGAGGCCATCAGATGTTCTGGTAATGGCCGCAGAGATGCTCCTCTGAGGAACCACCCTTCCTTTATCCTCCTCTTAGGAGAAGCACCCCTCCCCCTCCCCCGCCACCAGCCCACTCACCCCTCCCAGGGGATGGACAATCGGGATGGGCACATGAGTTGAGCCAAGCCAAATCTGTATATTCTATCCCCCTGACTCTAGAGCTTAGCTCAGGGGTGGGTATGTGACCCAAGCACATATTGTCCCTAAGAGAAACCCTGCCATATTCTCCCTAAGATTTAATCCCAGGACTTTTGCTGGAAGTACTGTGAAAGAGACACCCTCTCCACGGAGATTGTAAGCAGTAAGGATAATGCAAGCCTAGAGCCGCCAGGGCCCCCTGTGCAGGGACCTGCTGGAGACTGAGGCTAAGCCAGAGGAAAGCAGGCCTGAAGGAGGCAGTAGGCCACAATGACATCATTTGAAGCTCTGGATCCAGCCGTGCCTGATCTCCCTGCCGCCAGACTTCTCAGTTATATAAGTCAGTCTGAATTGAGTTTCTGTCTCCTGTAACCTGAAGAGTCTTGTCTGATACAACGAGAATCATGAGACTTATTTGGTGCAGCTAGTACCAGTAAGTACTAGGAAGACACAGAGCCGTGAAATTCCAGAAAGTACAGCAGCATTTATTGCCACAGGGCCTATTTCAGTTCCAAAACCAATCTCACTGGAGCACCTCCGGCCCCTTGGAGCCACGTCTTAAAAGGAACTTTAAAAACTGGGTACATGAAGCTTGCAGGAGAGCTTCCAGGAGGTTGTCAGAGAGCTGCCTTCTGTGGCTGGACCGACTATCAAATGGGGAAAGAGACCCATGCTGGGTCACCACGGGGTCAACAGTCGGGGTGTGATTGTAAAGCGCGGCCTTGCGGCCACTGGTGCTAGGCTCTGCAGGGACCTTCCACATTGCGTGGGCTCACCGGGTGGCCCGGAGGAGCCCATGTGGGGGTTCCAAGGACAACTGTACAATGTGGCTTTTCCAGGGGCAGGATCCCAAGCTGAATGACCTCACTCCGGGCTCAGAGATCACCTTGTCTTCGAACCTGCTGTACTTGGTTCATACGAGGTTAGCCATGTTTCCCCGTCCCACATCAGAACTGGGAACCTAACCCAGGTGATTTTGCAATGATCTGGCAGCGTCCAGAGACATTTTGAGTTGTCGTGGCTGCGGCCGATGCTTCTGGCCTCTAGTGGATGGAGACCAGGGATGCGGCTAACCAGCCTACGATGCAGGGGCAGCTCCCCACGGAAGAAATGATTTGTCCCAAGCCCAGATGTCAATGGTGCTGAGATTGAGAAACCCTGCCATATTCTCTTCTGATGTGTCCATTTATTTACATGAAAAAAAAACCTTATAAATACGTAAAAGTTACCCATTCCCTGTCACCCACCCCCAGCCAGAGGCCTAGAGCCCCCCATCCCACATGTAGGTACAAATGCAGGCCCAGTGCTGGAGGGAGGAACTGGCTCAAGGCGTGCTCCCTGCTCCTCTTCCTCAAGCATGACTGAGCTCCTGCTCTGCTGGTTGAGGTCCCAGGGCGTCGTGGGGCAAGGCCTGATGACAACCTTGACGCCTGCATTAGGGACCAGGTGACAGGTAGATGGTTCCCTGGTGAGAAGGGCTGTGGGGAGGGCTTCCTGGAAGGAGTGCATCGAGCCCACCTTCGTGCTCTTTGGGGCTGCCTTGCACTCCAGTTCCCTCCCTGCCACATCCCCCTAACTCTCCACCTCCCCCCATTGCCCTGCACCAATCCCTAGGCTGGATCCCTGCTATTTCCTTGGGTCTGGCTGCCGGTCTTGGAAATAGTCCTAGAACCCTTTACACTGAATGCACTGACCCCAGGGAGCCTCCTTATAGCTTCCAGAGAAAGGACTTGGAGGCATTGTTCCTTTGCAGCAGGGTCCCTTTCTCTCTGGAGTGGGCTCTTTGATGCTTTGTCAGGGAAGCTCTCGTTAAAGAAACCCCAGGCAGAAAGCCCAGCCTTCCCGGCAGTGCAGGGCTGGGGGGAGGGCCCACCCCCCCCCACCCCCCACCCCCCCGCCGGAGCCTGGCAGGCAGCAGAGGCGAGCCGCCCCCCACCACTGCCTGACAACTGTTCCATTTTCTCCAAGAGAGCCTTCTTGGCCTGCCTACATGTTCCTACACGGCTTTGTTGCTGCTTGCGCTTCTTTATGTATTTGCATGGCCGTTCGGTTAGCGGTTCTCTTGGATACTGGAGGCTGTACATTCAGCTGATGCATGAGGCCACTCAGGGTCAACTTCTGTGCCTGCCTTGTGGCCATTTCAGTCAAATGGGTAACCACAGGGCTATAGCATGTTTGGGAATATTTCATGGGTTTAGGAGGCCACGTCCTGGCCAGCAAAGTAGGTAAAGATACATGCCCACAGCTACGCAGCTCGGGAGAGCCCAGGGGAGGCCGTAGTTGATCGACTTTAGGACATTATATTTTAGAAGCTGTTATGGTCTGAATTGTCACCCCCCAAAGATGTTAAGGTCCTGACCCTTAGTACCTGTGAATGTGACTTATTTGGAAATAGGGTTTTGGCAGATGATCAAGTGAAGATGAGATCCTTAGGGTGGGCCCTAATCCAATATGACTGATGTCCATCTAGAAAGGGGGTGTTTGGACAGAGTCAGACATGCACGGAGGGAAGATGATGTGAAGACCCAGGGAGAAGACCATCTATAAGCCAAGGCACGCCTGAGGCCCCCAGCAGCAAGGACGGAGGCCTGGAACAGATTCTCCTTCATGGCCCTTAAGGGGAACCGACCCTTGCCAACACCTTCATTTCGGACTTCCAGATTCTGGGGCAGTAAGATAATGCAATTCTGTTGTGGAAGGCACCCAGGTCATGGGATTTTTGTTACAGCAGCCCCAGGGAACCAATACATCTCTGAAATTAGGATGCTCCCGAGGCATGTTGCAGCCAACCCCAGCTGTGCCACGTGGTCCAGTGTGCGCCCCTCTGCCAGCTTTTATGGGCTTTTCTTCCAGATGGGTCCCTCCGCTCTCCTTGGAGAACCACCCTTCGCACCACTGGGAAGCTAGACCTTCCTGGAAGGAAACA
Organism: Neomonachus schauinslandi; assembly: GCF_002201575.2. NCBI lineage: Eukaryota > Metazoa > Chordata > Mammalia > Carnivora > Phocidae > Neomonachus > Neomonachus schauinslandi. The sequence continues at coordinate 122,569,535 of NC_058411.1, read as the reverse complement.
TCCTCCAGGGCAGGAACTGGTACAGGAGTATGGAAGCTCTCTTACCTCCAAATGGGACAACCCCAGAGAGGTATTTAACCCTTCCAGGCCCACATGGGGTCAAGCTGATCTGGGAACTCACCTGAAGACGCGTCCTTCCTCAGCTTCTCCCAGGGCCCCCTCACGGGGCTCTCCTAGGAGCAGTTCCCAAGTAGTCACCTCCACGCGCACCTCCATCTCAGCCTCTGCTTCTGGGGCTCCAGACCTAAAAACGGTACAGAAGTGGCCCCAGGAGGCCGCCCCTGAGGAAGGGACTCTGGAGACAGCTGACTTGCCAGGCAGAGGTGAGTGGAGTGCCGAGAACCACCCTTCCCCCCCAGCTCCCCTTCTGGAGCATCGCAGTCCCGAGATTCTCACCTGTGTTGAATTAGACTGGAAGCCAAGTGGAAGGGGACCCTCTAATGGTGCAGAATCCCTGGGGATCAAAGGTAAGAGGGAAATGAGGAAAGATGATCAGCTCAGGTTGATCAATTACCACGTTAAGGCACGTGGCAGCATTTGAGCAAACCCTCTTCCCCTGCATCAGAGACTTGGCCCAGGTCACTTGAAGAGAAGCAAGACTTCAGAGATGGCTTCATTCAGAGCCTCAGCAATTCTCCTGGAGCAGAGGCATGGCCCCGTCAGCCAAGGAGGGAAGCCCTGCTCAAGGGCGTCCCTGAAAGCCAGCGGGGAAGGAAAATCCTCCCATAGACAGACTTCAGACAGCATACCTGGTCACCCACCTTGAATGGAGAGAGAAATGGCCCAAGGTTGGACTTGGGCACAAGTAAGTGGCTTGGCTGGTTGGTCTGGGCCAAGGAGCAAATGCGGAAGCTCTATGTCGTGGTGGCCACGTGTAGATGGACCTATGGGAGTAGGCGCGCTGTGGAAGGATCTTGGTGTGGTTCATTAATCCCCACCTGACAGCACCCAGTGCAGAGGAAGCATGACATCAACAGGTAGACAAGGGGATTCACCTGAGAGGTGTCAACCAGTGTCTGTCCTCAGCCAGCACAGGGAGGGCACAAGGAACCCATGAAGAGCAGCCATGGTGGCAGAGAGGGAGGCGATGCATGTTCCAACAGCCTGGACTCCCTCTCACCCAGACTGATCTAGACCCTGCCACTGCTGAATGTCCCCCCGTCAGCAAAAGAGACCATGTCGAGCCCCAAATATGTCACCACCCCTCAGAGAGACAAATCGATTACCCTTTCTGTTCCGCAAATTCCAACAATTCATCCTGATTGGGACAGTCACATAATTTCCAGGGATGGTTTAATATTTCCTGTCAGAATCACTCTCTGAGTACTCATGTCTTCTGATCAACCAACATGGGATCCTGCACCATGTCAGCTCGGACCAAGAAGCCCACTTTATGGCAAAGGAGGTATAGGGAGCAAGGAGCATATGATCATAAGATCCATGTTCCTACAAGATTTTGCACCAACTGGATGCTTTTGGCCTGGTGGAACGTGGAAATAGCCTCCTGACATTGCAGCTAAGTTGCCAACTTAGGGATACATCCTGCAAGGTTGGGCACTGCTCTTTAGACTGGCACACGCCTTCAACTGCAGGTTTAGAATGACTGGATGCACAAGCCAAGGAGCCAGCAGCGGTCCCTTGTAGGAATGACCCTGCTCATTATCATTCCTAGTGACCTGCATTGGGGATTGGTGCTTCCCACCATCACCATTTTAAGTTCTGTGGGTCTCCTGAGGGTCCAGAGGTCCTCACTGCCAGAGAGGACGAGACTTTCCACTGGAGACCCAGGACAGTCTCACTGGACATACAACAACAGGGGCTACCTGGTAATTTGGGGTTCCTTGTGCCAGGAGACAAGCGGGTAAAGAAGAGGGTTGCCATTCTGTAGGGGAATTAACCCTAATTGCCATGTTGAGAGAGGAATAAGGAGAACTGTACTTGAATTGGGGGTGCTCCCATGCCTGGTTTGAACCCTGACTAGACAGCACTGTCGCCATAACCTGGTGAGAGTGTGGTAACCAGGGGCTCAGCCCCCCACAGATGGAGGTGACCCCACTGGGCACAGCACCCAGCCAGCAGTGCTGGCCAAGCGTGAGGGGAGTTTAGGACAAATGGTAGCTGTGTGTACTAGTTTCCTGGGGAGCCCATGGCAAACTACTGCAGACTGGACAGCTTAAACAACAGGAATGTCTCGCGGCTCTGGAGGCCAGCAGTCCAACATCAAGGTGGCAGTAGGGCGGGCTCTTTCTGAGGGCCATGAGGGAAAATCTGTTCCAAGCCTCTCTCCTTGGCTTGTAGATGGCCACCTTCTCCCTGTGTCTTCACACTGTCTTCCACGTACCCACATCTGTCTCTCTAAGTTGCCCCCTTTTACAACTTACTGGATGAGGGCCACCCTAGGAGCCATATTGGATGAGGGCCACCCTAGCAGCCTCATTTTAACCTGAGCACCTCTGTAAAGACCCCATCTCCAAACACAGCACGGTCTGAGATTCTGAGGACTATGAATTTGGAGTGGGGTTGAGGGTGGGGATGCTGGTCGGGGACACAATTCAGCCCATAACATGGAGGGAGATACTGAATATCATTTATGGCCTCAAGACCAGCTCCAGCTGTGGGTCTGAAGTTCATCCCGTTGACCCTTCCTGGCAAGATCTCCCTCAGATGATGTGACCAACCAGGATCCTGAAGAAGCCAGGACAAGGTTAAGTGAACTGACCATGAGACGCAAGCAGCCCCAAGAGGTACAAGGGCGGGGCTTAGCTGACACTGTGAGAGTTCCTGTCGGATCACTAGCACTGTCTTCACCATTGTGGGCTCCTGGCTGCAACTTGCACCACACTTCTCTCTAGAGACCAGCCCTTGGGCTACTGAAGTTGCTGTGGGTGGAGAGCTGGACACGTCCGGACTTTATAGACCCTCAGAGCAGCCTGAAGACAATGACTGTTGTATATAATGGTATAATAATAATAGCAACAATAATTGGTTATTGTGGGCGTCTTCTCTGCTTAATCACTGGACATCTATGTTTGTATGTCGCTGAACATCTGAGCTCACTTGGGGAAATGACTGAGCCATTTCTAGAGAAAGTTTGCTCAAGACTCATACCCAGTGTGCCATTTCTGGGCATGTGGCAGTTGGAGGAAGACAAGAGTCCCATCGAGCAGTTGAAGCAAAGCTCCCTGGAGCCATCTACTTGGTTTCAGGGGTGGGTGCATGTATTAGTTTGCACTGCACCTGTAACACATTACCACACACTTAGTGGCTTAAAACAACACAACTGATTATTTTAACAGATCTTGTAAGCTAGAAGTCCTTCACGGAGCTCACTAGGCTAACATTCAAGGTGTTTGCAGGGCTGGTTCCTTCTGGAGGCTCCAGGGGAAAATCTATGCCTTGCCTTTGCAGCTTCTAGAGACCACTCATAGCCTCCTTCTTCCATCTTCATGGCAAGAAAATCCTATTTCTCTGGCCCTGCTTCTGTCTTTGCATCTCTTGCTGACCACAGGTGGGAGAGGTTCTCTGCTTTCAGGACTCAAGTCATTAGATTCTGCCTACCCAGGTTATCGAGGATAATCTCCCCATCTCGAGGTCCTTAACCATATCTGCAAAATCTCTTTTTCCTATAAGGTAAATACTCACAGGGTCCAGAGATTAGGATGTGGGCACCTTTTGGGGGGCTACTGTTCTGCCTACCACAGTGCACAACTGTTTAGAAATGTCTCTTCAAAGGAAGCAGTGTGCATCATGGTTAAGCAACCATGATCCCACCAAAACTCAGCCCTGGGCTATGACCCTGGGTACGTGACTCTCCTCTATACAGCTTCAGCTTGCACAGCTGTAAAATGGGAGAAATACCATCATTTGCCTTAGGGGATTGTTGTAAGAGTTAAATTAGGTGGCAGATGTACGTCTCTTAACCCAGAGACTAGCATGTAAAAAGGGCCAATTCTCTTTGGTCATTATTATAATTGTCATTGCTGTAGAATGAAGACATCCTCCTATGATGGGTTTTTACCTGCTTGACATTTTTTTTTTAAACTCCCACCTGAAATTTCAGGTTCATGGGGTTCCAGGTGGGGCTGAGATTCCTTGCCTGAAAAAACGGAGTCATGGTTTCTTCTTTAGAAATTGGTTGTGAGAATTTAGTTCATCATTAATCGTATTTATTAAAAATACTCCTGGGCTGCACACTGACCTGGGGCCTGGACTGTAGCAATAGCAAACTGGCTTGAGCCCTGCCACCAGCACACTGATACTAAGGGCCTCGCTGGGAGCAGACAGCAGGGCAGTGTGCATGGGCATGGATGCTCAGGGTACAGCCTGAGAAAGATGGACCAGGAGGCTTGGCCAGACAGAAGGTGCTGGAATGGATGCCCTCATTTGAGATTTGGCTGTTGGAGTTTGAAGTGACATAAGAGTCAGCTAAAGTTGGCTAACTGAGTCCTCCAGTACCTGTTTAAACAATTCTATATAAAATCTCTCTTTTTTAAAAAAATGTTATTTTATTATGTTAATCACCATACGTTACATCATTAGCTTTTGATGTAGTGTTCCATGATTCATGGGTTGTGTATAAAATCTCTCTTTTAAAATAGCCAGTGTGGGTTTTGTTTCCCAGGCTGGATCCTAACACAGTCAGTACTAGTCATGTTCCCCGGAAACAGACACTCCTTGACAGATTCTAAGGTTAGTCTGGTCATGTCTCAGGCGTGGACCACAGCGCTAAGCTCCTTGATGGTGGAAAATATGGTGCTAGTAATCCACGCCATGCTGGGCACACAATTGGTCAAATTCCTTCCTGTGGGTGCTTTGGGTGAAGTCCTTACCGAAGCCAGAGCCCTGGGGGACAAGGTGACCACTGCCCTTAACTGTGGTAAGGATGGCTTCAAGGAATGTGGGGCTGGGTGGCTCTTCTTACTACACCAGAGCCCCTCCAGAAGGAAAATGACAAATTTGGAGTTGAAACTTAGAGCTCATGTCCCAGTCAGGAAACCGGAGAACTTCAGGCATTTTCTGTGCTATAGCCAGAGAGTTACCTTGGCCTACAGTCAGGTACAGATGATGTGAATATTGCAGAATTACAATGTCACTTGAATTCAAAGACTTGACAGGTATCTAAGCGAACACGGGAAGGAGTATGGCCTTGAGGTTTGGGAGGCAACATGTCAGTAGACGCAGATAAAGTTGAGAATCTTGAACCTTGAGTCTTTCTGAGTCTAAGTCTTTTTCCAGCTAGTGGAAAGGGCCTGCCCTCTTGTGTCTAAGGAGACTAGCCTTCTCTTGCTTAAAGAGAAGGTGCTTGGCCTCCTGTAGACCAGGTCTGACGGTGGGAAATCTCACTACTGAGATGGTCCCCCTGGTGTCCTTGGTGATGGTGGGATTCCACAGTGGCAGAAACCAAAGACAAGGGTGTGTATTTGTCATAATAAGCAGCAAGACAGAGGAAACCAGAATGCTTTGACCCACATAACTTGTGACAGTGGCTAATGGACCCTGGAGAATGAAAATAATAGCAGCCAAATTTCCAGACTGAAGCCAGTTCCCAGACCCAGACTCTCGTGATTAAAGGGGAGACTGAGCATCTGGAGGAACGACCCTGCAACATTGCCCAAAATACATGCTCTTCCCTCCTGCGACTTTTGGCCATTTACTAGGGTCATGTATACAGTGGGAAAAGGGAAATGCAAGACCTTTTGGAGATTTCTGGACATTGGCTCTGCAGTGACATTAATTCTGAGGACATGTTATAAAAAATTGTTTAGGAAATCAAAGTGCCACTGTGCTCTCCCTGTCAAAGTGGGGGTTCGTGGTGGTCAGCTAAATGGAGCTTGGGCCCAAGTCTGACTCAGAGTGGGCCTAACAGGCCTGCAGACCCACAGTGTAGTTGTCCCCCCAGTTCCAGAAGAGGTCATTGGAACAGACCTACGTGGCACCTTGCAGAGTCCCCAGATCGGCTCCCTTGACCCATGGGATGAGGACCGCTGTAGGAAGAAGGGGTAAGGAACTGCTCTTCCCTCCCGGGATAGCAAACCAGAAGTAGTACTGCATCCGGGGAAGCTGCAGAGACCACAGTCACCATCAGAGACTGGAAGGGGCAGGGCTGGAGGTCTGTCACAGCCCCGTTTGATTTGCCTCTTCGGCCTGCGTAGATGGCATATGGATCTTGGAAAATGACCACGGATTGTCATAAATTTCATCTGGTGGTGACTCCACCTGCAGTTGCTGTCCCCGATGTGGTCTGGAAATAGTCCAGATGTGTGTCCTGACTGCAGCACAACATAGTGCCTGGCACCTGGTATGTTTTAGGTTAACCGGCTGTTTCTTTTCTCCTCGCCCCTCTACTTTCCCACATGAACAACACGGCTTAACATTTTAGGTTCCAACGGAGAATGTGACTGAGTTGTCATTGGTCCTACAGTCATATGGTAGCTGATGAGACTTTTTCATGCAGACAAAGGACAGTAGGGGAAAACAGTGGGCTGCATGGGATAGCTCCTTGCTTGCCCCTTGAGTACATGGACTCACTGTGTACTCTTCCTGCCCTGCTCTATGCCCAGGAAGCTGACCTCTGTAGCTGTCCATGGGCTCCCTGGCCCCCTAGCTTCCAGTTGGGTTTGTTCAATGCGAGATACTGGCAGGACATTGGAGGGAGTAAAAAGGGTGATGTTGGTGGATTCCCCCCAGCTCTCTTCCTTCCAGAGCTCCATGAACTGGCCATGTTCTTCTAGCAAAGACCACACATCTCCTACCTCACAGGCCTTTCCCACAACTGCCGGTCTCACTGGATTGCCATAACTGATCCCTCAACTTGCTCCTGGGGCACTAACAGCTTCCAAGGATTGCCGGCCCCAGAGTGCTACATTGTTGATTTCTCTTACCTTTGCCCCACCTTTGTAGATAGTCCTTTCCCTAAATTCTTCTCATTTATTTCTTCTGATGGTACCATCTCTTTCCTACTGGGACCCTGAGCAATTTAAGGACAAGGATTAATTCATTCACCTAATATTTATTGAGTAGTTACCATGTAATTAGTGTTAGGCACTGGGGACACCATTGAAATAAAACCAGATACACTCTCTGCCCTCTCAGAGCTTTCTGGGAGGGACAGGCATTAGTCCAACAATCACACAAACTAAGGAAAGTTACAAATTAAAAAGAGGGAAGGATACACACATGGTGCTACAAAATCTCATAGTGGGAGAAGGTAGTGTTTTTCCCTTATAGTTGAGTCGACATTCCAGGTAGTGGGAACAGCATGTGCGAAGGTCTCAGAACTGTCAGAAGCACAGCATGTTTGAGGAATTTAAGAAAGGCTTAATAAGAAGAGGCTGGAAGGACAGACAGGAGGGTATGTGCAGTTGGGAGGCCAAGCCTACTAGGCCTCATCAAAGTCTTTCCTAATGAAGAATAAGTAAAGACATCATCAGAGCATGTGATCTGTGGCCTTTTTTTAGACAGCCTGGATGATCCACATCTCTTGAGATTCATGCCCTATGATTCCTCTCCCTTTGAGTGTTGGTGGACTCATTGGCTTGCTTCTAATGAACAGAACACAGAAGAAGTGATGGGAGGTCACTTCTGAGACTGATTTACAAAAAAGACTGGGGCTTTCATTTTGGATGCCTTCTCTTGTTTTCTGTCTCTTGGTTCACCAGCTGCCATGTTGGAAGGACACTCAGGCAGCCTATGGGTGGCCTATGTGGTGAGGAGCCCAGGTGAGGTCATTGCCAACATCCACAAGTGAGCACCTGCAAGCAGATGCCCCAGCCCCCGCTGAGCCTTCAGGTAACTGTAGCTCAACTACAGTCTCACGAGAGACCGTGACCAGGGGCAGCCAGCTAAGCCACGCCCGCGTTCCTGACTCACAGAAACCAGGGGATGATAAATGTTTGTTGTTTTATACGGGCAAGTTTTGGGGTAATCTGTTACATAGCAAAAAGTCATTAATACAGAGCATATTCCTTAGGGGGCTGGTATATTTCATTCATTCAGCAAATAAGGAGGAGCTACTATATACCAGGCATGTTGTAAGTGCTGACATGATACATTTTGTAAACTTTTATGTAATTTTTGAGTAGGTAACAATGTAACATGGTTTAAAAAATTCCAAAGTAGGGGGGCGGAGCAAGATGGCGGAGGAGTAGGAGACCTGGATTTCGTCTGGTCTCAGGAATTCAGCTGGATAGGGATCAAACCATTCTGAACACCTACAAACTCAACAGGAGATCGAAGAAAAGAAGAGCAACAACTCTCGGAACAGAAAAGCGACCACTTTCTGGAAGGTAGGACGTGCGGAGAAGTGAATCCGAGGCGATATTCGGGAGGATAGACGGTGGGGGAGGGGCCTCCGGCGGCCGCTTCTGGCAAGTGATAGAACCACGGAGCACAAAATCGGAACTTTTAAAAGTCTGCTCCGCCGAGGGACGTCACTCTGGTGGCTAAGCGGGGGGTGGAACCCTCCGGGACAGTGTGGTCTCAGGACCCACGGGTCACAGAAAGACCGGGGGTGCCTGAGTGTGGCAGAGCTCCCAGGTATCGGAGCGGGGAAGCCGGCTGCAGAGGCGGAGCCCAGGCGCGGGCTCTCAGCTCGGGGTTGCCATAAACCGTGATCGGCGGCGCAGTCGGGCCCCTGCTCCTCCAGCAGGGACCCAACAAGCGGCAGATCCGGGGAGACTCACCTTCCTTCCCCGGGAGGAGCCGCGCGGGAGTGCGCTGCAGGGATCTGCTGGGTTTGGAGACTCCACCCGGGGTCGGGTGCCAGAGATAGAAACGCACGGTCACAGGCCGGGTGAGCACGGAGTGCGGCCGGAGACCGGGGAGACGGGAGTGACTGACGGCTTTTCTCTGGGGGCGCACTGAGGAGTGGGGCCCCGAGTTCTCGGCTCCTCGGGGGCAGAGATTGGGAGGCCGCCATTTTCACTCTCCGCCTCCAAAGCTGTACGGAAAGCTCGCAGGGAACAAAAGCCCCGGAGAGCAAACCCAAGCAGATTACTTAGCTGGGAGGGGGCAAGGGTGGGGCAATTCTGCCTCCGGCAAAGACATTTGGAAACCACGGCAACAGGCCCCTCCCCAGAAGATCAGCGAGAACAGCCAGCCAAGACCAAGTTTACCCATCAATGAGAACGGCAGAACTCCAGCTCTAGGGGACTACTGCACATAGAATTCATGGCTTTTTTACCAAGATTCTGTAGTCTTTCAAAGTTAATTTTTTTTTAACTGTCTTTTTTTCTTTTTTTTTTCTTTTTGAATTTTTCTTTTTCCCTTTTTCAACCAACATCTTATCAATCCCTTTTTTTTAAAAAAAAAAACATTTTTATTTTTCATTTTTAGAGTCATATTCTATCCCTTCATAGTACTTACCCGTATTTTTGGCTTATATATATAAGTTGTTCTCTCTTTAAAATTTTGAGATAGTTTCTTCTAACAGATCAAAATATACCCTAAATCTCTAGTATATGGTATTTTCTATTCCCCTGCCTGATCACATCCTCTCCCTTTTTTTTTCTTTTTTTAAATCCTCTTCTTTCTTTTTTCAAACAACTTCTTATCAATTCCCTTTGTAAAATTTTTTATAATTTCCATCTTTACAGTCATATTCCATCCCTTCATCAGATCAACCCTTATTTTTGTACATATATAAGTTTTTCTTTCTTTAAAATTTTGGGAGGCACTTTCTTCTAAAAGACCAAAATATACCCCAAATCTAGTGTGTGGCACTGATCTGTATACCAGCCTGATCATATTTGATCACATTCTGGTTTTTCTGTTGTTGTTGTTTTGTTTTGTTTGTTTTTGTTTTTATCTTTATCTTTTTCTTTTTTTTCTTTTTCTTTTTTCTCTCTTTCCCTTTCTTTTCCCACTGTTTCAGGTCTTTTCTGATTTGTTTAGAGTATATTTTCTGGGGACGTTGTTACTCTGCTAGCATTTTGTTCTCTCATTAATCTATTCTCCTCTGCACAAAATGACAAGACGGAAAAAATCACCTCAACAAAAAGAACAAGAGGTAGTACCAACTGCCAGGGACCTACTCAATATGGACATTAGTACAATGTCAGATCTAGAGTTCAGAATCATCACTTTAAAGATACTAGTTGGGCTTGAAAAAAATATGGAAGTTATTAGAGAAACCCTTTCTGGAGAAGTAAAAGAACTAAAATCCAACCAAGTAGAAATCAAAAAGGCTATTAATGAGGTGCAATCAAAAATGGGGGCGCTAACTGCTAGAATAAATGAGGCAGAAGAGAGAATCAGTAATATGGAAGACCAAATGATGGAAAATAAAGAAGCTGAGAAAAAGAGAGATAAACAACTACTGGATCACGAGGGCAGAATTCGAGAGATAAGTGATACCATAAGACGAAACAACATTAGAATCATTGGGATCCCAGAAGAAGAAGAAAGAGAGAGAGGGGCAGAAGGTATAATGGAGCAAATTATAGCAGAGAACTTCCCTAATTTGGGGAAGGAAACAGGCATGAAAATCCAGGAAGCACAGAGAACCCCTCTCAAAATCAATAAAAATAGGTCAACACCCCGACATCTAATAGTAAAACTTACGAGTCTCATAGACAAAGAGAAAATCCTCAAAGCAGCTCGGGAGAAGAGATATGTAACCTACAAGGGTAGAAACATTAGATTGGCAACAGACCTATCCACAGAGACCTGGCAGGCCAGAAAGGACTGGCAGGATATATTCAGAGCACTAAATGAGAAAAATATGCAGCCAAGAATACTATATCCAGCTAGGCTGTCATTGAAAATTGAAGGAGAGATAAAGAGCTTCCAGGACAAACAAAAACTAAAGGAATTTGCAAACACAAAACCAGCCCTACAGGAAATCTTGAAAGGGGTCCTCTAAGCAAAGAGAGAGCCTAAAAGCAACATAGACCAGAAAGGAACACAGACAATATACGGTAACAGTCACCTTACAGACAATACAATGGCACTAAATTCCTATCTTTCAATAGTTACCCTGAATGTAAATGGGCTCAATGCCCCAATCAAAAGACACAGGCTATCAGACTGGATTAAAAAACAAGACCCATCGATATGCTGTCTGCAAGAGACTCATTTTAGAACCAAAGACACCCCCAGATTGAAAGTGAGGGGGTGGAAAACCATTTACCATGCTAATGGACACCAAAAGAAAGCTGGGGTGGCAATCCTTATATCAGACAAATTAGATTTTAAACCAAAGACTGTAATAAGAGATGAGGAAGGACACTATATCCTACTTAAAGGATCTATCCAACAAGAAGATCTAACAATTGTAAATATCTATGCCCCTAACATGGGAGCAGCCAATTAATAAGAAAAGCAAAGAAACACATCGACAACAATACAATAATAGTGGGGGACTTTAACACCCCCCTCACTGAAATGGACAGATCGTCTAAGCAAAAGATCAACAAGGAAATAAAGACTTTAAATGACACACTGGACCAAATGGACTTTACAGACATATTCAGAACATTCCACCCCAAAGCAACGGAATACACATTCTTCTCTAGTGCCCATGGAACATTCTCCAGAATCGATCACATCCTAGGTCATAAATCAGGTCTCAACCGGTACCAAAAGATTGGAATCATTCCCTGCCTATTTTCAGACCACAATGCTTTGAAACTAAAGCTCAATCACAAGACAAAAGTCAGAAAGAACTCAAATACATGGAGGCTAAAGAGCATCCTACTGAAGAACGAATGGGTCAACCAGGAAATTAAGGAAGAATTAAAAAAATACATGGAAACCAATGAAAATGAAAACACAACTATTCAAAATCTTTGGGATGCAGCAAAGGCAGTCCTAAGAGGAAAGTATATAGCAATACAAGCCTTTCTCAAGAAGCAAGAAAGGTCTCAAGTACACAACCTAACCTTACACCTAAAGGAGCTGGAGAAAGAACAGCAAATAAAGCCTAAACCCAGCAGGAGAAGAGAAATAATAAAGATCAGAGCAGAAATCAATGAAATAGAAACTAAAAGAACAGTAGAACAGATCAACGAAACTAGGAGCTGGTTCTCTGAAAGAATTAACAAGATTGATAAACCCCTGGCCAGACTTATCAAAAAGAGAAGAGAAATGACCCAAATCAACAAAATCATGAATGAAAGAGGAGACATCACAACCAACACCAAAGAAATACAAACAATTATAAGAACATATTATGAGCAACTCTATGCCAGCAAATTAGATAACCTGGAAGAAATGGATGCATTCCTAGAGATGTACCAACTACCAAAACTGAACCAGGATGAAATAGAAAACCTGAACAGACCTATAACCACTAAGGAAATTGAAGCAGTCATCAAAAATCTCCCAAAAAACAAAAGCCCAGGGCCAGATGGCTTCCCAGGGGAATTCTACCAAACATTTCAAGAAGAATTAATACCTATTCTTCTGAAACTGTTCCAAAAAATAGAAATGGAAGGAAAACTTCCAAACTCATTTTATGAGGCCACCATTACCTTGATCCCAAAACCAGACGAAGACCCCATCAAAAAGGAGAATTACAGACCAATATCCCTGATGAACATGGATGCAAAAATTCTCACCAAAATACTAGCCAATAGGATCCAACAGTACATTAAAAGGATTATTCACCATGACCAAGTGGGATTTATCCCTGGGCTGCAAGGTTGGTTCAACATCCGCAAATCAATCAATGTGATACAATACATTAACAAAAGAAAGAACAAGAATCATATGATCCTCTCAATAGATGCAGAAAAAGCATTTGACAAAGTACAGCATCCTTTCTTGATCAAAACTCTTCAGAGTATAGGCATAGAGGGTACATACCTCAATATCATAAAAGCCATCTATGAAAAACCTACAGCGAATATCATTCTCAATGGGGAAAAACTGAGAGCTTTCCCCCTAAGGTCAGGAACGCGGCAGGGATGTCCACTATCACCACTGCTATTCAACATAGTATTGGAAGTCCTAGCCACAGCAATCAGACAACAAAAAGAAATCAAAGGCATCCAAATTGGCAA
>NC_058411.1:122510579-122551534 GCF_002201575.2 Neomonachus schauinslandi | reverse complement strand
CACATAGATCAATGGAACAGAATAGAGAGCCCAGAAATGGACCCTCAACTCTATGGTCAACTCATCTTTGACAAAGCAGGAAAGAATGTCCAATGGAACAAAGACAGTCTCTTCAACAAATGGTGTTGGGAAAATTGGATAGCCACATGCAGAAGAATGAAACTGGACCATTTCCTTACACCACACACAAAAATAGACTCCAAATGGTTGAAAGACCTCAATGTGAGACAGGAGTCCATCAAAATCCTAAAGGAGAACACAGGCAGCAACCTCTTTGACCTCAGCCAAAGCAACTTCTTCCTAGAAACATCGCCAAAGGCAAGGGAAGCAAGGGCAAAAATGAACTATTGGGACTTCATCAAGATAAAAAGCTTTTGCAAAGCAAAGGAAACAGTCAACAAAACCAAAAGACAACCGACAGAATGGGAGAAGATATTTGCAAATGACATATCAGATAAAGGGCTAGTATCCAAAATCTATAAAGAACTCATCAAACTCAACACCCAAAGAACAAAGAATCCAATCAAGAAATGGGCAGAAGACATGAACAGACATTTTTCCAAAGAAGACATCCAAATGGCCAACAGACACATGAAAAAGTGCTCAATATCGCTCGGCATCAGGGAAATCCAAATCAAAACCTCAATGAGATACCACCTCACACCAGTCAGAATGGCTAAAATTAACAAGTCAGGAAATGACAGATGTTGGTGGGGATGCGGAGAAAGGGGAACCCTCCTCCACTGTTGGTGGGAATGCAAGCTGGTGCAGCCACTCTGGAAAACTGTATGGAGGTTCCTCAAAAAGTTGAAAATAGAGCTACCATATGATCCAGCAATTGCACTACTGGGTATTTACCCCAAAGATACAAAAGTAGGGATCCGAAGGGGTACATGCACCCCGATGTTTATAGCAGCAATGTCTACAATAGCCAAACTGTGGAAAGAGCCAAGATGTCCATCAACAGATGAATGGATAAAGAAGAAGTGGTATATATATACAATGGAATATTATGCAGCCATCAAAAGGAATGAGATCTTGCCATTTGCAATGACGTGGATGGAACTGGAGGGTATTATGTTGAGTGAAATAAGTCAAACAGAGAAAGACATGTATCATATGATCTCACTGATATGAGGAATTCTTAATCTCAGGAAACAAACTGAGGGTTGCTGGAGTGGGGGGTGGGGTGGGAAGGATGGGGTGACTGGGTGATAGACACTGGGGAGGGTATGTGCTCTGGTAAGCGCTGTGAATTGTGCAAGACTGTTGAATCTCAGATCTGTACCTCTGAAACAAATAATGCAATATATGTTAAGAAAAAAAAAGAAGAAGAAGAAGAAGGTAGCGGGAGCGGAAGAATGAAGCGGGGGAAATCGGAGGGGTAGACGAACCATGAGAGACGATGGACTCTGAAAAACAAACAGGGTTCTAGAGGGGAGGGGGGTGGGAGGATGGGTTAGCCTGGTGGTGGGTATTGAGGAGGGCACATTCTGCATGGAGCACTGGGTGTTATGCACAAACAATGAATCATGGAACACTTCATCTAAAACTAATGATGTAATGTATGGGTATTAACATAAGAATAAAAATAAAATAAAAAATAAAAGAATCTGGAAAAAAAATAATTCCAAAGTAACAATAGGGGACTTAAGGAAAAATCTCTCCCCACAGACCCTCAGCTCCTTTACCACGGCTTACTTAATGTTATCAGTTTCCGGTGTACTCTTCCAGAAAGATTTTATGCATGTACAAACAAATATACATTTGACCCTTGAACAACATGGGTTTGAACTGAATGCATCCACTTATATGTGGATTTTTATAGTACCGAACTGTAAATGTATTTTCCTTATGATTGCCTCAATAACATTTCCTTTTCTCTAGCTTACTTTATTATAAAAACACAGTATATAATACATACATCCGAAATATGTTAATCAATTGTTTATGCTATTGGTAAGGCTTCTGGTCCACAGCAGGCTACTGGCAGTTAGGTTTTTGGGGAGTCAAAAGTTATACACAGATTTTTGACCCCATGGGAAGGAAGGAGTTGACACCCAAACCCTGGCATTGTTTAAGTGTCTACATTGGTTCACAACACTATACTACAACTTGTTTGTGGGGTTTTTTTCCCCACAAAACCATTATCTTAAGGAACATTCTATGTCTATACATAGGGAATTGCCTCATTGCTTTTCACAGCCATATAGAATCCCATTATATGAATGTACCCCTTAACCTGTCCCCTATTGATAAACCCTTTGGTAATTTCCAATCATTTGCTATTACGAACAATGGTGCAACAAATAACGATCACCATACAATATTTTCCCCTATTGGGTAAATTTGTAAAAATGAATACAAAAGTATGCAAATGCCTAATTTTGATAAATATTGCCAAACTACCATGGCAGTGGTAAAGCAGGATGGAGGCTTCCTAATGTGCCGGGCCATCAGTAACAGTAAGAGCTTCTGCTTCCCCACAATTGTCAACAGTGTTATCAAACGTTTTTGTCTTTGCCCATCTGATCAGTGGGAAATGGTATCTCAGTAAGTCTTGAAGTTATCCTTCCTGTATTCTGCATGAGGTTGAGACTCCTTTGACATTTAGAAGCTGGGGCATGATTACCGGTGTGCTGTAATAATAATAATAGCAATAATAATAAAATTAAACAAACAAAAAACACTCTGGCTACCAGAGTGTAGAAAGACTGTGGGACCAGAGCTGATGCAAGGAGCCCAAACAAAGGGGAAGGGAGTGCAGCAGATGGACCCGGAGCTCTTTGAAAGACTAAATAAAGAGGCCTTTGTGAGCGGTGTGTGTGCACGCGCACATGCGCACTTAGGAAGCCGGTTGGTTGGGGAGAGGCAGTGCCAGGATTTATGTTCAGTCTCTGGCTTGTGCGACTCGAGCCCTTCACTGAGACAGGCAATGCTGAAGGAGGGCCAGGTTTGTTGGGGAAGATCAACTATGTTTTCCACTGTTGCTATGAGAACCACTAACTTCGTTCCTTTACTAAATGCTACGAGTTAGTTACTCCTACACCTTGGTGGAGTTTTAAATTTCAGCATGTATCTTGGATTTAACATATTTAAAATGCCAAGCAAGTAAATCACACGTGCAAAGAGATATGTCAGTCCATCTATAAAATGTTAATTATTTCTCTGGTCTTCTACCATGTGCTGAGGAATCAGGTGCGGAAGAAAGTGGCGGAGGCTGAGAATCACTTGGAACGGTGTTCAGAGCGGGATGTAGCTGCTTCAATATAAACTCAGACAAAAGATGCAGGTGAACAGGGCTCCCTGAAATTGCTTTTCTCCTGTCTGTGCATGTGAAGCCAGTTAAAGTATCTGAAGTTCTTCAATTTTTCACTTCTGAAGAGACTTCTGATCCAGGGTGTGTAATATTAATGTTCTCCAGGTGTCATCCAGTTCTTAGAGTGTGTTATTCCAGGTGGAGGAGAGACTAACTACCAAAACAAAAAAATGTTGTTTACAATTACATATGTATATATCTTCTTGGAGAAAAAAACAAAGACTATCATCTAAAATACCAACTACACTGGACAGATGATATTATGATAATCCATGTCATTTTTTACCCCATGACCCCACCCTTCTCCTAACCCTGCAGCTCAGACCCCTAGCTGTAAAAGTTGTCCCCAAGCCACCAAAATCAGAGAATACATCAGTCAAATTCCTGGCTTTTCTACTTCCTAGCCAGGTCTGTGTATAAGAGAGAAAGAATAGGTCTCTGCTCCTCTGTCTAGGACAATGATTCTCAAATTGTGCTCTCCAACTGGCAGCATTAGCATCCCCTGGCACCTGGTTAGAAATGAAAATCTCAGGCTTCACCCCAGACCTACAAAATCAGAAGCTCTCATGTGTGGGGCCCAGAAATCTATCTTTTGATACCCTCCATGTGATTGTGATGCACAGTAAAGTTTGGGAACCACAAGCTGAGAGAGTTACCAGGTCACAATGTGGAAGAGTGGATTAAAGGTAGTAAAGGGGTTACCTGAGCAGTGGGGTCTAAGGCAGCAGCCACACAGAACTCCCTGGGGAACAGCCAAATGTCTCCCCACAAGGCCTGGAGGCCTGGTGGATGCAGATGGTACACACCCAGCTGGGTACCCTGACCCATGACAGATTGAACTGGGACATGGAGCTTGACCAGAAATCCAGGGCCCAGAGAGGAGTCGCAGACACCTCAGTGGATGCCAGCAGGGAGAGCCGAGTAGGCATGAGAGAAGACACTACACTGTTACCAGCATGAGACAGAGGACCCCTAATGAGGCCCGGATGTTGTCCTGCCCCTGCCACCTCCATTCCAGTCTGGTGCCAGATTGGGCTAGATGTGAGTGTCTTCTCTCAAGGGAGCAGCTTGACTACATGCTAAAATTTCTTCCTTCTACATAACATCTTTAGACATGGTAGAAAATATATGTAAAATCAGAGCAATAAATTCATAGCTAAGACTGAAATCAAAAGAGGGAACTTCCTTGGATTTGAAATGGTAAAGTTTTTCTTAAAAAAAAGAAAGAAAGAAAAGAAAAGAAAAGAAAATGCATATGGGAACTAGGAGAGGCTGTAGCCATCTGTAGCCAGGAGGCCAGGACTGATACTGGCTTCACGGAGATGCCTCCAGCTGGCTGCCTGCAAGGAGCCGTTCACAGCTCAGAACACACTGGGGAGAATTTTCTCATAGAAGATAAGTGCAGAACCAAATATTAACAAATACCGAGGAAGTTTTATACCACAAATGCAAAACAATACAATTAATGGAAGAACCAAGGGTATAGTGATAGTAGAGCATCTGAAAAAAAAAAACTTTAAAATACATATACCTTAGAGAAATAAAGGAGGAACTCATACAAGAACCAATTTCGATCCTTGGAAATTAAGAAAAAAAGCAATTACTGAAATTAACAATTAAATACAGTGGATGAACAGGCAAGGTGCTTAACAGAACTTGAAAAGAATCATGCCATACACACACATACACATACCTAGACACACACAGTGAATCTTCAACACATTGAGGATAAAGAAAAAAGAGAAAAACTTCCAGAGAGAAAAAGTAGATTATAAACTGTTATAGAGAAATAAAAATTTGGCAACATCAGATTTCTTATTAGCAACCTTTGATACACAAAGATGATAAATAAGAGTTTCAAAGTGCTGAGGGAAAATACCTGCATAACTTTGAGACCAGAATTCCAAACCCAGAAATTTATCTTTCCAGACTGAGAATGAAACAAACTTTCAGACATACTTAGAAAATTTTCCACCCAGGGGCGCCTGGGTGGCTCAGTCGTTAAGCGTCTGCCTTCGGCTCAGGTTATGATCCCAGGGTCCTTGGATCGAGCCCTGCATAGGGCTCCCTGCTCAGCAGGAAGCCTGCTTCTCCCTCTCCCACTCACCCTGCTTGTGTTCCCTCTCTCGCTGTGTCTCTCTCTGTCAAATAAATAAATAAAATCTTAAAAAAAAAAAGAAAAATTTTCACCCAGATATCTTTGTACAAAGAACTACTAAAGGATAATGCATGGAAAAAAGTGAACCCAGGAGGAAGTAATAGAATTCCAGAAATATTAGTGAGCACATAAGTCAGTAAAACACTTTAGTAAATTTAAATAAATTTTGATCTGATGGAATTGGGAGAATGTCTTTGAACAACAGACTGGGAGTAAAATTCATTGGCCAGGAACAACAGAACCTCTCCTGGTTACTTGAAGTAGAAAAGAAACCTATTAAATGACATAGGATAGATCACAGAATCTGCAGGTGGGCCAGAGACTCATGGCAGGAGCTAGATGGCAGAAACAGTGCTCAGATTATACTTCAGGACACCACAGGATAATTCCTGCTATGCCTGTTTCTACTTCTCCTAGTCATAGGCAAGTCACTCTCCATAGTTCATACTACTACCACTACAGCCCTTGGAAGCTAGATGTCTACCACTGAGAACATAATGGATTCTGCATAATGCTTACTTCTTGATCTCTCTCCCTTCAGTAAAATCTTAAGGAGTCTGACTGATTGCATGCTTGTAACCTGGAGCCCCAAGGCTCCTGCCTTGGGGAGACATGGACTCAAAACAAGAAGTTCCTTCAAACTTAGAAACTTAAGAAGATGTTGAGTAGGGCACCTGGGTGGCTCAGATGGTTAAGCGTCTGCCTTAGGCTCAGGTCATGATCCCAGGGTCGTGGGATCGAGTCCCACATCGGGCTCCCTGCTCCTTGGGAGCCTGCTTCTCCCTCTGCCTCTCTCTCTGTCTGTGTCTCTCATGAATAAATAAATAAAATCTTAAAAAAAAAAAAAAGGAAGATGTTGAATAGCCCCCAAAAGCATGACAATTTTCTGCTATGGGCAGGAAAAGAGTATTAAAAAAAGAGAAACATAAGCAAAGTATAATAAATATACAACAGAAAATAAGATATCAGAAAAGAGTCCAAACATATCTTTAATCATAGTAAATATAAATGGATTAAATTCACCTATTACAAGACAAAGACTCCCATATTGAATGTTTTCAAAAATATATTTATATACTAATTTAACAATAGAATACATTTATATAATTATTATATACTTGACAGGAAGTTGATGATCCACTCAACCTGGGTAATTTGAAAAGAGTTTATAAACACTATTTGAAAGAAACAATAAAATAAACCTTTTGCAAGTATGATAAGAAAAATCAACATTAGGGCCAAAAAGGGATGAGAGACTATGGCTGCAGAGATACTATTCTAAGTCATAATACATAAAAGGTTTATTGCTGGTTTTAAGAGGAGGGGGTTAAGATTTATCTGCCTTGGGGCGCCTGGGTGGCTCAGTCGTTAAGCGTCTGCCTTCGGCTCAGGTCATGATCTCAGGGTCCTGGGATCGAGTCCCACATCGGGTTCCCTCCTCGAGGGGAGGCCTGCTTCTCCCTCTCCCACTCTCCCTGCTTGTGTTCCTGCTCTCGCTATCTCTGTCTCTGTCAAATAAATAAATAAAATCTTTAAAAAAAAAAAAAGATTTATCTGCCTCCTTCTCCTGTTACAAATCACTCTGAAAAATTAAAACACCAAGAAACAGAAATATGAAATCTATTTCAACTAAAGGAGACATCTCCAATCCTCAACCACAGTATAGGAATATATATGCATAAATATATCATATATATATATATCATATTTATCTAAATTTATATAATAAATTTTCCAAATTAAAAAAAGGTTGTCAGATTGGACTTAAAGAAAAAAAAGTAAATTTATTTACCTTCTGCTTATAAAAGACATGTTAAAAATGCAGATACAGAAAAATTGGACTGACCAAGCAAAGACTAAGTGAAAACAGGTGTAACTATATTAATATCAAGTAATCTTTAATGAAAGATCACTATTCAAGATAAAGAGAGTATTTCATAATGATAAAAGGATGATGCCACTAGTAAGAAATGGTAATTCTAAATTTGTTTATACCTAATTAAAACACACAGAGCAAACATTAACAAAACTAAAAGAAGTAAATTAATGATAACTGTGGGGAATTTTAATATATCTTTCTCAGTAATTGATAAAACTGACAAAAATACCAGTAAAGTAATAGAATTTTTGAACAATACATTTAGCAAACTTGATCTAATTAAAATATGTGGTACACATTGAACATCCAGAACACACATTCCTTTCAAGTACACATGCAACATTTATAAAAATTAATCATATCCTACTAGGTCACTAAGCACATCATGACAAATTCCAAAGAGTTTTAATCATAAAAATATTATGTGGTCACACAATAATTAAATGTTTGGAAATTAAGCAAATAATTTTTAATAACCTATCTGTCAAATAAGATGCAAGGTAAATTACAAAATATTTTGTAGTCAATAATAATGAAAATACAACACATTATAATTTGTGAGATGCAGCTAAAGCCATAACCAGAGTGAATTTTTGGTCTTAAATGTATATGTTAGAAAAAGTGAGAGCCTGAAAATCAGATAAAAGTCAAAGAAAATAGAAGAGAATCAACATGAGCATATTAATTAAATTAATGACATAGAAAATACAGTATGGTAAAGAGATGTTTTTTTTAAAGGTCAAGGTTTGGGGGTGCCTGGGTGGCTCAGTCATTGTCTACTTTTGGCTCAGGTCTTGATCCCAGAGTCCTGGGATCAAGCCCTGCATTGGGCTCCCTGCTCAGCAGGAAGCCTGCTTCTCCCTCTCGCACTCCCACTGCTTGTATTCTTTCTGTCTCGCTGTCTCTCTCTCTGTCAAAAAATAAATAAAATATTTAAAAGGTCAAGGTTTGCTTTTTTGAAAACACTAAAAAAATTGATTAGCCCTAGCACTACTGATTAAGAAAAAAGACACAAAATACACATTTCTAATATGAAGAATGAAAAGGAGCACATCACTGGCGGACATTATGGGCATTAAAAATGTAAATGGATATTATAAAGAAGTTTGAAACGTTTGATAAAATGAACAAATCCTATGAAAAACACAACTTACCCAGATGAAGAGTCATAGTTACACAAGAAGTTGGATCTATAATTGAATCTGTTGTAAAACTTAGCTTCCTGATCTTGAGGTAGACAAAATTCTTAAGAAGGATGCAAAAAGTACTATAAATTAAGGAAGCAATAGATAAATCTTATAATTAAAAATTAAGAACTTCTGTTATCAAAAAATAATCATTAAGGAAGCGAAAAGGCAAGACACAGAGTGGGAAAAGATTATATATATATATATCTTCTAGCAAAAGAGTTCTGTCCAGATTATATAAATATATAAGGAATTCCTAAAATTCAATGAGAAAAAGGCAGACACCCAATAGAAAAACTGGGTAAAGGACTTGAAAAAACACATCACAAAAAGAATATTCAAATAATTTAAAAATATATGAAAAACATATTTCCAATCTCATTACAAATAAATAAAGTATATATTAAAACCACAACACTCACTTATCTGAACAGTTAAAATGTAAAAGATAAACAATACTAACTGTTCGCCAGGATGTGAATCAAATGGAACTGCCATACACTGCTGGCAGGAATATGAGCTTGTGCAGCCTTTTTGAAAACTATTTTTCAATACCTACTAAAGCTGAAGGATCACATACCCTATTACTCAAAACCAAAAACATATATAAGAATGTTTATGGTAATACTATTTGTAATAGACATTATCTGAAAACAACCTAAATGTCCATCAGTGGTAGCACTAATTAATACATTTTGATATATGTATACAGTGAAAGCATGTTTGTTTCATCGCATGAAAACAAACTATCGTTTCACACAATAGTGTGAACACTATGAATATATTTATGACCAAAAGAAGAAGCCAGAACCAAATTAATACATCTTGTATAATTTCAGTCATACAAAGTACAAAATTAGGAAAAACTATCTATATTAACAACTAAGGTATTGGTTACCTCTGCAGTGGAGAAAGGGAAAAAAGATTGGGAAAGGATATGAAAGGGACTGCTGGGTGTTTATAAAGTTCTTTTAAAAAAATCTGGCTGATAGTTCTGAGGCAAGTTCACTTTGTCAAGTTCCTCAAAGTGTAAACTTATGATGTATGCATGTTTCTTTATGCATATTGTATTTCAATACTATAAGATGACAGAGTAGGGCTTAGTCCAGAAATTTAAGGATAATTTAACATTATAAAATTGTAGTAAGGGACGCCTGGGTGGCTCAGTCAGTTAAGTGTCTGCTTTGGCTCAGGTTATGATCCCAGGGTCCTGGGATCAAGCCCCGCATCAGGCTCCCTGCTCAGGGGGGAGAGTCTGCTTCTCCCTCTCCCTCTGCTGTTCCCCCAGCTTGTACTCTCTCTCTCTCAAATAAATAAATAAAATCTTTAAAAAAATTGTAGTAAAAGATTAAAAACCGTTATTAGCTCCTCTAAATAAAATCAATAGGATTTCATACCTGTTCATCCAGTGAGAATAAAAGTGAAATTTATAACGTGATACGGGCATAATTGAAGATACTACTTGTTGCTTACTTGTTATCCATTATCCCCTTCTTCCTTATTAATGGAAGAGGTAGCAGCATGCCCAGTTATAAATACTCACTGCTTGCAGCCGAGGATTGTGACAAAACCTAGTTGCAGCCAAAAAGATGAAAATGGAAGTCTAATCCTGAAACTTCTGAGAAATCTATGTTTTTCAGATAAAAGAAGAAAGACTCAGCCTTTTGCTCTTCCCACTTTTTCTACCTGGAATGCAACACAGGCCTGGAGGAATGGCAGCCATATTGTGACTGTAAGAACAAAAACCACACAGTAAAGATGATATTGGGAAGCTGGAAAGAGACCTGGACTACCTTCCTCTGCATATTTGAGGTTACAGAAATGAAACCTGTATTTCTTTCTTTAAGTCATTGAACCAGGTTTCTTTTTTATGCAGCTAAATGCTATCCTGATTATTCTACCAAAAATCTATAGCAAGCATCATGCTTAATAAACAAATAATAAGAGCATTAAGTTTAGTAATAATACAATGATGCCTCTTTTTACTGCTGTTAAGTAACATTGGATGACTATTCTATATGATAAAGTCAGACAAGAAAAATACATAATATATAAATGTTAGAAAGGAAGGTGAATAACTATTATTATTTGCAGACTATATGATTGCCTCCCTAGCATCCTAGGAAAACCAACTAAGGAACTATTAACCTGTTAAAATAATTCAGCAAGGTGATCAGATACAATACCAAGCATACAAAAATCAAAAGTTTTCATATATTACATCTTTAATTAATCAAAAAACTAAAAAGGAAGGATGGTGATATTAATAATAGAATATAACATTTAATTGAAGGACATAAAAGAATGACTGAATAGCCAAAAGAGTCCTGAGAAATAAGAACAAAGCTGGAGGTATCACAATACCAGACTTCAAGATACAGTACAAATCTGTACTAATCAAAACTGCATGGTACTGGCACAAAAATAGACCAATAGAGCAATGGAACAGACTAGAGACCCCCAGAAATAAACCATACTCATATGGTCAATTAATCTATGACAAAGGAAACAAGAATATACAATAGGGAAAAGACAGTCTCTTCAATGAATGGTGCTGGGAAAACTGCACAGCTACATGTAAAAGAATGAAACTGGACCACTTTCTAACACCATACACAAAAACAAACTCAAATTGAATTAAAGACCTAAATGTGAGACATGAAACCATTAACATCCTAGAGGAGAAGCACAGGCAGTCATTTCTCTGACATTGGCCATAAAAATATTTTTCTAGAGATATGTCTCTTAAGGCAAGGAAAACAAAAATAAAAATACATCAAAATAAAAGGTTTTGCACAGTGAAGGAAACTACCAACAAAACAAAAAGGCAACCTAGTGAATGGGAGAAGATATTTGCAAATGATATATCTGGTAAGGAGTTAATAACCAAAATATGTAAAGAACTTATGCAACTCTACACACACACACACACACACACACACACACACACACACAAAGAAAAACAAAACCTAAACAATTGATTAAAAAATAGAGGACCTGAATAGGCATTTTTCCAAAGAAGACATACAGATGGCCAACAGACACATGAAAAGATGCTCAACACCACTAATCATCAGGGAACTCCAAATCAAAAATACAATGAGATATCACCTTACAGCAATTAGAATGGCTGAAATAAAAATGACATGAGGCGCGCCTGGGTGGCTCAGTTGTTAAGCATCTGTCTTTGGCTCAGGTCATGATCCCAGGGTCCTGGGATCAAGCCCCACATTGGGCTCTCTGCTCAGCAGGAAGCCTGCTTCTCCCTCTCCCACTCCCTCTGCTTGTGTTCCCTCTCTCGCTGTGTCTCTCTATGTCAAATAAATAAAATCTTAAAAAAAAAATGACATGAAATAATGAGGTGAGGAGGTGGCGAGGAGGTGGAGAAAAAGAAACTCTTGTGCCCTGTTGGTGGGAATGTAAATGGTATAGCCACTGTGGGAAACAGTATGGATGTTCCTCAAAAAATCAAAAATAAAAGTACCATATGATACAATAATTCCACTGTTGGGTATTTACCCAAAGAGAAAATGAAAACACTAATTTGAAATGATATATTCATCCCTGTGTTTATTGCAGCATTATTTACAATAGCCAAGACATGGAGGCAACCTAAGTGTCCATCAACAGACAAATGGATAAGGAAAATGAGATATATATAGATATATCATGGAATATTATGCAGCCATAAAAAAGGATGACATTGTGCCATTTGAGACAACATGGATGGATCTATGGATCTAAAGGGTATTATGCTAAGTGAAATAAGTCAGACTGAGCAAGACAAATACCATATGATTCCACTCATAAGTGAAATCTAAAAAAAAAAAAAAAAACAAAAAGCAGAATCAGACCTATAAATACAGAGAACAAACTGATGACTGCTAGAAAGGAGGAAGGTGGGGGAGTGGGCAAAATGGGTGAAGGGGAGTGGGAGATACAGGCTTCTTGTTATGAAATGAATAAGTCACAAGAATAAAAGTCACCACATAAGGAATATGGTCAATGACATTGTAATAGCAATGTTGTGGGATAGATGGTAACAACACTGTGGTGAGCATAGAATGATGTATAAACTCAACAAATCACTAAGTTGTACCCCTGAGACTAATGTGACATTGAGTTTCAACTATACTGAAATTTTTTTTAAAAAAGACAATGAAGGGGAAGAATGACTGAATAAATGGAGAGATGTACCATGTTCGTGGATGGGAAGCATCTACTATGTTAAGATGTCAATACCCCCAAATTAACCTACATACTCAATGCAATCACAATTAAAATCTAATGATGTTTGCATGAAACAAATTATCTTAATATTCAGAAGTATGAATGCAGTTTCAAGAATAACCAAAATAATTCTGAAAAAGAATAAGAAAGTGGGAGAATTTGCCAATTGGTGTCAGAATAATCAAGCAGTGTTAAACCGTCTCTGGGACAGGTTGGTTCAACAAAAAAATAATAAAGCACCCAGGATCAGATACACATTTATGTGGAAATTTTGTATGTGATGGAAGGGGTAGTTTAATTCAGGAGAGGGAGGACTAGTTATTTAGTAAATGATTCTGGGAAAATTAGCCACCCATTTGGAAAAATATATTGTCCACCTGAAATTAGTGTAACACTGTATGTTAACTGTATGGGAACTAAAAGAAAAGAAGAAGAAAAATAGCTTAAAATAAAATCCAGAAAAAATAAATCAGTAAAAATAAGTTTAAGTTATTAAAAGAAAATATAGGAGAGTGCCCTTAAATTTATTAGGGATATCACTTAATTCAACTCAAATGAAGAGAATGTCTCTAGTACCAGACACCTAAATGGAAAAAAAGAAAAAGAAAAAATGACTTAAAGGAAATGACTGATAAATCTGACTACAAAAATCTTTAAAACTTCAGTATGACAGAAAACACAATGGAGGAAATAACATCACAAAAAAGGGAGAAATATTTTCAACATACATGGTCAATGATTAGTGCTCCAAACATGTAAAAAAAAAAAGAAAGAAAGAAAGAAAGAAAACAAAACAACAACAACAACAAAACCTCCTACAAATCAATAAGAAAAGGAAGGTCTGCCAATAGAAAAAGTGGACGAGTGACATGACTGGCAATTAATGAAAGAAAAATTGAAGTGTTCAATAATCTTATGAAAGTTATTCAAACTTACTAGTAACCATAGACATGCAAGTTAAAACAAAAAAATAAATACTGTTCCCCTCCATTAAATTGGAAAATAATTAAGTTTGATAAGATTAAGCATTGATAGATTTTGGGTAAACAGTTACCCTTACAAATGGCTAGTGGAAAAGTAAGGATGACCACTTTGTAGTATCTGTTAAAAATAAAAATGTGAAATACTTTGAAAAAAATGTCCACTCAGGTCCTCTGCCCATTTTTCAATCAGATTGGTTTTGTGTGTGTGTGTGTGTGAGTTGTATAAGTTCTTTATGTATTTTGGATACTAACCCCTTATTGATATGGCATTTGCAAATATCTTCTTCCATTCAGTAGGTTGCCTTTTTGTTTTGTTGGTAGTTTCCCTCACTGTGCAAAAACCTTTTAATTTTATGTAGTCCCAATAGTTTATTTTTGCTTTTGTCTCTCTTATGTTAGGAGACATATCTAGAAAAATGTTTCTATGGCCAATGTCAGAGAAATGACTGCCTGTACTTCTCCTCTAGGATGTTAATGGTTTCATGTCTCACATTTAGGTCTTTAATTCAATTTGAGTTTGGTTTTGTGTATGGTGTTAGAAAGTGGTCCAGTTTCATTCTTTTACATGTACAATGTCCACCTCAAATTACATGCAGTTTTCCCAGGACCATTCATTGAAAAGACTGTCTTTTCCCCATAGCATATTCTTGACTTCTTTGCCATAGATTAATTGACCACATAAGTATGGATTTATTTCATAGGGCTCTCAATTCTGTGCTAAGTGAAATAAATTAGACTGAGAAAGACAAATTCTATAAGATTCTACTCATAAGTGGAATCTAAAACAAAAACAAATGAATAAACAAACAAACAAAAAGCAGAATCAGGCCTATAAATACAGAGAATAAACAAATCATTTCCAGAAGAGAAGGGAGAGGGAGAATGGGCAAAATGAGTGAAGGGGAGTGGGAGAAACAGTCTTCCAATTAAGGGATGAATAAGTCACAGGAATAAAAGGCACATTATAGGGAATATAGTCAATGATATTGTAATAGTGTTGTATGGTGATAGGTGTTAGCTACACTTGTGGTGAGCATGGTGTAATGTATAGAAAAGTTGAATCAGTATCTTGTACCACTGAAAATAATGTAACATTGTGTATCAACTATACTCAAATTTAAAAAGAATTAATGTGAAATGGTATGACCATTTCACATGGTCAATAATGACATCTCTAAGGGTCCGCCCTAGAAAAACACACATATTGCTAAGGAGATTTGTAGATGTTCTCTGCAGCATTGTATGAAACAATGAAACACTGGTGATAACAGAACTGCTTAATAGGAAAACACCTAAGACATGGTGAACCAGTAAGCAGAGTATGCCAAGTGGTCTTGTTTACAGAGGTACGTTGTGAGT
Organism: Neomonachus schauinslandi; assembly: GCF_002201575.2. Taxonomy (NCBI): domain Eukaryota; kingdom Metazoa; phylum Chordata; class Mammalia; order Carnivora; family Phocidae; genus Neomonachus; species Neomonachus schauinslandi. The sequence goes on along the minus strand of NC_058411.1, from coordinate 122,536,419 downwards.
ACGTTGGAAGAAATGAATTTCAACTATGAGTATTGAGGAGAAGCTTCATGATGAGATACAATTTGAGCAAATACTTGAAGGACAATTGGGGATTTCTATGGGCAGGAAAATGGGGTGAAGTGTGTTCTAGGTAGAGAAAACAAGAGTGTAAGACACAAAGGTTTAGAATACAGTTCAGGGAATACATAACACTATGAGTCACCATGATAGAGACTGAATAGCTGAGTGCAAACTTTCCAAGACTTCTTTCCTTTTAGGGGGACCCATGGGATGCAGATGTGACCAATGAGACAAAAGAGGTCTGCTGAGTGTGGAGTGCTTGTTCTGTGGCTTTCCTAATAAACAGAAAGACATTGCTTATGTGTCCCCTTTTTCAGTCTTCCTGCTCTCCATGCAGATGGAATGGCTACACAGACATCTTCTCATCATGCAGGATAGGCTGAAAGAATCAGAGATGGTTGACCCTGACATTATGGAGCCTCTCAACCAATGCCTGCAAATGTCCACCTCAAATTACATCAGAGAAATTTACTCTATTTATTTAAGCCACTGTAGTTAGGTTTTCTCTTCCTTGCTGCTCAAATCATTCCCAACTGATTTAGCGTAAAGTATTTTTAAAGTATGACCATCACAAAAGAGAAGCAAAAGGAACCCCCCATATGATGATGAAAATCTCAAGTAAAGTTGTTGACTGTTGACCCCCGCAAACTACTACCAGAAAATCCTGTTGATTAAACATACCTTAGGCCAAAAAGACAGTCTCTTCAACAAATGGTGTTGGGAAAATTGGATAGCCACATGCAGAAGAATGAAACTGGACCATTTCCTTACACCACACACAAAAATAGACTCCAAATGGTTGAAAGACCTCAATGTGAGACAGGAGTCCATCAAAATCGTAAGGGAGAACACAGGCAGCAACCTCTTCGACCTCAGCCACAGCAACTTCCTCCTAGAAACATCGCCAAAGGCAAGGGAAGCAAGGGCAAAAATGAACTATTGGGACTTTATCAAGATAAAAAGCTTTTGCACAGCAAAAGAAACAGTCAACAAAACCAAAAGACAACCGACAGAATGGGAGAAGATATTTGCAAATGACATATCAGATAAAGGGCTAGTATCCAAAATCTATAAAGAACTTCTTAAACTCAACACCCAAAGAACAAATGATCCAATCAAGAAATGAGCAGAAGACATGAACAGACACTTTTCCAAAGAAGACATCCAAATGGCCAACAGACACATGAAAAAGTGCTCAACATCACTCGGAAACATCAGGAAAATCCAAATCAAAACCCCAATGAGATACCACCTCACACCAGTCAGAATGGCTAAAATTAACAAGTCAGGAAACAACAGATTTTGGCGGGGATGCGGAGAAAGGGGAACCCTCCTACACTGTTGGTGGGAATGCAAGCTGGTGCAAACACTCTGGAAAACAGTATGCAGGTTCCTCAAAAAGTTGAAAATAGAGCTACCATATGATCCAGCAATTCCACTACTGGGTATTTACCCCAAAGATACAAATGTAGGGATCCGAAGGGGTACGTGCACCCCGATGTTTATAGCAGCAATGTCCACAATAGCCAAACTGTGGAAAGAGCCAAGATGTCCATCGACAGATGAATGGATAAAGAAGATGTGGTATATATATACAATGGAATATTATGCAGCCATCGAAAGGAATGAGATCTTGCCATTTGCAACAAGGTGGATGAAACTGGAAGGTGTTATGCTGAGCGAAATAAGTCAATCAAAGACATGTATCATATGACCTCACTAATATGAGGAATTCTTAATCTCAGGAAACAAACTGAGGGTTGCTGGAGTGGGGGGTGGGGTGGGAGGGATGGGGTGGCTGGGTGTAGACACTGGGGAGGGCATGTGCTATGGTGAGCGCTGTGAATTGTGCAAGACTGTTGAATCTCAGATCTGTACCTCTGAAACAAATAATACAGTGTATGTTAAAAAAAAAAAAAGAAGAAGATAGCAGGAGGGGAAGAATGAAGGGGGAGAAATCGGAGGGGGAGACGAACCATGAAAGATGATGGACTCTGAAAAACAAACCGAGGGTGCTAGAGGGGAGGGGGGTGGGGGGATGTGTTAGCCTGGTGATGGGTATTAAAGAGGGCACATTCTGCATGGAGCACTGGGTGCTATGCACAAACAATGAATCATGGAACACTACATCAAAAACCAATGATGTAATGTATGGTGATTAACATAACAATAAAAATTTTTTTTAAAAACATACCTTAGGCCTACTGCATTAGGGAAGAAAATCATATTGACAGATCTTAGTAATGTCTCAAAAGTGGGGAAATCAGTGAAGGATATTTATAGAGTTTTAGGGCCTGAGCTGGATGATTTTCAGGAGGGTCTTACAAGGTGAGAAAGTGGGTGGATGAGTAAAGTTTATGACCTGATGGCTTTGGATCAGTGGGCACCATAAAGTAGGGTTCTTGTGGTCTTGATGAGTACCTTGTGAGTCCTGATAAGTAAACTATTTTTGTTGGTTCACTCCCAGAGAAAGTGTTTCCTGAAGTAAGCAATAAGTTATTTTGCCATATCCCAGTTATGTTTACTACAGGCATAGGAAAGAATTTTGACTGAGTCCTCCCTGCTGAGTGCAGAGGACAATTTAACCATACTGGAGCAGGTTAAAGGTTTTAGGAGAGGCATGCTGAAGATGAAAATTAAGCACCCTTTAAGAAACATCTTAAAGCTGTTTCAACTTTTGATATATGATAAGGCAATTCAGGGCTTTAGAGTCATATATAACTAATCAAGCGAAGAAACAAAATTCAATTATTTACTCAAGAAAAAGCAAAGCATTTTGCAAGGAAGGAAATCATAGACACTGCATAACTCTGCCATAATCATACATGGCCATAATAATGGAGTGTAATAATATAATTGCCTAATAATAATCTAACCAAAATTTTTATGTTTGCATGATGGGAAGAGAATGGGGTACATATGTGTGAAAGCACACTAGGTGCCAAGGGAGATATTGAAGAGATTGATTTTATCTTCCATTAAAAAACGTTAAACTGGAAAAGCAAGAACTAGGAATAGAAGTATGTTATTTAGTGATATGAGGGTAAATATTAAAAGAATCAGCTATGATATTTTAAAGGGCCTGTGTCTGGAGAGAGGGAAATGGGCAAATGGGGTGTTGGTACTGGAGGACTGCTGTTTTTCACTAAAACTCTTGAGAAGTATATGATTTAAACTATGTGTGGTCTAATTATTTTTGACCCACTTTTACCACATCTTCTGTCACAAACTTTCTTAAACAAATTGATCTTGAGCGCATGTCAAAGCTTATTAACTTGCTAACAAGAGAATCAGTGAGAGTGTGAAAGAGTGCCTGGTGCCAGGTCCAAGAGGGTATGGACAATGTGGGGTTATATATTTGGGAGATAGAATACATACATAAGCAGCTAGTTTTTAAAAAGTAAATAACTAATTAAGTAAAAAATGCAGTTTTCTGTCACATGGTCATAGAAACACCATGTTTGTGTCAGTTCTGAGAGAGGAGATCAGGAGCAGAAAGCTTAAGAAAAAAAGAACAGATGATAAGGGATCGTCTGTGGTCATTAAATGAATAACAAAGCTTTGCCCCCCAGATGGCCCAATTAACAGGGAAGCATGAGTGGTCCCCAAACAGAAGTTAGAAGCAGATTGTGGAGGAGGGCTGACTTTGCACACTGAACATCCATGCTGTAAATAAAGTTGGAGGATCAAACTGCCCATTTTCTAATTTGGGGACATAAATTTTTGACGTTTCACACTAAAGTAGGATCGGGCAACCAGTAACAATAAAGAAAATTTGTGTTTCTGGTTTCTAGAGTGATAAAATTGTAAAACAAATGAAGTCCAACCCTCAATGATCAAATTAGAGTTTTAATGACTCTTCTCACAGCATGCTTTGGAGTAATGTCTTAATGGGGCACTTGGACATAACCCTAATCATCCTAAATGTAATGGATTATGCGGATAGAGCACCTGGTTTTTCTTTGATATATTCCTGGATTTTATGTGCTTATTTTTTATTTAGAATTTATACATTTATAATTTTCTTTTGTCAATGTTCTTAGGTTTTGAATTTAAGTTATAGGGCAGTGTAAAATGAGCTGGGAGAGCTTTACATCATTTTCTTGTTCCTGGACTTGTTTAAATAACATGTTAATTAACTGTTCTTTAGTTTATATAAAATTCAGTTATGAACCCATCTGTTCTTGGTGACTTTTCAGTGGTCAAATTTTAATCACAATTTCAATCTCTTGTATTTGAAATTGGTCTATTTATGTTTTTCACTTCTTAATTCTGGTAATTCATACTTCGCTAGAAAAAAAAAATTCTCCCTGGACTTTTATTATGTCCTCTTTCTAATTCTTATTCTCATTAATATATAGTTTTGTGTTATCCATCTTAAAGATGAGTACATATTTATTTTTCAGCATCTTTAATTATTAAGGCATTTAAGTTTATAACGTTTCTTTTACATAAGCCTTTCACTGTGTCCCATAGGTTTGGGCATGGAATGTCTGACTCTTCATTGTTTCTAGATAGTTTATAATTTTCCCTCATGGGATACAACTAAAGCAGTACATTACTAAATGCCTATATTTGAAAAGTCTCAAATCAATTAACTCAATTTCCACCTTAAAAAACCAGAAAAAGGAGAGCAAATTAAACCCAAAATAAGAAGAGGCAAGGAAATAATAAAGATCAAGTGAAAGTCAGTGAAATAGAAAACAGAAAAATAATAGAATCAATAAAATCCAAAGCTGGTTCTTTGAAAAGATCAATAAAATTGATAAACCATTAGACTGATGAGGAAAAAAGAAAACACATATTACAAATATCAAGAATGATAGAGGTGACATCATTACAGGTCCCACAGATATTAAAAGGATAATAAGGAAATATTATGAACTCTTCCAGAAAGTTTAAAAGGAGATAGTGGTTACCAACACATTCTATGAAGCAAATATTACCCTGTAACAAATCAGAAATTGAAATAAAACAGACCTTTACCATAGCACCAAAAATAGTAAATACTTAGGGATAAATCTGATAAAAGATATACACTGACAAAAAAACATTGCTGATGGGCGCCTGGGTGGCTCAGTTGGTTAAGCGACTGCCTTCGGCTCAGGTCATGATCCTGGAGTCCCTGGATCGAGTCCCGCATCGGGCTCCCTGCTCGGCAGGGAGTCTGCTTTGCCCTCTGACCCTATCCCCTCTCATGTGTTCTCTCTCATTCTCCCTCTCTCAAATAAATAAATAAAATCTTTAAAAAAAAAAAAATATTGCTGAGAGACATTAACGAAGACCCAAATAGAGAGATATACTTCATTCATAGCTCAAAAGATTCAGTATTGTCAACATGTTGATTCTCCCCAAATTAATATATAGAGTCAATATGAACCAATCAAAGCCCTATCGGGCTTTTTGTAGGAATTAACCGCTGATTCTAAAACTTTAGGAAAAGGTACTGCAATAGTCAAAACAACTTTTAAAGAGAAGAATAAAGTTGGAGGCTTTGTATTACTTCATTTCAAAACTTAGTACAAAATCAACAAAAAAGACAGGTTTTATAGACAAAAGATAAATATAAAGATATATAAACATATAGACATATAGACGAAAAGATCAATACAACTGAATAAAGAGTGTAAAAGTAGGCCCACACATATATGGACAATTAATTTTCAAAAAGGTACAAAGGTAATTCAGCGGAAAAAAGATACAATACTGGAATAAATGCATATCTATGTTTTAAAAAATGAACTTTACTCCATATTTTCACCATATACAAAAATTAGCTCAAATGGGTCATAGACCTAGATGTAAAACTTAAAAATATAGAAATTCTAGAAGAAATCATATGAGAAAATCTTTGTGACCTTTGGTTAGGCAAATATTTCTAATAAGAAAATCATGAGCCATGGGCGCCTGGGTGGCTCAGTTGGTTAAGCGACTGCCTTTGGCTCAGGTCATGATCCTGGAGTCACAGGATCGAGTCCTGCATCGGGCTCCCTGCTCAGTGGGGGGTCTGCTTCTCCCTCTGACCCTCTTCCCTCTCGTGCTGTCTCTCATTCTCTCTCTCAAATAAATAAATAAAATCTTTAAAAAAAAAATCATGAGCCATAAAAAAAGAATTGATAAATTGCACTTCATAAAAATTTAAAACTTCTGCTCTATGGAAGACACTGTTAAGAAGATCAAAAGACAAGCCACAGGACTAAGAGACAAATATTTAAAAGTCACATATTTGGTGGAGGACCTGATTTCAGAATGAAAAAACCTTATCAGTTGCAATTAAGTACATGCTATTTATTGTATTTTAATTGCATACATTATAATAAAGCTGTTTCTAAAAGAATACAATAGCTTTACATGTCCTGATATTGAAAAATCTCCTTAAGATATAGAACTAAGAGAAAAAAAACCTCACATAATAAGATCCCACAAAGATATCTTAAAATGTGTATTTGAAAAAATAGTTGGGGGCATATCCAATAAATTTTTGAGTAGTTATCCTGGGGTAAATGTGGAGAGGTCTCACCTCATATGTGATACATTTTTATTATAATTGAATTTTAACTTCATCATAATCATAATCATAAGCAAGTTTTGATTTTTTTTCATTTAGTATTACACATTCTATTTGATCCTGCAATTTCAATACCAGGAGTTAACCCTCAGATACTTTGCACAAAAACATGTTATAAATGCAAGGATTCTCACTGTAGTATTCCTTATAACAACCTAAGAATGGATACATCTCAATTTCTATTAATTTGCATATTAGCTTCCTATATCTATGTATCGGATTACCCTAAAACCGCAGCTTAGAGCAACAAACTTATCACAGATTTTCTGTGGGTCAGGAATCTGAATGTCATCTCAGGTCTGCTATCAAGGTGTTGGCTGGAGCTAGGGTCTCATCTAAAGGCTCAAATGAAGGAGGATTGCTTCTTAAGCTCACTCAGATGGTCATTGGCAGGATTCAGCTCCTCACAGACAACTGGACTTTTTTTTTAATTGTAAAATTTTCTTTTCTTTCTTTTCTTTCAAATTTTTATCTAAATTCTAATTAGCTAACAAATAGTATAATATTGGTTTCAGGAGTAGAATTTAGTGATTCATCACTTACATATAACACCCAGTGCTCATCATAACAAGTGCTCTCTTTTATACTCATCACCCATTTAGCCATCCCCCATCTACCTCCCTCCATAAATCCTCAGTTTGTTCTTGATAGTTATGAGTCTCTTATGGTTTGCTTCTCTCTTTTTTCCCCCTCCCATAGGTTCATCTGTTTTGTTTCTTAAATTCCACATATGAGTGGAGTTTGTTATTTAACACAGTATTGGAAGTCTTCACCTCAGCAATCAGACGACAAAAAGAAATAGAAGGCATCCAAATCATCAAGGAAGAAGTCAAACTTTCACTATTTGCAGATGACATGATACTCTAGGTAGAAAACCCAGAAGACTACCAAAAAATTGCTAGAACTAACACATGAATTCAGCAAAGTTGCAAGATATAAAATCAATGTACAGAAATCTGTTGCATTTCTATACACCAATAATGAAGCAGCAGAAAAATAAATCAAGGAATTGATCCCACATATAATTGCACCCAAAACAATAAGATACCTAGGAATAAACCTAACCAATGAGGTAAAAGATCTGTATTCTGAAAACTATAGCACACTTACGAAAGAAATTGAAGAGGACAAAAAGAAATGGAAAAACATTCCATGCTCATTGATTGGAAGAATAAACATTGTTAAAATGTCCATACTACTCAAAGCAATCTGCACATTTAATGCAATGCCTATCTAAATACCATCAACATTTTTCACAGAGCTAGAACGAACAATCCTAAAATTTGTATGGAACTAGAAAAGACCCTAAATAGCAAAGCAATCCTGAAAAAGAAAAGTAAACCTGGAGGCATCATGATTCCAGACTTCAAGTTATATTATAAAGCTGTAGTCATCAAGACAGTATGGTACTAGCATAAAAACTGATGCACAGATCAGTACAACAGAATACAAAACCCAGAAATGGACCCACTACTATATGGTCAACTAATCTTATTATAATTTTTTGTATTTCTGTGGTTTTGATTGTGATGTCCCCTCTTTCATTCATGATTTTATTTATTTGGGTCCCTTCTCTTCTTTTTGATCAGTCTGGCTAGGGGGTTATCAATTTTATTAGTTCTTTCAAAGAACAAGCTCTTACTTTTGTTGACCTGTTCTATTTTTTGGTTTCTATATCATTTATTTCTGCTCTAATCTTTATTATTTCCCTTTTTCTGCTGGCTTTAGGCTTTATTTGCTGTTCCTTTTCTAGCTCTTTTAGATGCAAGGTTAGGTTGTGTATTTGGGACTTTTCTTGTTTCTTGAGGCTGGCCAGTATTGCTATATACTTCCCTCCTAGGACCGCCTTTGCTGCATCTCAAAGGTTGTGGACTGTCATGTTTTCAATTTCATTTGCTTCCATGTATTTTTTATTTCTTCTTTAATTTCCTGGTTAACCCATTCATTCTTTAGTAGGATGTTCTTTTTTTTTTTTTAGGATTTATTTATTTATTTATTTATTTGACAGAGAGAGAGAGCATGCACAAGCAAAGGGGAGCAGCAGGCAGAGGGAAAGGGAGAAGCAGATTCCCCGCTGAGCAAGGGACACAACGTGGGGCTCGATCCCGGGACCCTGGGATCGTGACCTGAGCTGAAGGCAGATGCTTAACTAACTGAGCCACCCAGGCACCCCTAGTAGGATACTCTTAACTTCCATGTATTTGTGGTCCTTCCAGATTTTTTCTTGTGGCTGACTTCAAGTTTTATGGTGTTGTGGTCTGAAAATACGCATGGTATGATCTCAAACTTTTTGTACTTGTTGAGGGCTGATCTGTGACCAGTATGTGATCTCTTCTAGAGAATGTTCCATGTGCACCTGAAAAGAATGTGTATTTTGCTTCTTTAGGATGAAATGTTCTGAATATATCTGTTGAGACCATCTGGTACAGTGTGTCCTTCAAAACCCTTGTCTCCTTGTTGATCTTCTGCTTAGATGATCTATCCATTTGCTGTGAGTAGGGTGTTAAAGTTCCCTACTATTATTGTATTATTATCAATGAGTTTCTTTATGTTTGTTATTAATTGATTTATATATTTGGGTGCTCCCAAGTTGGGGGTATAAATATTTAAAATTGTTAGATCTTCTTGAGGATAGACCCCTTAATTATGAGATAATGCCCTTCTTCATACAGTTTTTTATTTAAAATCTATTTTGTCTGATATAAGTATGGCTAGTCTGGCTTTCTTTTGATGTCCCTTAGCATGATAGATGGCTCTCCATCCCCTCACTTTCAATCTGCAGGTGTCTTTATGTCAAAAAATGAGTCTCTTGTAAGCAGCATATCGATGGTTCTTTCTTTTTTTTTTTTTTAACCATTCTAATACCCTATGTCTTTTGATTGGAGCATTTAGTCCATTTACATTCAGAGTGATTATTGATAGATATGAATTTAGTGCCATTGTGTTACTTGTAAATGTGGTGTTTCTGGTGATGTTCTCTGTTCCTTTCTGGTCTTTGTTGTTTTTGGTCTTTCCTACTCAAAGGGTCCCCTTTAATATTTCTTGAATGGCTGGTTTAGTGGTCATGAACTCCTTTAGTTTTTGTCTGTCTGGGAAACTCTTTATCTCTCCTTCTATTCTGAATGACAGCCTTGCTAGATAAAGCATTCTTGGCTGCATATTTTTCTCATTCAGCATGTTGAATATATCATGTCACTCTCTTTTGGCCTGCCAAGTTTCTGTGGACAGATCTGCTGCAACCCTGATTTGTCTTCCCTTGTAGGTTAAGGACTTTTTTTCCCTTGCTGCTTTCATGATTCTTGCCTTATTTGTGTATTTTTTGAATTTGACTATGGTATGTCTTGGTGTTGGCCAGCTTTTGTTGATTTTGATGGGAGCTCTCTGTGCTTCTTGGATTTCAGTGTCTGTTTCCTTACCCAGATTAGGAAGTTTTCAGCTATAATTTGCTCAAATAAATCTTCTGCCCTTTCCCCCCTCTCTTCTTCTTCTTCTTCTTCTTTGACTCCTATGATACAAATGTTATTATGCTTTAAGGAGTCACTGAGTTCTCTAAGTCTACATCCATAATCTAATACTTTTCTTTCCCTCTTATTTTCAGTTTCATTATTTTCCATAATTTTATCTTCTATATCACTGATTTGTTCCTCTGTTTCATCCATCCTCATTGTCATTGCATCTTGTCAGTTTTGCATCTCAGTTATAGCGTTTTTTTTTATTTTGGCCTGACTAGTTTAGTTCTTTCATCTTTGCAGTAAGGGATTCTCTAGTGTCTTCAATGCTTTCCTCAAGTCCAGCTAGTATCCTTATGATTATTGTTTTAAATTCTGTCCAGGCATCTTACTTATATCTGTGTTGATTAAATCCTTGGCTGAGACTTCTTCCTATTCTTTCTTTTGGGGTGCTCTGTCTTGTCATTTTGTGTAGGTCACTGTGTGTGTGTGTGTGTTAAGCCTGTTATATTCCTGCTCCTGAGAGTAATGGCTATATTAAGAAGAGGTCCTGTACTGTTTTGGGCCTGGTGCTTCAGGAAGTGCTTCAGAGTGTGCACTCTGCTGTTTTGTTTTGGCTGCTCTTTCCCTCAGGTCAGTACTCTGCAGTGGGGAGTGTTTGGACCTTATCCAGCATGTGGCAAGTTTTAACTAGCTGTATTCTGGTCTGCTTGTTAAAAGAAGCTAGGTCTGGGGTTCCTGGGTGGCTCAGTCAGTTAAGCGACTGCCTTTGGCTCAGGTCATGATCCCAGGGTCCTGGGATTGAGCCCTGCATTGGGCTCCCTGATCCATGAGGAGCCTGCTTCTCCCTCTCCCTCTGCCCCTCCCCCTCATGCTCTCTCTCGCTCTGAAATAAATAAATAAAATCTTAAAAAAAAAAAAAAAAAGAAAAAGAAGCTAGATCCTATTTCCCCTAGAGCTGAAGCTTTGCAGCACTCTATGATCAGTAGACTTGGTTCATGCAAGGGCTTTGTGTTGGTCTTCTGGGGGAGGGGTCTGCTGCCCTGATTCTCACTTGGACTTGCCCTAATGGAGATGCACCTGCAGAGTGTAAGGGGATGGGGCTTGGTGTGAGTGGCTCCAGTTTCCACTGAGGGGTGCTGTGTTGCTCACTGAAGTTGGTCAGTACTGATGGCAGGGGGGTGGGAGGGGTGGGGAGGTGGGATGAGGAGAGTGGAATCACCCAGCTCTCTCCTCCTGGACAGGGGAGTTTGCGCCTGCCACTCTTCAGGAAGCCCTCACGGGAGAGCAAACATACTTCCATCTTGTGTCCCTGGCTTCCATCAGATCCCTGCCTATACTCTGTGTCCAAGCTGTCTGCCTGCCAGGCAGCACAGTTCCCCTGTGTTTTATCTCAAGTGTTTGGCTGGGTTTCAAAACTCCAAATTTTAGGGACCTGGTGCAGTGTGGACCCACACTGATCCTCTGGGGCAGGGTCTCCCCAGGCTGTGGCCAGTGCTGGTTTGTCCTAGAAAAGCAGTTGTGTGACCACATAGTGGTGTGGAGTTTGTGGTAAAGTGCAGCTAAAAGTTGGCACCAAGGTTTCCTGCCGTCAACAAGTGTCTCTGTTCCTATGCTAATGAGCGGGGCAGCACGTTGGTGCCCACCAGCTCTTTTGTCCCCTGAGAGGCAGTGCCACCTCCCCCAAATGCACTCCAAGAAGGGAGACTATCTCTTCCTGTGTGACCCAGGGGATCCTTCAACCACATTGTCTGCTCCCAGACCTCCACCCTCCTTCCCCACAGGAACACTGATAAGCCCACAAGGCACAACCCTACTTTTGGTGCAGAATTCTAGAACTTCAGACTGTGCTCTACTGCTTATAAAGACTTGTGGTAGTCAGCCCCTCTCTTTTTCCCCGCCAGTGATCTTAGGGAAAAGTTTTTCTTGTTCAGTCCCCTTCATGCTGCTTTCATTCCCTCTCTCTCTCTCCCTCTATCTCTTTCTCTGTCTCTCTTGCTCCTTTCTTCATGATCAGGGCTCCCTTCCCTCTGCAGCACCCACAGTTCTTTTCTCCCCCAAATCAACTCTCTGCAGCTCCTATCGTCCATGATGTGGTCATTTTTCTCCCTCCAGATGTGCAGTTTATTCTCTCGGTCCTTCAGATCAATTTTTTAGGTGTTCAGAATGATTTGATATTTATCTGTCTGTGTTTGAGGGACGAGGCAAGCATGGGGTCCCCCACTACTCCACCATCTTAACTCTTCCCAAAATTGTAAAATTTTCTCCTGGACTTTTTGTTTATTGAGATATAATTGTGTAAGTTTAAGAGGTACCACGTGTTGATTTGATACACTTGTATTTGCAATATGTTTACCACCATAGCATTCATTAACATCTCTATCACATCACATCACATCACATGATTATCATTTGTTTTCTGTGGTGAGAACATTTAAGATCTCGTCTCTTAGCAACTTTGAAGAATGTAATACAGTATTGTTCACCATAATCACTGTGCTGTGCGTTAGATCTCCAGAACCTATTCATCATTTAGTTGCAAGTTTGTCCTTCAATCAACATTTCCCCAATTCCTCCACAACCTCCCTCCTCCACCAGTCCCTGGTAACCATCATTCTACTCTCTATTTCTGAGTTTAGTTTTGTAAGACTCCACATATAATACAATATTTGTCTTTCTCTGTCTGACTTATTTCACTTAGCATAATGTCCTCAAGATCCATGCATATTGTCACAAATGGCAGGAGTTCCTCCTTTCTCATGGCTGAATAATATTTCATTGTGAAGATATATAGATATAGATATAATCTACTTTATCCATTCATCTGCTGATGGACATTTGCATTGTTTCTATATCTTGGCTATTGTGAATAATGCCACAATGATATGAGTGTACGGATATTCTTTGGTTTACAAGCAACAGGACTGAAGGCCTCAGTTCATTTTATTCCGTATGGATTAAGGAGTCTTAGTTCCTCATCTAATTGCTTTTTACTGGACTGCCTTCTGGCATTATTCCATTAGTCTGCATAGAGAGACATTACGGGAAATAGCTGTTTGAAATTTCCTCCTTATTTATCATGGGGATACTGTTGAGAACATTTTCCATAAAGTCAAAGTGTTTTCTTTATGAGAACCTACAGAAAAATTTCTCTCAGGTGTCACTACTAGGAGACCTGATTGTTTTAGATTATGCGTGAGGTTTTCTCTTCTGGAACCCAGGCAATTTGCAACTGGTTGTTTTCTTGTGCTGTTTGGCTACTAAGAAAATCAGAAATAAATGTGTGGTTGACCTCTGGAAATTGCACAGGAACTAATGATGTGCATTACTTCACTATTTTACTATTATACCCTAAATTTCCATTTACTGTGATTTTTATTTTTTAAAAGATTTCACTTATTTATTTGAAAGAGAGAGAGAGTGCACAAGTGGGGGAAGGAGCAGGGGGAGAGCGATAAGCAGACTCTCCCTGAGTGTAGAGCTCGATGTGGGGCTCAATCCCAGGACCCTGAGATCACAACCTGAGCCATAGGCAGATGCTCAACCGACTGAGCCACCCAGGCATCCCTCATTTACTGTAAATTTTAAAATCTATTTAATTCTGTCATTTTATATGTATTTTTGTAACACACACACACACATATGTGTAGATTATATGTGTGTGTGTGTGTGTGTGTGTGTGTGTGGTGTTGCTTTCAAATGAATTGCATAAAATGAATTCAAAGTCAAAAACAAATGAAATGTTGAAATTCATTTCCATTGTCTTTTGCTGCAGCTTATATCAGGCTATCTTGCAACAATGGATACTGATGTCGAAAGGCCAGCTCTCTGCCAAGAGGCTTAGAAGTGACATTTACTTTGGTCTGTCTCCCAGCCTGCGCAGATCAAAAGATTGATTTGGGCATAACTTAAATGAACCTGTCTTATAGGGGCAGACATACATTAACCAAACCAATAGTAACTGATATGTGAGTCAGAACTTCATATTATTAATTATGGGTGAAAAATATATTCATCATGTAGACTTTAGATGCTGGCATGGACATGTTTTATGAACATGGAATGACAACCAAGAGAGTTAATTTTATGCCCCAAAACAACAATAAATAAACCCTAAGGCCCAGCATACATAGCTGGGATGGTATGCTCTGGGATGATGATTAGAAAGGTTCTGCTAATCTCCAGCTCATTGACCATCCCTTTTCCCTGTTCTCAATCTTCCTTGTTATGTCCATAGCCTTGTTACAAACAATTAAAATTTTAGTTAGTAAATTATGTTTGCATTCCTGTTTTCCACTCTGAGCTTCAGTCTCTATTCATTTTGGGGATAACTGCTTAATTATACATCTGAAAACAGTATCTTAGTTTGTTTTCTGGAAAAGATTGCCAATGATATCTGCTACCTGTGGATTTTGTTTGTGTATCTTGCAGAGGTCAACCCTATTTTCCTTATCTCTTCATTCTCAAAAGGAGCTTCTTTTTGTAAAAACATGGCAGCCTTCCTCATTTTCAAAAGCCAATTCTTTTGATTTATAGAAATGAAGACTATATTTTGGCTTTTGAACAACTAAGATTTGAACTAAAACAGAGGCAGCTTTCTATACACAATAAGCATTTAAAGATGAAATACTTGTCCAACTGACGAAAGGCTCAGAACTAACACCTACTGTTGCTTTAAACTCAGCAAGGTGACACCATCCACACTCATACCTTGTGGATGCTGGGGAACCTGTGTCACATCTGTAAGTCACCCTGAGACACAGAAGCCTGTTGTTTCTGTGGCTGCAAGCTGAGCATGGTTTCCTGACCCGCAGGTACATAGAAGCCCATAAAACTCTCAGTTCATTCAACAGCTCTGAGAAAAGGAAATTAGAAAAGGCTTTGGTAGAGAGATACAGAAAAAAAAGTTTACTCTCCTATTCCAAGAATAATTTTCAAAACTAGATCTTCTCTTTCACTAGGACATCACTCTGGTCCTGTTCTTTTCTAGGAATGTGCTTGTTGCCTAAGTACCCACATGCACTCTGTGCCCACTGTCAGTGTAAACAGAGCAAGGAACCACAGATTTAGATGAAATATCTAGAAATGTGCAAGTCCAGATCCTGGCCTCTATGCAGGTGTAGAGTCCCCTAAGACATTTAATTATTTATTCCTTGGAGGCAGAAATAGTGGAGGGAGTATGCTTTGGGGAGATCACGCAGAAGTGGGTTTTTACCCCCAGCTATTTCCGCATTTGTAAAAGGGGGTTCATGTTAGAGCCCAGTCTGATAGAGCTGTTGGGAGTTTAAAATATTTAGCATAAGTTGAGGGATGGAGATTGTGCCCACATAAAAAAATTATCTTTAGGAGGAGGTGAGAATCATCTACCCAGCGAGGGAACTCAGAGAGAAGGTAGGTGGAACAAACCCTCGGGACAGAGGAGGGACAAGATAGCCCCCCTGCCCCCAGACTGAAGGCTCTGACAGCTGGGACTGACAGTTAAGCTTTCACCTGTCATAATGCCTATACTAAGTAGAGTGGAGAAGACTCGGCAAGCCACTGCAAGATGAAATAGACTCCAGGGCAGTTTTCTCCTCAGAGTTCAGAGAGAAAAACCTCCATTTGTTGGGTCGTCTGCCCAGTGGCATGAAGCCACCTAGATCTCCACACTCCTAGTGGTCTCCTTCCTTTGCCAACACTAAGGGGGCCAATGGCAAGTGAACCCACTCCAGGCAACCCCTGTTCCTTCACCTTTCCCTTTTGTCCTCAACAGACAGAGAGGACACAGATAGGACCAGAGAGTGTAATGGTCTTTAGACTTTCTTAATTACATTTTTGATAAAAACATCTTGAGTACACCTCCCTATATAGGTATAATTATTATATCTCTATGTAAATATTAGTATGTATATTATGTAACATAAAAGCAGAAAATTTCCAATGACATAAAAGAAAAATGAAAATGGAAATGGAAAAAAATGAAAAAAAAAAGGGAAAAAATGGAAAGAAAAAACCTTTCTGCATTCCAGTGGATTGTCTTATGCACAATGTAAAACTCTGGGGATTCCACCTCCCCCCCCTCCCCAACTTCAGATTAAGAAACACTAATTTCAGACTAAGAAAAAGTTATAGTAATGGGAACTTTAAGGAAACTTGAACTGGGCTTGGAAATTCAAGTCTAGTCTTTCCACCAAAGAACCATTTTGCCATGTCTTTAAAATGCTTCTCCAGGGTGCCTGGCTGGCTCAGTCAGTGAAGCAAGTGACTCTTAATTTCAGGGTTGTAGGTTTGAGTCCCACATTGGGTGCAGAGATAACTTTAAAAAATAAAATGTTTTTAGGGTGCCTGGGTGGCTCAGTTGGTTAAGCGACTGCCTTCGGCTCAGGTCATGATCCTGGAGTCCCGGGATGGAGTCCCGCATCAGGCTCCCTGCTCAGTGG
Organism: Neomonachus schauinslandi; assembly: GCF_002201575.2. NCBI lineage: Eukaryota > Metazoa > Chordata > Mammalia > Carnivora > Phocidae > Neomonachus > Neomonachus schauinslandi. The sequence continues at coordinate 122,519,923 of NC_058411.1, read as the reverse complement.
GGAGTCTGCTTCTCCCTCTGACCCTCCCCTCTCTCATGCTCTCTCTCTCTCTCTCATTCTCTCTCTCTCAAATAAATAAATAAAATCTTTAAAAAATTTAAAAAATAAAATGTTTTTAAAAAAATGCTTCTTCAGCTTCCCCACAGGTTCTTTAGATTTTGGTGACCAAATTTTTGCAAAATTTGAAAACTCAAATATATAAGCATCTAGATTTGGTAAAACCAATAGGCGTTGGCTTATACCCATTGTGAAAGCAATGTGAAGGCAGTCACCGCTTTGTGCTTCTTCACATGTCACTATTCCTGAGCCATTAGTTAATTAATTTGTCCGTTAATTTTGTTTATCATGAATCTTTAATCCAGCTGGCTTTCTCTGAAGTCTCAACATGGAAGGGCAAGAAAGATATGGTCATTGTTTTAGTAACTCTGGAGCGAGATATTTTGAAACTCCTTTGAAAAAACTGCTTCAAAAACCTCATGCCTTTATGTATTCCCTAGAGAGTGAAGTGTCTGATAGCCATCAAGCAAGTGTCAAGTGGAACGGCTTACAAGTATTTGTCTTTTCTGGGGGCCTTATTTGATCTGAACTCCGCAACCCTAACACTCTGGGATTAGTGTCATCACCCTCATTTACAGTAACAAGGTGTGCACCCACAACACTAATTTGAAGTTCAAGTAGGTCAAAGATGTGGTTTAGTTGCCCATGCGGGCTATAAGGAAACTTATCAGGATTAAGAAGCCCTTATTTTATATTTTATTAAACTGCTTTCTAAAGAGGTTAAACCAACCAAAGTAATTTGTTCAACAATTTACTGAGCACCAACTAAATGCAAAGTATTGTGTGAGGCACTGGGACACAGTAGTGAGCAAAACGGCTTACACCCTAAACCATTCTCACAACGTCTCACGAGGTCATGCAATCACTACTAACTAATTGTTCAAATAGTTAAACAAGATAAAATATAATATTTTAAAATCTATTTGACCATTAGCTTTTCTCCCCAATGATATACTTTTGGATTATTCTTGACATGAATTATGAACACTTAATCTTTTCTTTTCTATACTTGAAACTAATTAGAGCTTCTTCATGTAGTTCTGGCGGCTTTAGTTTGTTTCACTTTTATGGTCAATTGTACTTTAGTAGGACGCTTTCAGCTACAAGTAGCAAAAAACTCAAATCAAACTGGCTTAAAAACTAAGGATATTAATTAACTCATATAAAAGGCAGTTCAGAGGAAGAAGAGTGATTTCAGAACTGAATAATCCAGCAGTTAAAAATGTCTTTGAAAACTGTAGACTTCCAGTTTCTGGTCTGGCATATAAGGAGCTTGGAATTCACCAGTCCATCCTCACAACAAGTGAAAAGCTAAAGAAACAAAAAAATTAATAACTCTTTTTACAGCCATTAGAGAGGTGAGGTCATTTCCAGGGCCCCAAAATTGGAGGCCCAGACAGGCAGATGCTGAGAACCACAACTTACCAGAGCAGAAATCCACAGTCAGAAACCACTGTGGGAACCAGGGGAAAATGTAAACTGTAATTGATGAATTGTTGGAGGCTCAGTGTGGACAAGTCCGTGAGTTAAAAACCCCACACTTCCGTACGCTTTACCTCCAGAAGTTCTACCATGTTCTCTCAGTGAATATAAGAAAACAAAAATAGCCCTGGATAGGGGGAAAGTACCCATTTTGAAACACACCAGGGCATTTTATTCTTTTTAACAAGAGAAAACAATTTTGCCAGATCCTAATTTACTGGTATGTTATTAGACCCTAACCAACCTGGGGGAAAGAAAATACCCAACTCCAGCCCCCTCCAGCCATTCTGTCTCACTTAAGGGGGAAGAGGGAGGAACCCAGAGGCACTGTGAAGTTCACAGCCCAGGGGCATAGGCTCACTAAAAGACCTAATCATAGGACTATTGAAAGCTTCCCTTCCCCTCCTTCCACACTTTACCACCACAAGGCCTGTTTATTAGAATTTCTTTTACCCAGTGCGTCATAATCGGCTTTCAACAACAACAACAAATTATAAGGCATACTAAAAGGCAAAGCACAATTTGAAGAAGCAGCAAGCAGGAGAACTGGACTCAAATATGTCAGAGATGTTGGAATTTTCAGACTGAGAATTTAAAACAATTCTGATTAATATGCTAAGCACTCTAATGAATAAAGTAGACAGCATGCAAAAACAGGGGCAATGTAAGAAGAGAGATGGAAATTATAAGAATTAAACAGAAAGAAATGTTTGAGATTAAAAAAAAAACACTATAGAGGCACCTGTTTGCCTCAGTCAGTTAAGCGTCTGCCTTTGTCTCAGGTCATGATCCCAGGGTCCTGGGATGGAGCCCCGCATCGAGCTCCCTGCTCAGCAGGGAGTCTGCTTTGCTTCTCCTTCTTCCCCTCCCCTGCTCATGCTTTCTCTCTCTATATCTCACTCTCTCATTCAAATAAATAAATAAAATCTTAAAAAAAAAAAAAACCCTTGTAACAGAAATAAAGAATGTCTTTTCTCTTTTTAAAGTGGGTTCCACATCCAGCATAGAGCCCAACATGGGGCCCAAACTCATGATCCTGAGATCAAGACCTGAGCGGAGATCAAGAGTTAGACAATTAACTGGGGCACCTGGGTGGCTCAGTCATTAAGCATCTGCCTTCGGCTCAGGTCATGATCTCAGGATCCTGGGATCGAGCCCCACATCGGGCTCCCTGCTCAGCGGGGAGCCTCCTTCTCCCTCTCCATCTGCCCCTTCCCCCTCTCATGCGCCTGCTCTCTCTCTTTTTCTCTTGCTCACTCTCTCTCTCAAATAAATAAATGCAATCTTTAAAAAAAGAGTTAGACACCTAACTGACTGAGCCACCAAGGCACCCCAAAAAATGCCTTTATGGCTCATTGGTAGACTAGACATGGCAGAGGAAATAATCTCTTAGTTTGAGGATATATCAATAGAAACTTCCAAAACTGAAATGCAAAGAAAAAGACTGAAAAAAAAAAAAAGAACAGAATATATGTGTAATTGGAATAACAGAAAAAGAAAGATAGAATAGACGCAATATTTAAAGTGACAATTATAGGAATTTCCCTGAATTAATGTCAGACACCAAACCATAGATCTGAGAAACTAAGAGAACAACAGGTAAAATAAAATAAAAATAAATAATAAAATGTAATTAAAAAAACTACACCTGGGCATATCATGTTCAAACTACAGAAAATTAAAAATTAAGAAAAATTCTTGAAAGAAGCCAGAGGAAAAAGCACCTATAAAGGAGCAAAGATAAAAATTACAACTGACTTCTCCCCAGAAACCATGCAAGAGAGTGAAATGAAATATATAAAGTGTTAAGAAAGAGAAAAACAAACAAACAAGAAAACCCCTACCATAGTAGAATCTGGTAGCTTGCAAAATTATCCTGCAAAAGTGAAGGAGAAATAAAGGCTTTCTCAAACAAAAATTGAGGGAACTTGAAGCCAATTGACTTGTCCTGCAAGAAACATTAAAAGAAGTTCTTTAGAAAGAAGGAAAATGTTATAGGTCAGAAACTCAGATCTACATAAAGAAAGAAAGAGTATTAGAGAAGGAATAAGAAAAGTAAGAATAAAAACTTTTATTTTTCTTATTCTTAATTGATCTAAGAGATAACAGTTTATTCAAAATAATAATAGCAACAATATATTTGATGATTATAGCTTATATATAAATGAAATGAATGACAGCAATGTTAATAAGGGATGAGAGGGAGGAATACTCAAAAATGAATTAATGCAGTCTATCACATCAACAGGCAAAAGAAGAAAAATCGCATGATCATATCAATAGATATGGAAAAAAGCATTTGACAAAATCCAACACTCATTATGATGGTTAATTTTATGTGTCAACTCAAGACTGGGCTAAGGGAAGTCAAGATAGCTGATGAACATTGTTTCTGGGTGTGTCTGTGAGCGTGTTTTTGGAAAGATTAGCATTTGTGTGGGGTGGTAAACTCTATAAAACAGATGGCTCTCCCTGGGTGGGTGGGCATTATCTAATCCTTTGAGGGCCCAAACAGAATAAAAAGGTAGAAGAAGGACAAATTCACTCTCTGCTTCAGCTGAGGCATCCATCTTCTCACACCCTCAGACATTGGCACTCCCGGGTCTTGGACTTTTAGATTCAGACTGGAATTTATACCATTAGCCTCCCAATTCTCAGGCCTGGGACTGGGACTGAATTACTCCAGTCTTTCCAGGTTCTCCATCTTGCAGATACCAGATCTTGGTACTTCTTGACTTTTATAACCATATGAGCCAATTCTTACAATAAATCTTTCTATCATCTATCTATCTATCATCTATCTATCATCTTTTATCTATCTATCTATCTATCTATCTATCTATCTATCATCATCTATCTATCTGTCTATCTCTATGTATATATATTCTATTCTGTTTCTCTGGAGAACCCTAATACACCTATCCATGATAGAGAAAAAAAAAATCTCGGTAAACTACGAAGAGAGCAGAATTGATCGATTTAAAAAAATATATGAAAACCCTACCACTAACATCATACTTGGTGGTTAGAAACTTGAAGCTTTCCTGCTAAGATCAGGCGCATGGCAAAGATGTCCCCTCTCACCCCTCCTTTTCAACTTGTATTGGAAGTTCTAGCTAATGCAATTTGACAAGAAAAGGAAATAAAGTATACAGATTGAGAAGGAAGAAATAAAACTGTCTTTGTTCACAGATGATATAATCATCCAAGTAGAAAATCCAAAGAATTCTTCCTAAAACTACCAAGTAATTATAGCAAGGTTGCAAGATACAAGGTTAATATACAAAAGCCAATTGCCTTACTATATAGCAGCAATGAACAAGTGGAATTTGGAATTAAAAACACATTATGGGGGGGGTGCTTGGGTGGCTCAGTCAGTTAAGCATCTACCTTTGGCTCAGGTCATGATCCTTGGGGTCCTGGGATTGAGTCCTGAATCAGGCTCCTTGCTCAGCTGGGAGCCTGCTTCTCCCTCTACGCCTTCCCCCTGCTCATGCTCAATCTCTCTCTCAAATAAATAAAGTCTTTAAAAAACCCCACATTACCACTTCCATTAGTGCTCTACCAAAAATGAAATACTTTGGTGTAAATCTACCAAATATACAAGATCTATAGCAGAAAAAGAAAGATAGAATAGATGCAATATTTAAAGTGACAATTATAGGAATTTCCCTGAATTAATGTCAGACACCAAACCATAGATCTGAGAAACTAAGAGAACAACAGGTAAAATAAAATAAAAATAAATAATAAATAATAAAATGTAATAAAAAAACTACAAAGCTCTGATGAAAGAAATTAAAGATGACCTAAAAAATGGAGAGATATTCCATATTCGTGGTTGGAAAACTCAGTATGTCATGATGTTAGTTCTTCCTAACTTGATCTATAGAGTAAATTCAATTCCAATCAAAATTCAAGCAAGTTATTTTGTGGAGATTAATAAAGAGATTCTAAAGTTTATATGCCAAGGCAAAAGAGTAAGTACAGAGAACTCAATATTGAAGAACAAAACCAGAGGACTGACACTACCTGATTTTAAGATGTACTATAAACCTGTAGGACTCAAGCAGTGTGATATTGGTAAAAGAAGAGACGAAACAGAATAGAGAGCCCAGGAACTTAAGTATAATCAAATGTATAAGTATACATTTGATATAAATATAGTCAAATGACTATATAAATATAGTCAAATGATTTTTGACAAAGGAGCAAAAGCAATACAATGGAGCAGATAATCACTTCATCAAAGCAGGCTGGAACTGTAGCAACTGGACATCTACACGCAAAAAAAAAAAAAAAAAGAAGAATCTGGGTGCAGGCCTTGCACCCTTCACAAAAATTAACTCAAAATGAATCATAGACCTAAATGTAAAATGTAAAACTATAAAATTCCTAAAAGATAACATAGAAGAACACCTAGATGACCTTGGTCATGGTGGGGCCTTTTTAGATATAACACCAAAGGCATGACCCATCCAAAAAAAAAAAGGATTGATAAGCTGAAGAAAAGTTGGTTACCTGGACTTTATTAAAACAAAAACTTCTCTGCAAAAGACAATGTCAAGAGAATGAGAAGACAAGTCACAGACTGGAAAGAAATAGTTGTTAACAACATATCTCACAGGGGATTATTATCCAAAATAAACAAAGAGCACTTAAAACTCAATAATAAAAAAAAACAAACAACCCAATTTGAAAATGGGGGAAAGGCCTGAACAGACACCTCATCAAGAATATATAGACGGGAAATAAGCATATGAAAAGATGCTCCACATCATATGTCCTCAAGGCAATGCAAATTAAAGCAACAAGATTTCACTATATACCTATTAGAATAGCCAAAATTGAGAACATTGACAATGCCAAATGCTTGTAGGGATGTAGTGTAACATAAAATGGTACAGCCACTCTGTTTTTAGGGTTCTTTTAAAAGATTTTATTTATTTATATGAGAGCAAGAGCACAAGCAGGAGGGGAGGAGCAGAAGGAGAAGCAGACTCCCCACTTAGCAGGGAGTCCAATGCAGGGCTCAATCCCAGAACCCTGAGATCATGACCTGAGTGGAAGGCAGCCTCTTAATTGACTGAGCCACACAGGGGCCCAGTACAGCCACTTTGGAAGACATTTTGGTGATTTCTTAAGAGAAAGATACTTAAGAGTAAGTAAATGTACTCTTATTGTAAGATTCTGCAATTATGTTCCTTTGTATTTACTCAAATGAGCTGAAAAATATGTCCACACCAAAACCTACACATATATATTTATAGTAGCTTTATTCATAATTTCCAAAATGTGGAAGTACCCAAGATATCCTTCACTAGGTGAGTGGATATATACACTCTATTACATCCAGATGATGGAATACTATTCAGCACTGAAAAGAAATGAGCTGTCAAATGAAAAAGGCGATTAAAAAACCCTAAATACTCAATGATTCCACTTATATGACATTCTGAAAAAGGCAAAACTATGGAGACGGAAAAAATATCAGTGGTTGCCAGGGGAAAGGGGGGAGGGAAGGATGAATAGATAGCACAGAGGTCTTTCAGGACAGTGAAAGTATTCTGTATAATACCATAATGATGGATACATGTCATTATATATTTGTCAAAACCCGTATAAGATCTAACACCAAGAGTAAACCCTTAGGTAAACTCAATCATGAAACAAATTTCATAAATTTGAGTGATAATGGTGTGTTAAGGTAGGTTCATTAATTTTAACAAATGTACCATTCTTATGCAGATGTTGATAGTGGGGGGAGGCTATGCATTTATGATGAAGGGGTTATATGGGTACTCTGTGCTTTCTGCTCAATATTACTATGAACCTAAAACTGCTCTAAAAAGAAAGCCCCTTAAAAGGAAAAAACATATATGTTCCACACAGAAGAATTAGATATATCAATAATTTCCAATATATAAAGTCTCAATTATAATTTTATGGAAAATTTAAGCATTTTTGTATTTTAAAATAAAATATTACCATATCTTTAAAAAATATAAAAAAATAAAATTTTTAGAAAAACGTAATGAGGTGTTACAGATTAGAGAACCCATCACTGGCAAGAGGAATGGAACCCATCACTGGCAAGGGGAATGGAACCCATCATTGGCAAGGGGAATGTAATTTAAGTCCAACTACAAGACTACCTGAGGCTTATCTGTATGTGTGTGTGGGAAGGGAGGGGCGTGCAAATAAGCATTGATACCTAGCAGAGTCAGAATTCTATTAGGGAGAAAATGATGAATGGATGCTATGAAGCTATCAAACTATTGCCACATACTATTTTTTGCTACCACATTTTATTCTGCTTATGAAAACAGAATTGTATTAAATTATCAATTGATGAATTAAATTCACAAAGTGAATTTTATTAAAAAGATTATGTATTTGCATTTAGCTCAATGTTTTTTACTTCCCTGAGATTTCATCTTTGATGCATTAATTATTTAGAAGTTTGCTGTGTTCATTCTGAAAAACGGTATGGAGGTTCCTCAAAAAGTTAAAAAATAGAACTATCCTATGATCCAGCAATTGCACTACTAGGTATTTACCCAAAGGATACAAAAATACATATTTGAAGGGATACATTCATCCTGATGTTTATAGGACCATTATCAACAATAGCCAAACTATGGAGAGCCCAAATGTTCATTACTGACGAATGGATAAAGAAGATGTGATATAGAATGAAATCTTGCCATTTGCAAAGACCTGGATGGAACTAGAATGCATTATGTTAAGTGAAATAAGTTAGTCAGAGAAAGACAAATACCATATGATCTCACTCATCTGTGGAATTTAAGAAGAAAACAGATGAACATATGGGAAGGGGGAAAAGAAAAAAAGGAGAGAGGGAAAAAAATAAGAAACTCTTAACAATAGAGAACAAACTGAGGGCTGATGGATGGAGGTGGGTGGGGATGGGCTAGATGGGTAATGGGTATTAAAGATGGCACTTGCGATGAGCACTGGGGATTGTAGGTAAGATGAATCAACTAAATTCTACTACTGAAGCCAACATTGCACTGTATGTTAACTAAAATTTAAATTAAAAAAAAGAAGTTTGCTGTAAAATTTACAAATTTCTGGAGATTTTTTCCTGTTATCTGTGATATCTAGTTTAATTCAGTTATGATCACAAAGCATATTTTTTTTATGGTTTTACTTTTTAAAAATATGTTAATGTTCTTTTTATGACCTAAGATATGGTCTATCTTGGTGAATGTCCCATACATGCTGGAAAAGAATGTGTATCCTGTACACAGGATGGTACTGTTCAATTCTTCTGTGTACTTGTTGACTTTTTTTTGGCGGTTCTATTCAATACCAAGAGAGGTGATGAAATCCCCAATTTTAACTGTGAATTAATCTATTTTTTTCCAGTCCTGTTTTCAATTCTTGCTTCATATTATTTTTCAGCTCTGTTGTTTGGTGCACATACATATATTGTTATGTTTTCTTAGGATCTGGCACTTTTATCATATGCTATGTACCTGTTTGTTCCTGGCAATTTTCTTTTGTTCTGAAGCCTACAGCCACCCTAGCTTTCTTTAGATTAGTATTTGCAGAGTATATATATTTTTCATTTTTTTGTCTACCATTATATTTGAAGTGAATTTCCTATACATAGCATATGACTGGGTCTTGTACTTTATCCATTTACTTAATCTCTTTTAATTGGTATGCTTAGACCATTTACATTTAATGTAATTTTTGATACATTAGGATGTAGGTTCATCATTTTATTATTTTCTTTCTTTCTTTCTTTCTTTCTTTCTTTCTTTCTTTCTTTCTTT
>NC_058411.1:122379490-122510569 GCF_002201575.2 Neomonachus schauinslandi | reverse complement strand
TTTCTTTCTTTCTTTCTTTCTTTCTTTCTTTCTTTCTTTCTTTCTTTCTTTCTTTCTTTCTTTTTCCTGTTTCTCTTTATCTGTCTTCAACTGGGTTATTTGGGCATTCTTTAGTATTCCATTTTGATTTATCTACATATTTTAGTGTAATTCTTTGTATAGTATTTTCAGTGGTTGCACTAGGGATTACAATATACATATGCAGTTTATCACAGTCCACTAGTGTCAACAAGCACCTCTTCAAGTGGAATGTAGGTACTTAATCACTACTTAAGTCCCATTATCCTTCCCACCTCCCTCATGTTACAGTTGTCTTAAATATTACCTCTGCATACATACAACCACATCAGATATTATGATTTTTGCTTTTAACTTTTAAGTGACAAGTATAACCGGATGTTGTACTTGTCTTCCATAACAAGCTCAATGTGTACACAACTACTCATTTACTCAACATCCAATCATCCATGAATTGAAGACATTAGCCACATTCCCATACATTATGCATTTCACCCACCCATGATTCTTGAAACTCCTCCTGATTACTTCTATTATATTTTAACCTGATATGCCACTAAGCCCATCCTCTGAGATCTATATTCCTTTCTCTTTTCTTTTCCTTTCAACTCATTCATGTTGCTTTTTAAGTATTTACATTTATTTCATGAAGTAGTTTTCCCAACTGGACCATAAGCTTCTTGGCAATGGGTTTCTATTTATTTTGTATCCTCCTCTAGGATTTGTGGTGTTCCACCATATGAAGTGATAGATAACCCTACAAATTCACTGCCCTCTCCGTGTCTAAAAAAAAAATTGAGAGGGGAAGGAGTTAAGATGGCAGAGGAGTAGGGGACCTTAAATTTCTCTGGTCCCTCAAATATAGATAGATAGTTATCAAATTATTCTGAACACCTGTGAAATCAATCAGAAATCTGAGAAAAGAAATGCTGCAATTCTACGAAAAGAAAAGTGACCACTTTTTGGAAGGTAGGACGTGCGGAGACTTAAATCCAGGGTAATATATTGGAGGATACAGTGGAGGGGAGGGAGCCTGCTTAAGAAGGTTACCACAAAGTATTACAAACAATGGAGTGCAAAATCAAAACTTTTAGAAGTCTGCTACAGTGGGGTGTGTCCCTGGCTTAAAGGTGCTCAGGTGGTGGAGTGGGTTGGAATCCCAGGTGGGACAGCATTGTCTCAGGATTCCCAAGGTCACAAGAAGAATGGGGGTGCTTGAGTGCAGCAGAGTTCCCAGGCATGGGAGAGGGGAAGTTGGCTGAAAATAGCAAGTCTAGGTCCCAGCTTTCTGCTTTCTGTTGCCATAAACGGTGAACGACTGCATGGTCACACGACTTCTCTCCTGGCCAGGGCCCAGCAAAAGGCAGAAGCATGGTGAGATCCCCCCCTCCCTCCCCCAGGAGGAATACCTCAGGTTCACGCCAAAGGAGTCTGTAAACTTTGGTTTTTGAAACTCAGTCTTGTGCCCGAGATAAAAATGCTTGGTCACAGGCTGGGTGAACACAGAGTTCAGATGCAAACCAGGGAGACAAGAGTGATTGACTGCTTTTCTGTGAGGGTTCCCTGAAGAGTGGAGGCCATGAACTTTCAGCTTCAGGGCTAGAGACAGGGGCACCACCATTTTCATCCCACCCATCAGTGCTGAAAGACTTCAGGGAGCAAAAGAGCACCACATAGTAGAATCTGGAGCTGCTTACACTGAGCCCGTCCTCTTCACCCCCCCCCACCCCCACCCCCGGCAAGGGAGGCAAAACTCCACCAGGGTAAGGGCACCAAAGAATCAGCACAACAGGCCCCTCCCTGAGAAGACCAGCAGGAACAACTGGCCCGCACCAAGTATACTGATAAGAGAGAGCTGCAAAGCTTCAGGTCTTGGGGACAACAGTATATAGCACCCATGGGCTTTTTATTCTTAAGTCTTTCAGTATTATTTTTTCAGTTATTTCCTTATTTTTTCAATTCTTTTGAATTTTTATTTTTATAGACATATATACATATTGTTTTATTGTTTCCTTTCATTGTATTTTATCTTATTTTCTTAATTTTTGTATATATATAAGTTTTTCTTCCTTATTTTGGGATCTAGTTTCTTTTAACAAGCAGACCAAAACACACCTAGGATCTAGTTTTTTGTTTTGTTCTGTTTTGTTTCTTGTTCTGTTTTTGTTTTTTTTTTTTTTTTTAAAGATTTTATTTATTTATTTGAGACAGAGAGAATGAGAGACAGAGAGCATGAGAGGGAGGAGGGTCAGAGGGAGAAGCAGACTCCCTGCCGAGCAGGGAGCCCGATGCGGGACTCGATCCCGGGACTCCAGGATCATGACCTGAGCCGAAGGCAGTCACCTAACCAACTGAGCCACCCAGGCGCCCCCTGTTTTTGTTTTTTTTCTGGTTTGTTTTGTTTTGTTTCTGCTGTCATTGTGGTTATTGTTGTATTTTCTCTTTCTCTCTTCTATTCTTTTCTGGACAAAATGATGAGACAGAGAAATTCACTCCAAAAGAAACTCACTGCCAAGGATAAAATTAATATGGATATAAGTAAGATGTCTGAGCTAGAATTTAAAACAACAATTATAAAGATACTAGCTGGGGTTGAAAAAAGCATAGAAGACACTAGAGAATCCCTTACTGTAGAAATAAAAGAACTAAAATCTAGTCAGGCTGAAATTAAAAATGCTATTACCGAGATGCAGTCCCAAATGGGGCTTTAAGAGTGAGGATAAATGAGGCAGAAGAGTCAGTGATAAAGATAAAATGATGGAAAATAAGGAAGCTGAAAGGAAGAGAGAAACTACCGGATCATGAAGGGAGACTTAGAGAACTCAGCAATTCCATAAAGTGAAATAATATCCAGATAATAGGGGTCCCAGAAGTTGAAGAGGGAGACAGGGACAGAAGGTCTATTTTAACAAATTATAACTGATAACTTTCCTAATCTGGGGAAGAAAACAGGCATTCAAGTCCAGGAGGCACAGAGAACCCCCCTCAAAATCAATAAAAATAGGTCAACACTTCAACATATAATAGTGACGCTTGCAAATTTCAAAGATAAAGAGAAAATCCTGAAAGCAGCTTGGGACAAAGGGTCCTTAACCTACAAGAGTAGACACATAAGGCTGTTAGCAGACCTGTCCACAGAGACCTGGCATGTCAGAAAGGACTAGCATGATATATTCAGCATGCTAAATGGGAAAAATATGCAGCCAGGAATACTTTATCCAGCAAGGCTGTAATTCAGAATAGAAGGAGAGATAAAGAGTTTCGAGGACAAACACGAACTAAAGGAATTTGTGAACACTAATGGAGCCATGCAAGAAATATTAAAGGGGATCCTTTGAGTGAAGAGAGAGATGAAAAGTAACAAAGACCAGAAAGGAACAGAGATAATCTACAGGAACAGCGACCTTACAGGTAATACAATGGCACTAAATTCATATCTTTCAGTAATTACTCTGAATGTAAATGAACGAAAAGCTCCAATCGAAAGACAGAGGGTATCAGAATGGATAGCAAAACAAGACACATCAATTTTACAAGAGACTCATTTTAGACAAAGAGACACCTCCAGATTGAAAGTGAGGGGATGGAGAACCATTATCATGCCAATGGACATCAAAAGAAAGATGGAGTATCAATCCTTGTATCAGACAAACTAGATTTGAAACCAAATACTGTAATAAGGAATGTAGAAGGACACTATATCATAATAAAAGAGTCTTCCAACAAGAAGATCTAACAATTGTAAATATTTATGCACCTAACTTGGGAGCAGCTAAATATATAAACCAATTAATAACAAAATTAAAAAACTCATTGATAACAATAAGAGTAGGGGACTTTAACACCCCACTCACAGCAATGGACACATCATCTAAGCAGAAGATCAACAAGAAAAACAAGGGCTTTGAATGACACACTGGACCAGATGGACTTAACAGATATATTCAGAGCACTGCATCCTAAAGCAGCAGAATACACATTCTTCTTGAGTGCACGTGGAACAGTCTCCAGAACACATCACATACTGGGTCACAAATCAGGTCTCAACTGGTACCAAAAGAATGAGATCATTCCCTGCATATTTTCAGACCACAATGCTTTGAAACTTGAAGCCAACTACAAGAAAAAATTTGGAAGGAGGTTAAAGAGCATCCTACTAAAGAATAAATGGGTCAACCAGGAAATTAAGGAAGAATTTAAAAATACATGGAAGCAAATGAAAATGAAAACACGACAGTTCAGAACCTTTGGGATGCAACAAAGGCAGTCCTAAGAGGGAAGTATATTGCAATATAGGCCTTTATTAAGAAACAAGAAAAGTCTCAAATACACAACCAAACTTTATACCTAAAGGAGCTATAAAGCCTAAATCCAGCTGAAGAGAAATAATAAAGATTAAAGCAGAAATCAATGATATAGAAATTTTAAAAACCAATAGAACAGATCAATGAAACTAGGAGCTGGTTCTTTGAAAGAATTAATAAGACCTATAAACCCCTAGCCAGACTTAACAAAAAGAAAAGAGAAAGGACCCAAATAAATAAAATCACGAAGAGAAGAGATCACAACCAACACTGAAGAAATAGAAAATATTATAAGAGAATATTATGAGCAATTATATAACAACAAATTAGGCAATCTGGAAGAAATGGATGCCTTCCTAGACATGCATAAACTACCCAAATTAAAACAGGAAGAAATAGAAAACCTGAACAGACCCATAACAAGCAAAGAAATTGAAGCAGTAATAAAAAATCTCCTAACAAACAAGATTCCAGGGCAGGATGGCTTCCCAGGGGAATTCTACCAAACATTTAAGAAGAATTAATACCTATTCTTCTGAAACTGTTCCAAAAAATAGAAATGGAAGGAAAACTTCCAAACTCATTCTATGAGGCCAGCATTACCTTGATCCCAAAACCAGACAAAGATCCCACTAAAAAGGAGAATTGCAGACCAATGTCCCTTATGAACATGGTTGTAAAAATTCTCAATAAGATATTAGCTAATAGGATCCAACAGTACATTAAAAGGATTATTCACCATAACCAACTGGGATTTATTTCTGGGCTGCAAGGGTGGTTCAACATCCACAAATCAATCAATGTGATACACCACATTAATAAAAGAAAGAACAAGAACCATATGAGCCTCTCAATAGATGTAGAAATAGCATTTAACAAAACAACAGCATCCTTTCCTTTTTTAAAAGATTTTATTTATTTATTTGAGAGAGCAAGTGCATGAGAGACAGCACAAGTGGAAGGGAGGGGCAGAGGGATAAGGAGAAGGAGAAGCAGATGCCTCGTTGAGCAGGGAGCCTGATGCAGGGCTCAATCCCAGGACCCTGGGATCATGACCTGAGCTGAAGTCAGATGCTTAACCAACTGGGCCACCTAGGCGACCCTACAGTATCCTTTCTTGATAAAAACTCCCCGCCATGTAGGGATAGAGGGAACATACCTCAATATCACAAAAGCCATATATGAAAAACCCACAGCAAATATCTTCCTCAATGGGAAAAACTGAGAGGTTTTCCCCTAAGGTCAGGAACACGACAGGGATTTCCTCTCACCACTGTTGTTCAACATAGTACTAGAAGTCCTAGCCTCAGCAATTAGACAACAAAAAGAAATAAAAGGCATCCAAATCGGCAAAGAAGTCAAACTCTATTTTCAGATGACATGATCCTCTATGTAGAAAACCCAAAAGACTCCACCCCAAAATTGCTAGAACTCATACAGGAATTTAGTAAAGTCACAGGATATAAAATCAATGTACAGAGATCTGTTGCATTTCTATACACTAACAATGAGGCAGAAGAAAGAGAAATCAAGGAAACAATCCTGTTTACAATTGCACCAGAAACTATAAGATACCTAGGAGCAAACCTAACCAAAGACGTAAAGGATATGTACTCTGAGAACTACAGCACACTTATGAAAGAAATTGAAGAGGACAAAAAGAAATGGAAGAACATTCCATGCTCATGAATTGGAAGAACAAACATTGTTAAATGTTAAAATGTCTGTATTACCCAAAGCAATCTACACATTCAATGTAATCCCTATCAAAATATCAACATTTTTCACAGAACTGGAACAAACAATCCTAAAATTTGTATGAAACCAGAAAAGACCCCAAATAACTATAGGTATGTTGAAAAAGAAAACCAAAGCTGAAGCATCATGATTCCAGACTTCAAGCTCTATTACAAAGCTGTCATCATCAAGACAGTATGTACTGGCACAAAACAGACACATAGATCAATGGAACAGAACAGAGAACTCAGAAATGGACCCTCAATTTTATGGTCAACTAATCTTTAACAAAGCAGGAAAGAATATCCAGTGGGAAAAAGACAGTCTCTTCAACAAATGGTGTTGGGAAAATTGGACAGCCACATGCAGAAGAATGGAACTGGACCACTTTCTTACCATACCAAAAATAAATTAAAAAGGGATGAAAGACCTAAATGTGAGACAAGAAACCATCAAAACCCTAGAGGTGAACACAGGCAGCAACCTCTTTGACCTCGGCTGTAGCAACTTCTTACTAGACACGTCATTGGACGCAAGGGAAACAAAAGCAAAAATGAACTATTGGGACTTCATCAAGATAAAAAAAAAACTTCTGCACAGCAAAGGAAACAATCAATAAAACTAAGAGGCAACCTACAGAATAGGAGAAGGTATTTGCAAATAACTTATCTGATAAGGGGTTTAGTATCCAAAATCTATTAAAAAAACTTACCGAACTCAACAGCCAAAAAACAAATAATCCAGTCAGGAAACGGGCAGAAGAAACAAACACATTTTTCCAAAGAAGACATACAAATGGCCAATAGACACATGAAAAAATGTTCAACATCACTCAGTATCAGGGAAATACAGCTCAAAATCACAGTAAGATACCACCTCACACTGGTCAGAATGGCTCAAATTGACAACTCAGGAAACAAGAGATGTTGGCAAGGATGTGAAGAAAGAGGAACCCTCTTACACTGCTGGTGGGAATGCAAGCTGGTACAGCCACTCTGGAAAACAGTGTGGAAGTTCCTCAAAAAGTTAAAATAGAGCTACCCTATGACCAGCGATTGCACCACTAGGTATTTACCCAAAGGATACAAACAGTGATCTGAAGGGGCACCTGAACCCCAATGTTTATAGCAGCAATGTCCATAATAGCCAAAGTATGGAAAGAGCCCAGATGTCCATCAACAAATGAATGGATAAAGAAGATGTGGTATAGATATATGCAATGGAATATTACTCAGCCATCAAAAAGGATGAGCTCTTAACGTTTGCAATGATGTGGATGGAACTGGAGGGTTTTATGCTAAGCAAAATAATTCAATCAGAGAAAGACAATTATCATATGGTTTCACTCATACGTGGAATTTAAGAAACAAAACATGAAAATATGGGAAGTGAAGAAAAAACAAAATAAGATGAAAATAGAGAGGGAAGCAAACCATAAGAGATGCTGAACTCTAGGAAACAAACAGTATTGCTGGAGGGAATGTGGCTGGGGGGATGGGATAACTGGGTGATGGGCATTAAGGAGGGCACTTGATGTCACAAGCACTGGGTGTTATATGCAACTGATGAATCACTAAATTCTACCCCTGAAACTAGTAATACAGTATGTTAACTAAACTGAATTTAAATAAAGAATAAAAAAACCTATGCACTCACTAGATCATGAATGAAGTTTTCCACAGAACTTCTTATTCATATATCTAGCACTAGCACCAAAAATACCTGCCCATATGGAACCTGTGAACAAGAATTGTTGTAGAAGAGCAAAAACATTGAGGTCAAAACTCCTTAACCTTAAAGTCGGTGTAAAAAACTCTCCATGACATCCTCAGAAAGCACTCTGTCCCAAATATGTAGCTATGCAGCTATCAGGCGCCCTTTCCTAACTCCACCCCAACTCACATACACATGCGCACACGTGCAGATACACTCTTTCACACAGTAACATACTGTAGTCAATGACCCCATTTTGGACAAGAATAATTTATTTCTATGATTTTAATAATATTCCCTAAGTATTTAATAATCAAGGATTCATCCAAATCAGACAAAAACCAAAGTAATTAACAAATATGTCAATTATATATATTGATATTTATTATACATATATACAATTAAAAAAATCTCTTTCCGTAATTTAGCTTTTTTTAAAAAAAGATTTTATCCATTTATTTGAGAGAGGGAGAGAAAGAGAGCACAAGCGGGCAGAGGGGCAGAGGGAGAGAGAGAAACAGACTCCCCACTGAGCAGGGAGCCTGACGTGGGGCCTGATCCCAGGACCCTGGGATCATGACCTGAGCCGAAGGCAGAAACTTAATCGACAGAGCCACCCAGGCACCCCTGTAATTTAGTTTTTAATTTTGAACTTCTTTTAAAAGATTTTATTTTTTAAGTAATCTCCATACCCAATGTGAGGCTTGAACTCACAACCCTGGGATAAAGAGTCACTGACTGAGCCAGTCAGGTGCCCCTTTAATTGTGAACTCTTAAGTGATGGAAGGAGTGCAGGATTCAATGCTGGAGTATAATTCAATGGGGATTTTCAGTATATTTTGGTGGGGATTTTTAAAGTTTCTTGCAAATATAAATCAAGCTTGCTCCAATTCCACAAGAACACCACCACAGTCTTTAGGATGGAGAAAAATCACTGGCTTTCCATGTGCTCCTATTTTGGCCTCTTCACTTAGACTACGAATCTTCTTCTCTTTCAAATCCATCACAGCTGCATTTATATCATCCACCTTGAGAAAAGGAAATAAACAAGGACACTTTTGAGATCACAAAAATACCAAACTATAAGATCTTAAGACTTAGAAGAAACTTTGCAAGCTCATGAGGTCCATCTCCTCTGCCTTTGGGTAGAATCATTCTTAAACCATCACAAAAATAAGCGTAATGCTTCCAGAGAAGGAAAAGAAGTTGGCAAATTTTCATAGATGAGCAACCACAATGCTTAAGAGTTTTCACCATTAGTAAACATTTCTCCTTATAACCTAAAAAATTTGTTATACTTTATAATATTTTCTTTTAGCTGTACTATTGGCAATACTACACATATTGTTTTTTCTTAAGAGCTCTGAGTTCCTAATTTATAATAGAGAGATGAGGCCTAATAAATGAGACAACAGAAGCTCTTTGCAGCATATGACACAGGTTATAGTAGGTATTCAAAAGATAGGAGTGCTTCTCTGGATCCCCAAACCTCCCACCCGCCAAACCACCTAGTTACTACTTTTGAGATTAAAACTTCATATTTTCATGTAAATTACTATGAAATTGCCACCAAAATGTTTTTTCCCATTCTAAAAAATCCAAACATTTATACTTTTATAATTCTCTTCTAAATCATTTCTATTTTCTTCATATTTATTGGCAGTCTGGGAAAGGAGCAAATGTGTTTCTATATACTTTTTTTTAAAGATAGATAAATTTGATTTAATTAAAATTAATAACTTCTGTTCCTCAGAGACCCCCCAAAAGAGTGAAAAGGTGATGGGTATTTGTATCTATTTTTTTTGTTATGTTAGTCACCATACATTACATTATTAGTTTTTGATGTAGTGTTACAGGATTCATTGTGTATAACACCCAGTGCTCCAAGCAATATGTTCCCTCCTTAATACCCATCACCAAGCTAACCCATCCCCCCACCCCCCTCCCCTCTAAAACCCTCAGTTTGTTTCCCAGAGTCCATAGTCTCTCATGGCTCGTCTCCCCCTCTGAATCCCCCCCTTCATTTTTCCCTTCCTTCTCCTAATGCTATTCCTTATGTTCCACAAATAAGTGAAACCATATGATAATTGACTTTCTCTACTTGACTTATTTCACTTAGCATAATCTCCTCTAGTCTCATCCATGTTGATGCAAAAGTTGGGTATTCATCCTCTCTGATGGCTGAGTAATATTCCATTGTATATATGGACCATATCTTCTTTATCCATTTGTCTGTTGAAGGGCATCTTGGCTCTTTCCACAGTTTGGCTATTGTGGACATTGCTGCTATGAACATTGGGGTGCATATGGCCCTTCTTTTCGCTACATCTGTATCTTTGGGGTAAATGTCCAGTAGTGCAGTTGCTGGGTCATAGGGTAGCTTTATTTTTAACTTTTTGAGGAACCTCAAAATGAATCATTAAATTCTACCCCTGAAACTAGTAATGAGTTTCAAAACTCTGTTTTCCAGAGTGGCTGTATCTATACACTTGAAAGAATGATGCTCCTCTATCTTGAAAAGTCATCCTTAGACTGAGAACCCAGTAAATGGATGGAAAGCTATATGAAATCCCCTATTCCTAGGCAGTCATAAATCACCCCGGAGTTTAATAATCTAATGGCATTCTAAACATAAAAAAAAGCAGAGAGAATATAATACCCATGTACCCAACATATAGATTTACAATTGTTCATATTGGGGCACCTGGGTGGCTCAATCGTTAAGTGTCTGCCTTCAGCTTGGGTCGTGATCTCAGGGTCCTGGGTTTGAGCCCTGCATTGGGCTCCCTGCTCAGTGGAAAGCCTGCTTCACCCTCTCCCACTCCCCCTGCTTGTGTTCCCTCTCTTGCTGTGTCTCTGTCAAATAAATGAATAAAATCTTTGAAAAAAACAAAAACAATTGTTCATATTTATACAATCTGATTTTCAATGAGCCAAGGATTATAAACTAAATTCTAAAATTTGACAAACAACTGATAAGGAAGATACTGGATGTTACTATAAATAAATGATGATTTCTTCAAATAGTATACATCCTATTTGTACATTCCTGACAATGTTTCATTTTAAACTTGATAGCTATATCAAAGTCATGCCCAGACTATGATCATGGTTACTTCATGTATCTTGAAATAATTGGTCTACTCTCGTAACAGTAGAATTCCTCCTGATGGCTTATCTTTCCATATCTGGATATAATTAATGAATTTCATTCTATTGAATGTAACTTCTCTTTCCATTTTCCCAAAGTTAGTCTTAATTAGTCTTTTCATTTTAAAATAATTAAAAAATTATGCAGTACCTGAAAATTTAATCATCCAGATAAAGTTAAGTACCCATTTACTACCACCACTATCACTTTTCTCTCCCGAGGGAACTATTATCCTCAGTTCAGCACATGTTCCTCCAAATCCTGAAATAAACTTATAAACTTACATATATGTGTACTAGTAAAGAATTGGCTTTGTCTAAAGAGAGGTCTTGCTTCAATGTCTGGGAGATAATCTATGTAACCTGAGAGGAGTGTCTTTGTTTAGGGTAGAGGCTGGCCAGATTGATTCTTAAAGTAGAGCTGGCCATACCCAAGTCTTAGGGTAGGGGCTGGCCATGCCAGAAACCATGCGATTTAAGGTAGGAGCTGTGGGTCACATGGTATCAGTAGATCTGGAGACAGTTCAACCATGTCTTCAAAATTTAAGGTGAAATAACGCTAAATAAATAAAAACAGATATATCCTAAAAATAAAATGAACAATCCACCAAGATGACAAAACAATCTTGACTCTGCATGTACCTAATAGTACCGCCTTGAAAAATAGAAAGCAAACCGAACATGCATATTTCTGTCTCTCATACATCAAGCAGACAAAAGATTAAGGATAAGGACAAGCTGTAGTAGTTCTTTGACTGCTCTGGATATATGTGCCTTATCAGATATGTGATTTGCAAATATTCTCTTCCATTCTGTGAGCTGTCTTTACGCAAAACTTTTTAAGTCTGATGAAGCACAGTGTTATTACTTGTGCTTTTGGTGTTATATCTAAGAAATCATTCCTTGATTCAAGGTCATGAAAACTTATGCCTGTTTTTTCGAAGAGTTTTATAGCTTTAGTTCTTACATTTAGGTCTTTGACCCATTCTGAGTTAATTTTTATATATGGTGTACTACAGCTTTGTAGTGAAATGCTGTCTTGACCCAGTTCTGAGGCCCTGGCTAGAGGCTGGTCAGTTCTTCTCGAGCAACTGATAAAGTCCACATCCCAACCATTTCCCTTATCAGCCTTACACTCTTGAGCCATTATGTGCCCACTCTAATTGCCCCAGAGATAGATACCAGACAACCAGGTACAGTCCCTATGCCCCAGAGCCCACAGAATTATTCAAATTAGCCAATCTAAAGGGAGCCTATGAAACCTAACTAACCCCACCCCACTTGCCCCACTAAGCTGCCCCCTACAGCTCCAGTTTGCTGTTACTTTGTCCCCAGGTGCAATCCCATGTGGCCTACAGGGCAGCTTTCTCTCATTTGGAGTTCTAAGGAACAAAGAGTTTTGCTTTTCATCATCGCACCATCAAAAGAATCTTTAAATCTTATAAAACATAAGGTGTGAGGCATTCTTTTGCATGTGGCTATCTAGCTGTCCCAATGCCATCTGTTGAAAAGACTAGTCTTTCCCCATTGGATGGTCTTGCTACCTCTGTTGAAAACTTAATGTAAATATGAGGATTTATGTCCAAGTCTTAGCTCTGTTCTACTGATTTCTATGTCTATCCTTATGCTAGTACCATGCCATTTTGATTACTGTAGCATTGTATAAAGTTTTGAAATCAGGAAGTGTAAATCCTCCAACTTTGCTATTCTCTTTCAAGATTGCTTTGGCTATTTGGGATCCCTTGCATTTCCATATGAATTTTAGGATTAGTTTGTCCATTTCTACAAAGATGCCAGCTAGAATCTGATGGGGATTGCATTAACTCCATAGATCATTTTAGGGAATATTGCCATTTTTAACAATAGTCATATGATGCATGACATAGAATATCTTTCCATTTAATGAGGGCTTTTTAATCTTTCAACAATGATTTGTAGTACAATTTTCGCAGTTCTCTTGTTCAATTTATTCCTAAGTATTTCACTGTTTTTGATGCTATTATAAATGGAATTGCTTTCTTAATTCAATTTTCAGATGTGAGGGTTTTAAAAAAAAATCCAGATACATAATCTTTGCATTTTAATTGTTTAATCCATTTACATTTAATTAACATTCATATAGTTGAATTTGTGTATCATCTTATTTTTTTTGTCTCATTAATACTTCATTCTTCCTTTCTTGACTTCTGTTGGTTAACCATGTATTTTTGAAGAAAAAAAAAGAGAGTGAGTAAAACCAAGAAACAGATTCTTAACTATAGAGAACTGATGGTTACCAGAGGGGAGGTGGCTGGGAAGAGGGGTGAAATAGGTGATGGGGATTAAGGAGTGCAACTTGTTGGGATGAGCACTGGGTATTGTATAGAAGTGTTGAATCACTAAATTCTACACCTGAAACTAATATTACATTGTATGTTAACTAACTGGAATTTAAATAAAACCTTGGGGAAAAAAACATGTATTTTTGTACTATTCAATTTTATCTTAATTATATTTTAGTTATCCCTTGCTTAATTTTCTTAATGATTGTTCTAGAGTTTACAATGTACATTTTAATCTTATTAGTCTACCACTTCATATATAAGAAACTTACAACAGTATACTTCCCTTTGCCCAATTCCCCTCCTTTATACTATTATCATAAGTTTTTCTTCTGTTATAAACCCTACATTTTAAAAATTTCAAGTCAATTTTCTCTTACATAATTTAAGGTAAGAAGAAAGTTATTTTATTTTAACCTACAAATTTACCATTTCTGGTGCTCTTCTTTCCTTGTAAAGATCTGAGTTTTCATTTGGTATTATTTCCCTTTATCCTAAAGGGATGAATACTGAAAGACATCCTGAATATTTCTTTGGTTTTTCTTATAGTGCAGGTCTACTGGACAGGAATACTCTCATTTTTGTTCAACGTAAGATGTTTCCATTTCACTTTGATTTTTGAAGGATAGTTTCATCAACTGCAAAATTCCAGGATGACGGGTTGTTTTGTTTTAAACTTTTTGTAAGAATAGTTTTGGGCTCAAAGCAAAATTGACCAAAGGTACAAAGATTTCATACATATAACCCCTGCCCCCACAAACTCATAGCTTCTGTCATTATCAACATATCCCATCAAAGTGTGATATTTGTTACAACTGATGAACCTATACTGACAGCATTATCACCCAAAGTGCAGTTCACCTTAGGGTCATTTTGGTGTTGTACATTCTATGGGTTTGGACAAATATATTTATCATTATGATATCACACAAGGTGTTTTCACTACCCTAAAAATCCTCTGTGCTCTGCATATTCATCCTTTCCCCCATCCCCAACCCCTGGTAACCACTTATCTTTTTACCATCTCCATAGTTTTGCCTTTTCCAGAATGTCATATAGTTAAACCACATAGCAGATAGCCTTTTCAGACTGGCTTCTTTCACTAGTAATATATATTTAAGATTCATCCATGTCTTTTCATGGCTTGATAGCTTATTTCTTTCCAGTGTTGAAAATAATCCACTGTTTGGATGTACTAGTTTATTTACCCATTCCCTTACTGAAGGATCAGAGCAGCCTTTAATCTACGACTGATTCTCCTCACGGATAAGTCAGTCCTGAATACTCTACCCCATGTCCCATAAATCACAAGGACTTCCACTATGGTGGGTAAGAACACAAACTATTCCAATTGGTGTAAGGATTGTCCCCTCTAATCCTTTCAAAGTGTCCTATTCCCAACCTCAAGTAGCTTCTTCATATGCATGCATTGCTCAATATTCAGATGAAGACGTGAGAGGTACTGCAGATCTCTAGAAAACACTCTCTATGCAGCTCTCTTTCCCATACTTTATACTGCAAACTCAATCACCCTGGCCTCCCCAGACTCCCAACTTCTATTTCCTCAACTCAGGGAGACTGCTAACTCTCACTTGGATTCCCCTTCCTGCACTGCAGCCTCAAAACTCTCCCCAGCCGGTAAGCTGGGAAATAGTAGGGCTCATCTTGTTTCCCTTCTTTCAGGAATGTGTTGTGCCGTCTGATGTCCAATGCCAAAAATCATTCCATATATTTTGTTTAGATATTTTGCTTGTTTGTTTGAGGCAAATGGATAAATCTGGCCTCTGTTATATTATCTCAGCTAAATTAGAATTCCACATTGGCAGGGTTTTTTGTCAGTATCTAAAAAAATGTCATTACATACTATGTTATTTCATAATTTTTTTTTTTTTTTTTTTTTTTTTTTTCTGATTGCTTTTAAGATTTTCTCTTCATCTTTGGCTTTCAGCTTGACCATGGTGTGCTTAGGTATGGTTTTGTTTGAATTTGCCCTACTTGGGATTGCTGAGCTTCTTGAATCTGTGGGTTGATGTCTTACCTCAGATTGGTAGTGTACTTGCAGACTCTTCAATTATTGCTTCTTTCCTATTTTCTCTCTTCTCTTTTTCTGGGATTCCAACTATACAACTATAAAACCTCTGACCATGTTCTACATCTCTCTTATGATCTATTCTGGTTTTTTTCACCTTCCATATTTCTTCCTCTTGATTTTGGACTCTAGGCTCTAGAACTTAAGAAGATAAATTTCTGCTGTTTTAAGCCACCAAGTTTGTGGTAATTTATTACAGTATCCCTAGGAAACAAATACAACCACTATATATCCATACTGAATTTGAACAAGTAAATAAATGCATGGCAGATGCTGGGAGTCAAGTTTCTCACTGTTGGAATGGGCAGTTATGAATATCAAAGAAGGCTCCAGGGTTCACATGGTAATGGGTTATAGTTAGAGACACCAGTATGAACTCATGAGTTCATGAGTATGTTATATATACATCATAAAATTTCTATCTGGTTATGTAAATAAATATCTACCTATCTATCTATCATCTATCTATCTCTCTCTCTAGTATATACACATATATGTCCTTGCTCTGTTAGCTCAAAAGGCCAATTAACAGTGACAGACACCCCAGTAGCAACAAGCATACCAGAGCCCAGATCTTGGTTTCTAATACCATTCTCCAATAAAATGCACCAGGGCTCCTTGGAGAAATGTCTGGTTTTAGGCTAGGGCAGGGAATATAGATAATAAATCTGGAGCATCTTGCAGTGCCAGAAAATAAGGAAGTGTGGGAGGAAAACAAACAAAAAGATGGGGTACATCAGAGCCACAGGAGTCAACCCAAAGTGACCTTTCGACAAAGCTGGAACAATTTGAGCAACAAAATAAAGTGGTATTGGATTATAGCCCAAAGTATAAATAACTATAAATCTTCACTGATATAAATGTCTTAATGGATAAGTAACTTACTGAATAACGAATAATTAAATAAATAAACAGGGAAGAACAGACAAATCTTCCATTCAGGAAAATTCCAAATAACTTATGGAATTATCAAAGAGATGGAGCCTCTCTCTCCATCCCTTCAGTGTTGGCCTCATACGGAGAAGGGGGAAAAAAGTGTAACTTTACAGTGGAAAAACATGATGACATTTCCTCAGGTAGGGGATAAAAGTCAATATTAATAGTAATAAGTCATGTTGATAATATGTATCCTTGATGTGATGTGATGAGAATGACACTTTACCTCTGTGGTCTTCCTCCCCAAAATCAATAACCCTAGTCTATCTAATCATGAGAAAAACCTCAGTTGAGGGACTTTTTACAAAATAACTGGTAATCCTCAAAAATATCAAGGTCATCAAAAACAAGGAAACTCTGAAAAAGTGTCACAGGCAAGAGGAGCTTAAGGAGACATGATAACTAAATGTAATGCGGTATCCTAGATGGGATCCTAGAACAGAAAAAGGACACTGGGTAAAAACTAAGAAAATCTAAATACAGATTTTAGGTAATAATAATGTTTATCAACTTGGTTCATTAATCGTGACAAATGTACTATACTAGCAAGAGGTTAATAATTTTTTTTTTAAAAAAGGACCTAAAGAGATTAACAACCATTTGTAATAAGTGGACCTTGTTTGAGTCCTGATTAGAATAAGTCAACCTAGAGACATTTGTGAATCAAGCTAATAAATTTGCCTCATGTACTGTGAATAAGATGGTGACAAAAGATTTATTTTTAATTTTGATCAATATGATAATGTCATCATGGTTAATTTTTTAGAGACACAAACTACATAAAGATGAAATGACATGTTGTGATTCTTAGTTTTAAGAAAAAAAAATAAAGCAAATGTGCCAAGATCTTAAAAATTGTTGAATCTGTGTGATGGGAATATGGGAGTTCATTACATTATTTTTTTCTACTTCTTGTATGTTTGAAAAAATTTGTAACAGAATCATGATTTTTTTCCAAGTGCCCTTTTGGTAACTTCTACTCTAAATATAATCATGGATATTCTCATAGAACATTCTACCCAAGTACAAGTATCTACAATTCTGATGTTGCATCTCCATTTTTAGTATACTGCCTCTTCAATATCTCTTAATTCAAGAAATACTTCTAAGACTTAATAAATTAGATTTATATTTTGAAAAAATGCCTACACTAACACAGACACTTAACAGGGTGCTTTGATTTGACCCCTGTGTCTCTGATGCCTACATTAACATTGCACTAGCATCTATTTCTATTTCTGTTACTATTTCTATATTACTGATTTTGATTTTAAAGATCTTGTACCATATTCATCCTTTTGTTAGAGTGTTGCTATAAAATTTACAATTCTTCAGAAGTACTCCTAATATTTTGCTTGGCAGTAATAAAAACAATGAAAGAAAACTGTCTTAATTTTCTGAATTGAAAGTAGATGCATTATGTACTTTAAGGTTATAAGAAATGCAAAGCAATTTGATTTGGGAAATTAAGTCTTTCCCCCTAAGGAATAAAAATAACACAGTCAATAATAACCCATCTACAAATTTTTAATTTTACAGTCCTTTGTACAATTACAGTTATGCATCTTATAGCTCTGTATGACCTTGAATGCCATTAAGTGAAAATCTGGGCTATTTATTTCATCTTCTTATCAGCTTTTTTTTTTTTTTTTGGTGGTAGTGGTTGTGGGGGTTGTACCTTGTGTCTGGAAATTTATTTTAATTTTCTCCTATCATCTGTAAATTAAGAGTGCCAATACTCCAAATAAAAAATGTTTGGACTGTCACAATCGGAATTCTGAATCCTCAGATAAATCTTATGCTCTCTTTGATCCTGAACTGCCTCATCTAAAAAATGTCAATGCAGTCTTACTTGTTTGAAGATAAGAGTTGGACTAAGTAACATCTTTTTAAAAATCTTAAGGTATGTAATTCTCTGTGACCAAATTTTATGAAAAATAGTGTGCTACTTAAAAAACTTTTTTTTATTGAGGTATAATTAACATACAACATATTAATTTCAGGTATACAATTATATTGATTCAATAATTCTACACTGAGTAATGTACAGAATAATGTGCTTTCAATGGTGCATATTTTGACTACTACCAAAAATATAGGCTTTTTATTTTATATAATATTAGAATGATCCTAAATGATATCAATAATGAATGAAATTTAATCCTCAAATTGACATAAACCCATTAAAGTTAAAATGAAAAGTCTGGATAAAATATTTGTTTCAACTGTCTTCCCCCCCTCCCAAACTAAAAACTAAGTAAATTATGCAAACCTAACAATGTTACTTTGCATGGGGTTCACAGGGTTCTTGTGTATTCTTCAGAATTATGTCAGAAGGGCATAGATCACCTCAACTTCCACATTTGTTTAATTGACAGGATTCTTTTATTCTAAGAGGATCTCTCCTTTTCCTTCTTATTTTTTGTTGGTAGTAAATTTGCATTTTCTTTTACAAAATGATGTTAGCAATAGTTGGAAGTTTAGATTTTTTTTCCTTAACACAAAGTTTAAAACCTCATTAAACTGTCTACTTTTTTTGTTTTGTTCTGTTTTCTGGAAATGTTATCTTTCTATGAAACCCTCACATTTGGGAACTGGTGACATACAGATCACTCATGGAGCTTAGCTATCCCCTAGGGTTTATCATAAAGCCAAAAACGGAATGGAACTTTTTAAAAGTCTTTTTAAAAAGCAGACTTTTCTGCCTTTTTGGTTGAAGAATAGACATTCCCCAGTATGCAAAGTCCCTCTACTATGGGACTACTCAGAAAATAAAACTGCTGCATTTCTTTACACTTTTTTTAATCTTATTTTTTATTTTTATTTTTTAAAGATTTTATTTATTTATTTGAGAGAGAGCACAAACTGGGTGGGGTTGAGGGAGAGGGACAAGCAGACTCCCCACTGAGCAGGGAGCTGGACGCGGAGCTCGATCCTAGGACCCTGGGATCATGACCTGAGCCGAAGGCAGACACTTAGCCACCCAGGCACCCCAATCCTATTTTTTACATAACATTTTTATCATGCGCTTTTCCCCATCAGCCTGGTGCAGGATTACCTCTAGATGAAATCTAATATTCTTTCTGTACTTGTAATGCCATTTCTCAGACTGGCGAACCTGACTCCCATGATCTTCACTATACTTATTTGATTAAACCCTCTAAGAAATTAGCCCTTATCCCTGCTGCTGTCCTTCCCGCAGCAATGTACTCTTCACCACGTGTGTCTCCTCCCCCCTCCATCTGAGCTCCCAATCACTACCCCACATCACCAGGCCCCCCGTGTGGAGGCCTCCTAACCCACTTGGGTTCGGGCACTCCTGTGTAATAGTCCTCCTCACCTTGCTTGGGCCCCAACCTTGCGCACAGAATTGTCCCAAGGTGTACACATGCTTCTCGCTCTGTTTGGGCTCTGATTCCCTATACCTGCTTCCACCCCATGTGGATATCTGCCTCACCCTGCTCAAGCCCTGGCTCCCCGTATCAGGCCACCTCATGCAAGAACATTTACCATCCCATCCCATTGGCTTCAATTCCCCACTCTGAGTCACCATCTCCCCCTGCACTGATACACTCCTCACAGGACTCAGGTCCTGACTCTACATGCAGGGTACCCTCCCCCGCCACCCTCCCCCACACAGTGTTAATACCTCCTTCACACTACTTAGGCTTTTACACTCCATGATGCCCCCTCCCATCCACATGGATGCCACCCTCATGCTGCACTAGCCTCACCCCGCACTGGGCTAGCCTTCCATGCTGATGCCCTTCTCATGCTGATATCTGAAGCTGAGCTGTCTCCCTGCAGGTACACCCCGACCCCATCCTGTTCAGATACTGACACCCTGAGCTGGACCTCCTCATGCATGGGCATTTGACTCAGTCCCTGGCTTTCCCATGGCAGGCAGCTCCCACTTGCAGATGCTCTTCTTACCCAACTCTGGCCCCAATACCCTGCTCTGGGCTACTCCAGCTCTCCCCACAAACACGGAAACTATTTTGCTGTGTCCTACCTAAAGTCTTCAATACTGAATTGTTCAAGAAGAGAAAGGAAGGAAGGGGGAAAGAGCCATAATTATTCTGAATATTCTTTATTTTCCCTCTTGTTTTAGAAACTACAAAGTGATATTGGGTAAAACAAATAGATACCCTAATCTTGCCTTTAGTTTTATTTTGCCTTACATTTCTTTTTTGTTCTAATTTGCACTATTACTTATGTTCATTATTTTATATCTTATAAACTATATTTTGGTCAGTCACCCACCACTCCTCTGTGGAAAATGCAGGGCTTGTGTGAATAAATGAGGCACGCAAAACTCCAGGAAGATAGGGACTCTGTGTTTTGTTCAGCTACATATCTCCAGCACCTAAGGCAGCGAGGATCAGAGTGAAACTGAAAATACTTAACAATGAGCGATATAATGCAGACAAAGACACGAACCAAATAGAATAGAGGGGAACTTGTTGGGGATCAGTTCTGGAAGACCCCTGCTGAAAGTGTTAATGAATTGTGTGTATGTGCGCATGTACATGAAAATGAAACCGAAAGCCAACTTTGACAGAAAGCTGTTGATAAGTTGGTGAGAAACTAATTCACGTATGAGAAAAAAGTACATTTTGTATAAAATCTGTTAAGTCAACTAAAAGCTATGATGTCTGCCCATAGCAGACACACTGCTAAACCAGAGGTTTTATATGAGGTCCAAGTGGGAAAGAATATAAAGTATCCTGGTGATAATTACAGAGGAGAAAGTCACTTCTCTGATGGAGTGTATTTAACGTTTCAAAAGAAGGAAGGGCATTAAGAAATAAGTGGCTAAGAGCCATAAAGCTATAGAAGATTGTGAGCGTTTTCAGAAGACACATTTCTGAATGTTGCCTATCCCCCAAACGGGAAAAGCCAAAATCACTGGTTTTTAAATATCACTGTGTAGATGATATTTATCATTTTCTACCTTATCAAGCACCCATCTCGAATCTCCTTATATTTTCAAAGGCCAGATAGGTTACTTCCTCATGCATATGAGAATGCTGCTGGTTCCCACTTCTGGATCTTTGAAAATAAAATCATTCAATAGCATTTAGAAGTTTCCCACATTTTCCTTTTGCTTAGAACACATTAGTATATTGATGGCTATACACTCGTCCATGGATTCTTTGCTGCTCCTCCCATCAAGAGGCAGGGTCTATGCCCTCTTCTCTTGCAGGTGGTCTGCCTGAAAAGCTTGTGTATGACCAAGAGACTGGTGTGGGACTTCAGAGGCTGGGACAGAAATGGCCATGTGGTCCCACCTGGCTCTCCTGGGACACTCACTCTAGGGGAAGCCAGCTGCCCAGTAAGAAGTCCAACTATCCTTAAAACTACCATCAGCAGTTGAAGCTGAACAGGTTACATGCAGGTGCTCCTACTGGAAGGCCTGGCCAAGCACCCAGCTGCTGGCTGGAATCAACCGCCACCTCAAATGAAGCAAGCCTTCACATGACTGTACCCCCAGCCAGCATTTGACTGTAAGCACATGAGAGATCCCAAGTTAGAAGTGCCTGGCAGAGCCCTCCCCCAAACTCCCAGCCCACAAAATCCTAAGCAAAATCAAATAGTTGTTGTTTGCCACCCCAAAGTTGTAGGATAATGCATATCAATGGCAACAGTAATTGTAATGACCAAGGAAGTATTCTTCTGACCAATTCTATTACTTTTTGTACCTTCAGTAAAAGGCAATTTCAGACCCAAGTGGTATTAGCCAGAACAGACTAGGTTATACTGTGCTCAAATAATTTACCCTGAAGAGTCAATAGGATGGAAGGTATGCCAGATATCTTCCATTTGCCCCTTTGGTTTCCTTCTTTGCTGTGTTCCACTCTGCTTCATAACGCTCTGTGTGTCAGGAAGTTTATCTGCATTCAAAAACTTGCTTTTCCTCTGGGTCCACTAACAGGAAGATAGGAGGGTGGGGGACGGGTGAAGTGGGGATATTTAGTCCCCTGCCCCCGCCCTGCCCAGTTTCCCTGGCTTGCTCCCCTTAAACGATTCTTGTTTAGAGACCTGCTCAGTACACTTCCCTCGGTAGGTCCTGGTAATGGTCCTTCACTTGCCCCTTCAGACTTAGAGGTTCTAACAGTCCCCATCCCATCCCAGAGCTAGCCTTAAGGATACTGTGCCATGTACTACTGACTACCTAAACTTTGCCCATGTCTTATAAGGAATTCCCTTATTAAACTCTCCTAGAATCACCCAGTTTAATATGCCATGCATTTCTTGCTATTTCCCTAATCCTGTATCTGTGATTATAAGAATCATTAAATATGTCTTTACATTAAAAAAGAAAATTTACCCTGAAATCTCAGTGGCTTCGTTCAACAGAAGTGTGTCCTGTTTAAGGACAGGTGAGGAATTCTGCTCTATCTGGTGAGTCAGGGAATCAAACCCCTGCATGTGATGACGACTTCATTTCATAGACTGCGGCAGCAGGCGACACTAACTCTCCTATGTTTCCATCCTACAGCATATCGTCATTCAGAAAAAGTGTCATGTTATTCTGGCAATACCAGTTTTTCAAAATTACCAAGTGCAGCATAGATGGGCGGTCTCCAATACGCCTTCCCCTTTTCCTCCTTTTAATTAGAGCAACAGTGCAAGTTTTAGGAGGGTACCTAACCGCCTGACTACAGCCCGCACTTGCAGCCCAGAGTACCATGTGACGAAGCTCGGGCCAATGGGACATGAACAGGAGTGATATGTGTAATTTCTAGATCCTCTCTTTTGCCTTGTATGCTCTCTCTGCCTTCCCTCCCCTCTGGGACACCTCACTTTTAGACTGAGAAGAGAAAAATAAAATCCATCTATCCATCTACCTAGTTAAGCCACTTTATTTTTTACAGAGAGCAGAGAACAATGACAGGGGGTGTCATACTAACTTAGCAACTAACTTTTCACACCTTTTCCTATTGCACACCTTCATTTTATACTGACATACATTTTCATTTCCCCCTTTTAATCTGTACTTTTGAATTCGCTGTTACAGTACTGAACTTCCACTGTTCTTTACTTAACTGAACTCTAACTCACATGGCAGCTTCCTTTGAAGGCCTGGACTCTCTGATGTGGAACACAGACACTGTACTGTGGGAGAGGGAAGAGTCAATTCAAAGGTTGATGATCCTGCTTCTCATCCTGGGGGGGCTGTCTTAGACAAACCCTTAGACAAGTCCACAAAGACTTGCAGCCAAAATTAACCTCCTAAAAAAGGTGTAAAGCTTAAATATTAGGCTTGTTTATCTACTAACATGTTATGGCTTCCCCACCTCAAATTTTAAACTTAGCCAATAGAATGGAGGCAATGTGGTACCATGGCTAATAGTGCAGATCCTGGAATCAGAACAAATCTGGTTTGACTCTCAGCCTTCCCACTTACTACTAATTTGACTATGGGCAAGTTAACTGTCAAAGGTAAGTAGAATAGCTCATAGAGTAGCTGTAAAAATTAAAGAAAATAGTACACACTGAGTACTTGGTATACTGCCTGAGGATTCAATGGGAGCTGTTAGTATAACTGTTCCTTTGCATATGCTAGTCCCTCTGCATGGAATACCTTTCTCCTCTTGTTGATCTGGGGAATTCCTTCACATTCATTACAACTCATGCCCTGTGATACCCTCTCACCTCCTCCGCTGGCCGGGAGCAACCTTTCCCTTATTGATGTTACAGAGAAGACGTATGTATTAATTCTGTTTTATCAGAGGATAGTGTACTTGCCTGTTTAAATAGCTGCCCCCTCCTCACTGTGTGCATGGTCCGTTTCTTCTTCATTGCTGAATCCCACTATTCAGTGGAGTACACATTGTAGGTTCTCAAATATGTTTGCAAAATGAACTGAATAAATCCTTGAATTCACTCTAGAATCAACCCCCTTCTCTTCTAGATTAGGAATGAGGCCTACCAATTAATTATGCCATTCTTTCTATCAAAAGAATTGTCCTATCAAAATAATTTAAAGTGAAGCATAATTAGTATTGCTGATATTACAAAAGGCAGTTATCTGAACATGAATATCTACAGATACAGGCTCTCTAATGAGAATGTTCTTGTCTAACATTTCAAGTTTTCCTTGGGAATTGTAAGCAGATGCAATTGAAAGGTCTTAAAAATCACGGTCAGTAATTGAAAATGTATTGCTATTGTAATAAGGAACAAGTTATTAGAATTTAAAGGATAGAAAATAATCATAAGAATTTAGCATGTATATAGAAATTCTTACTCTATAAAGTCTTTTCACCTTCTTCTTCTAATAGCCTTGTGAGAGTGAAAGCAGCTATATTCCTATTACATGGGAGGTTATGTATAATCAATAAATACTATAGCAAAGATGAAAATCTATTTTGGCCAGCTTTGGTGGCCTTTGTTGTGGCTGTTAAATCCAGACTTCAATAAAATACATTATTATTATTATTTAGCTTTCTAGAGGGAAAGAGAATATATTCATGGATCCATCTTTGAGTAAGACCAATATTACCATTCCCTTTAAAGAACTTAATACCAGTTTCTGATGACAGTGACAATATGTAGTCTTAAAGAGTAAAAGACAGTTTGGTGGGGGGTGGGAGGCATGGGGTGGCTGGGTGACAGACATTGGGGAGGGTATGTGCTATGGTGAGTGCTGTGAATTGTGCGAGACTGTTGAATCACAGACCTGTACCTCTGAAACAAATAATACATTATATGTTAAAAAAAGAAGATAGTAGGAAGGGAAAAATGAAGGGGGGGAAATTGGAGGGGGAGACGAACCACGAGAGACTATGGATTCTGAGAAACAAACCGAGGGTTCTAGAGGGGAGGAGGTTGGGGGGATGGGTTAGCCTGGTGATGGGTATTAAAGAGGGCATGTATTGAATGGAGCACTGGGTGTATACGCAAACAATGAATCATGGAACACTACATCAAAAACTAATGATGTAATGTATGGTGATTAACATAACATAATAAAATTTTAAAAATGCAAAAAAAAAAAAAGACACTTTGTAAAAGAGAAATCTGAAACACCAAACATTGAAATAAAATACCTCAATGCAGATATGATGCATTCCTCCAGCCTTGTTTTTCTGTAGAAAAGCTGCAATTGGACTGTCATTTCCCAACGGATGAAGCAGCTCCATCTTGGTGTTTCCCAGGTTGACAAAAACAACAGATACTCCGTGCTCAGGAATAGGGACCGTCTCACTTACCTGGGCCCCCAGAACATTCTTATAAAATGCTGTGGCTTTTTCCAAGTCTGGCACTGCAATTGCTACATGATTGAGTCGACCCAGGTTCCACACAGGACCTGCCACTTGAAGCGAGGACTGTGATGTGGAAAAAGTTCTTACTTTTGGAACTGGAGTCTTAAGTCTGGAATAAAGCCCTGAAAAATGGAACAGCCATTGATATCCTTCTTTTGAGAATTAATGGATTTATAAAATTAATTTTTTAAAAAACTAAATGCATAATACTTGTAAAAATCATTTATATACCTATTCTGGTTTTAATTACTGAAATTAAATCAGAGAGATAAATGGAAAAACTATGTTAAAATTACTCTGCTCCGAAACAACTGTCTGGAATCAAAAAATTAATTCTGAGTTTTATAGTTTTAAAACAAAGATGGCATTTTTCATGATAATTTCTATTTACTGATAACACTTAAAGGATAAATGCACAGCATTAAGAATTACTTGCTATTCTCTGCATTTCACGAGAGGTAAGTTTGAATGTGACAGTGAAACAACACACATTTAATGATGAGAACAAGTAATTTTCTTCCCTACCTATAACCAATTTTTTTGTCTTATAGTAATATGTATTAAAGTCATGACCATTACAG
Organism: Neomonachus schauinslandi; assembly: GCF_002201575.2. Lineage (NCBI taxonomy): Eukaryota > Metazoa > Chordata > Mammalia > Carnivora > Phocidae > Neomonachus > Neomonachus schauinslandi. The sequence continues at coordinate 122,484,448 of NC_058411.1, read as the reverse complement.
TGCTTTCTAATGTGATTTTTTTTTGAATGATTACTAAGGAAAATATCTCGTTGGGAGAAAAACAAGCAAAGATTAAGATTGTCCTTAAACTTGTGAGAATTCCCTCTGAAACCAGATTTTTAAAAACTGTTTCTTTTTGTAATTTTGAAGAATTAGAAGCAGAACTGCTTCTGAATGTGAAGAAATCGCTTTCATTTAGAAACAGAAGAGACTTGTAATGTGTTCTCCCTGTGGATTACTGCTTCCCCAGTCCCCAACACACTGGATTTTAAGAGCCAGATTCTCCCCAGAACTAAAACTATATACATATACGAGGTCTAAAAATAATCTTGTAAAACTACATCACTTAATAAAAAAGGTACAAAATAGCAAATTGAAGAACACATATTCTAAACAATTAGATTTAGCTCTTAATGGAAAATACATTAAACAGTACTTAGTATCACAGAGCTCCAGCTAACAAATAATTAATTCCCCTTTACTGAAATTATTGATAATGAGATTAAAGTGACACTATTTAAGACCACAAACCTTGTGGGGAACTGCAGTCTCATGTGTGTAGTCTTTCAACCCCCACTCAACCGCCTAAGGATGAAAACTTCCTTACCAAGAGATAAAGAGCCCATACGGCCTGTGCAGGGCTTATCATCTTGCCCTGGGAGTATCTTTCCCTCTTTCAGGCTCAATGAATGCTCTTAGGTCTCAGCTTAAAGTGTGTGCGTCATGTGTTACATGAGTCCTCACTGTTATATCAGTCCTCTGCAGAGGGGGGACAGCACAAGAGGAGTGTGCATAGGTAAACTGTCCTGCATGGCCACTGGGAGAAACTCATTGGCAATGGTGGACCAACACCCACTATTAAAGGTAATCTTGCTCTGTTTCCTTTCTATGTAAGTAAAGCACTGTTCCATCTACTGCTTGTGTTTTCTTTGAAGACTCTGACACCAAGACGCAATGGGGAGAAGTGTTTAGAGTCCTCCCCTGGGATTGGTAACCAGTGTATGGTACTGCTTGACCAAAGTGATGCATTATAGGTCAGTAGAAGGCAAAATTCAGCCTAAGATAGTCTTCTGCTATGCTCGAGCCTGTATTACTGATTATGGAAATACCCAAAGGTTGTCATTATCAATAGGTTGACACAGCTCAGTTCTATGGACTCACTGTATTTTGAAATTCAAGTGTATTCCAAACTAGTACGTACATACATAAATGTACAATTGAAAGTAAATTTCATGAAAAGCATACCTAATCCTCAATAGATGTGATGTGCTCTGATATTTTCTACTCTGTTGTATTTTATTTCAGTTTTTAAAAAAATTCTGGTACTACCCACTAAATATCTATGTTGCTAAGTTTGCTGTAAAGATTAGATATTTGGTGTAAAAATATAATACGGTGCCAGACATACATAATGGGTACACAATAAATTCAGCCACTCTCATGATGATCATTTGCTAACTGAGTGGTATGCAGGGTAATCTGTGGAGACCAAGTAACCATCTCAAGAGCATGGTGACAGTGAATTTTAAAAATTCTAACCACCAACAAACTGTTCTTCCCTTGCATCTCTACTATCTGTGCATCTACAATGAAAGTTCAATACAGAACGTATTTGTATTAAAAAAAAAAACATTGTAGGTAAGGGCAATGATCTTTAGAGTAAAATGCACATCAAAAGAAGTCGTTTGCTCTGTGAAATCTTAAGGGTATCAAATATTGATTATAGGTATTTCTGAATTCTCTTTATCAGTGGTTTTTTGGGGTTTTTTTTTGTTTTTTTTAGATTTTATTTATTTATTTGAGAGAGAGAGACACAGCGAGAGAGGGAACACAAGCAGGGGGAGTGGGAGAGGGAGAAGCAGGCCTCCTGCCGAGCAGGGAGCCCGATGGCAGGGCTCGATCCCAGGACCCTGAGATCATGACCTGAGCCGAAGGCAGACGCTTAATGACTGAGCCACCCAGGCGCCCTATCCTTATCAGTGTTATCTTTATAAGAATTGGGGCAGCTAGCTGGTGGTTCTTTGGCAGGCATCCTATTACCAGCAATGGAACACATGGAAATATCAAAGGAAGAAATTACAAGATGTCCAAGTGAAGGTGAAGTTTTATATACTGTTCCAGTTTGTTGGGGGACATTCCAAAACCTCTGACACTGAAAAGGAAGCCCAAGCAACTCATGCTATTGGAAGCCTCCCTGTGGTCTACCCTTCTCCACAACCATTTTATTATGAGGAAAGAGTTATTAGAATGACTGGTTCTTTTTCTTTTTAATGGAACACAAAATCTTCATTATATGTTAGGAAAATAGAAAGATAATAACATCTTTATATAATGTAAAAATCAAGACTTTGTGGTTACAGGTTTATCTTATCTCTAGAAATGTAAACTAGCTTGAGAAAAAAATATCACTTTATTGGTCTTATTTGGTCTCTTGGAATAGAACAAAAATAAACCCAGTGATACTGGTGAGAATTCAATAATTCTTTAAAATGAAGGGTTAAGAGGGGCACCTGGCTGGCTCAGTTGGTAGAGCATGAGGCTCTTGATCTTGGGGTCATGAGGTCCCCATTGGGTGTAGAGATTACCTGAATAAATAAACTTAAAAAATAAAGGGTTAAGAAGATAAAAATAGCCAAAAAGTATATAAGATACTCAATATCATAGCCATTAGGGAAAGGCAAATCAAAAACACAACAGGATACCACTTCACACCCACAACTAAAAGTGTTGATGAGGATGTGGAAAAACTGGAATCCTTGTACATTGCTGGCAAGAATGTAAAATGATAGAGCTGCCATGAAACAGTTCGGAAAACTCAGAAAGTTAAACATACAATTAGCATGTGACTCAAAAATTCCACTCCTAGGTCCCTAAAATAATTGAAAACATGTACTTAAACAAAAACTTGTACACAAATTTTTATGACAGCACTATTCCCAATAGCCATGGAAAATGATTCATATTCGTACGGTGGAATATTATCCATACAGTGGATTTGAAGCAATGATACAACATGGATGAACCTTGAAAACACTATACCAAGTGACAACATTATGCTAAATGACAGCAGCCAGACAGTGCTATATGACTCCATTTATAGGAAATACCCAGAATGGGTAAGTCCACAGACAAGAAGCAGGACAGTGGTTGCCAAGGGCTGGATGGAGGTGGGAATGGGGATTGACTGCTTAACTGGCACGAGATTTCCTTTTGGGGTGATGAAAATGTCTTGCAATTAGGGGCGCCTGGGTGGCTCAGATGGTTAAGCGTCTGCCTTTGGCTCAGGTCATGATCCCAGGGTCCTGGGATTGAGCCCCGCATCGGGCTCCCTGCTCCGCAGGAGGCCTGCTTCTCCCTCTCCCACTCCCCTGCTGTGTTCCCTCTCTCGCTGTGTCTCTCTCTGTCAAATAAATAAAATCTTAAAAAAAAAAAAAAGTCTTGCAATTAAATAAAGATTATGGTTGCACAACATGGTGAATGTAACAAATGCTGCTAAATTGTACATTTTAAAACGGTACGTTATGTGAATTACCTTAAAACAACAAGGACAACAACAATGCGATGACTTTAGCTAAAAGTCTAAAGTGGGGGCACCTGGGTGGCTCAGTGGGTTAAGTGTCTGCCTTCAGCTCAGGTCATGATCCCAGGGTCCTGGGATCAAGCCCCACATCGGGCTCCCTGCTCCGCTGGAAGCCTGCTTCTCCCTCTCCCACTCCCCCTGCTTGTGTTCCTGCTCTTGCTCTCTCTCTCTCTGTCAAATAAATAAATAAAATATTAAAAAAAAAGTCTAAAGTGAAATCCTGTAGACCAAGCAAACTGGGGCAGGAAACATGGAATAAAGGGGTACTGTGATATAGACCCTTATAGGTACTTAATAAAAAAATTTCTGAAAAGTTTGCTGTCAACATTTAAAAAATTATACTTTCTCCTTTGACTTTGGCAACTTTTAGAAGATATTTTTAATTAGGTTGCCCTCTGACTGGCAGGAATTCACAATTCTAGTTTTAGGTTTCTCTGCCTCCCATCTCAGAAAGGTACAACTACATTACTTTGAACTCCATAATGTGTAATTTGTGACTATTCCACATCACTTCACAATAAACTACAATGTATAAATATGTGAACAAATGTATCAGATATTTAAAAACAGGAGTGTTGGAGCACCTGCGTGGCTTAGTCAGTTAAGTGGCTGACTTGATTTTGGCTCAGGTCAAGATCTCAGGGTGGTGAGATCAAGCCCCATGTTGGGCTCTGCACTTGGCGTGGAGTGTGCTTGGGATTTTCTCCCTCCCTCTCCCTCTGCCCCTCCTCTCTGCTTGCACGTGCTGCTCTCTCTCTCTCAAATAAATAAATAAATCTTAAAAAAACAAAAAACAAAAAACAACCAAACAGAATTGTAAAACACAAAAGGATTGCAAAGATGAGTGTCTACAGATTTAAGAAACAAATGACTTCCACAAATCAGGAATCTGATATATAAGAAAGAGATATGTTACCAAATCTGGTGTGTGTGTTAACTCTGATTCCTATCTTTCCCTCAATATTGGCTCTTACTAAATACTTTCAGTGCCTTGACTTAAAAATAACATTGCATTTCCTTCCATCTAGATTGCATTTATCTCAGACCAGTCTTTCCAATACTGGCTCCAAACAACTAAAGGCTTAGCTGCAAGGGTCTATACTCAAATGCACTAAGGGTACTTACTGTTTAAAAGAAATTATGTTAAATTTGTACATAAGGTGCCACAAAACTGTGAACAGTCACTTGTAATAAGGTCTTCCTAACAGGTCTAATAGTCACTTTTAATAAGGTCTTCCTATAATTTACACACTATAAGGTTCCCTCATTTGAAGTGTACAATTCAATGTTTTCTTACATATTTGCAAAGTTGTGCAAATTTTACATAATCTAATTTTAGAGCATGTAATAAGTTTTGAAGTCTGAACTTTTGTATACCTTATTTGAGGAGACATAACATACTTAGACAGCCATTCATCAAAAGTGCCTTCAAGTTGTTTGGTAAGAGGCCCATATATTTTCAGCATTCAACCAGTGGATTCACAGCACCATATACATATTTTCAACCTGTTTAAAACTCTGGTAGGAATAACTTTTTACTCAGCACAGTCAGTAAATGACCATTTTTTTTTACCCCACTTACATATGACTCCATTATAAAAGTAAATCTCTCCTCACAGTCCTATAACTTGACCACTGTTGTCTCCTATTAGGATCATCTTCTATTTTCAAAACTACCTTTTTTCATGAAGTTGATCCTTTGCAAGCCAAATTGGAATTTATCGTGTGCGCTTAATAGAATTCATTTTTCTGAGCTGCTCCTGTTTTTCTGTAAAGTATTATGTTCCTTAAAGGTGGGGTCATAACATGAGATTACCACATTATCCAGCAATACCACTTCTGGGTATATAGCCAAAAGAACTGAAAATAGGGCTTCAAGGATATATTTATATATCCATGTTCATAGATGTATTGTTCACAATAGCCAAAATCTGGGAATAACTTAAGTGTCCACTGACAGATGAAAAGATAAAATGTTGTGGACACATACAATGGACTATTATTCAACCTTAAAAAGGAATGAAGTTCTGACACATGGTAAAACATGGATGACCTTTAAAAACATGCTAAGAGAAACAGCCACTCACAAAAGGACAAATATTGTATAATTCCACATATGTACAGCACCTGGAGTAGTCAAATTCATAGAAAGTAGAATAATGATTACCACGGATTGGGGGTAGAGGATAACGGGGGCTATTGTTGAATGGGTACAGAGGTTCAGGTTGGGATGATGAAAAAGTTCTGGAGATGGATGATGGTGATGGCTGCGCAATATGAATATACAGTTGACTCTTGAACAAAATGGGAGGTTAAGAGTGCCAACCCCCGATAGAGTCAAAAATCCACATATAACTACCCAAAATCTTAACTGTTGACCAGAAGTCTTACTGATAACATAGACAGTTGATTAACACATATTTTGCATGTTATATGTAATATATATGCTATATTCTTACAGTAGAGTAAGCTACAGAAAAGAAAATGTTAAGAAAATCATAAGAGAAAATATATCTACAGTACTTTACTGAAAAATTGTCTGAGTATAACTGGATCCATGCAGTTCAAACCTGTGTTGTTCAAGGGTCAACTGTATTTAATGCCACTGAACTGTACACCTAAATATGGTTAAAATGGCAAATTTTATGTTATGTATATTTAACCACAATAAAAGAAAAAGTGGGGTTATTTAAGGTTCAAGCATCTAAAACAAGAGGAGAAATCAGAGCTGGCCTTTAGAATACACTTTTTTCATTTTACTTTTCCCTTATGACAAAATGTCTATACAATTTACCAAAAAAAATGTATCTTTATTAGCATCCAGTTCTTGCAATAAATGTATGACTTTTTGGAAGTTACATTCCCTTCCTCTTGGTTTCCCCCATCAACTACTGAATAAAAGTATTTCTAAAAATACACATATAAAAATGTATCTTCTCTAATATTCAAATTATTATTTATATGTTCACTTTCAGGTTTTGTGTCTAAGTATCATATGAGAAGCAGCATGCCTTATGGTTAAGAATGTGGGCTCCAGTGTTAAGCTGCCCTGGTTCAAATCTTGACCCTACCATTAGTTCTCTAACTTGGGCTAGTTACGTACCCTCTCTGTGTCTTTCTTTTCTCATATAGGAAGATAATACCTACCTCATAGAATTGTCATGAGACTAAAATGAATAATACATATAAAGGGTTTAGGAAAGTACCTGGCACAAAGTACATAACAAATTCCAAGAACGATCATTATTAGCACTTACAGAAAGGTTACATCAATAACTTGCTTATAAATGTAAGCATCTCTGATTTCTAACATAATTTTACACTTTTAAAGGAAAAAACTGACTGTGCACCTACCCTATATATGATACTAGACTCATATTAAAAATCTTTCTCAAACACTAAAGATTACTTGTATTACTTGTATTAATGTTTTGACACACATAGTATTTCTGTATTCCCTGCATCATTTCATCAATCCACAACTTACTACTTTTTATGACAAGGAGACTAGTCTCCTTTTACTCTGGAAAACTTACGGTGTGGGCTGTGATTTTAGAAGATCTTTGGTAGTATTTCAGTATTTAGTGACTACTAACACCCTGGTGGAATAATGCTGCTGGAAGGTATTACAGGCATAGTTCTCCTTTTGCTTTTTGATAAAGAATAGTGATTTACAATTTTTTCAAGTTAAAATTAGTTGTTTATAGAACCCTCTGACTCACCCACACTGCTCATGACTATTGCTTTGAGAACTCCTTTTAATATCATATAGAAGTGGAAACTATGTAACAATTCTGCCTTTCAAGAACTGTATAAGCTATCCTTATGCAGATACTCCCTAGTCTCTAGGCATTCTCCATACTGCTGGGATTTACCAACAGTAGAGAACTGAATCCTATGGTATACCATCATGTACCATCTTGTTGATTTGACCTCATTACCAGTAGAGACCCATGGCTTTATTTCATTGTTAGAGTTATGCAACAATACTGCCCTGTAAGCTTGCCTAAGTCTGTAATCTTGCCTAAGCAAACTGTGAAATCATGAATTCTGAAGTGGGAGTACATCATGTGCTAGCGTAGCTCTGCTTATTAGTTCTCATGGCCATAAAACAGACATACCAGTAATAGTTCAGTGAGCTCTTCAATCTTCACCATAACTCTGTGCATCAGAAAATATTATTTTTCCCATTTGCAGGCAAGGAAAATAGGCCTGATTAAGTAATTTCTTCAAGGTCACACTAAGCTGGGCCTCAAGCCCAGGTCTGTCTGACATCAAAGTTGATGTTATTAAACCATGATGTTGAATCTTCTCTTTCCTCTGAAATTTTTACCATTCTTTTGATTTTCAACTTTTAATATCTTCAGTGTATGTTTTATGAACAATATCTACATTCTAACAGATGGCTTTCTAAGAGATAATAAGAGATGACTCTTTGTCTTATTTTTCTTATCTTTGTTTTTTTGCAAAGGGTTACTTGCAACTGTGTGTGAGCTAAGATGCTGCTTGTATCTTACCAGGGAGAGGAAGGAGGGACCAGAAGGGTGTGTTACTATAAAAACTCGAGAATCACCTATTAGATTCATTTCAACAAGTTGTGCTCAGCCTATTTTAATGTTTTTTCATGTATACATATCACCTCTTCAAACTGATGAAGTGTGGAGACAACTAAAACTACTATGGTACACTTCTTTGTATGTGGCTCATCACTTAGCCCTGGTGACTTGCAATGATAAATGTATAAGAAATGTTGTGACTGGTAAGGAAGACTATAGTGATCAATAAAGAACTGGTTAGTTGGAGATGGGACTTCAAAGGATGGCTAGAACTGTACATTTGAATGGGTGGAATAGAGAGAGCATTATCTAGCAAGCCGATCTAACATTATTAAAGGTTCATCCCTGAACACTTTCTGAAGGTTCTAAGCTGAAGGCTTTATGGCAAATGTTCAGGAGTAACTCTTGAGACATTACCACCTGGCACTCTTCCTAACAGGGAATTTCAGATTAATTGAAATAGTGGCCCTCTGATGAAGAAGAGGAAAAAGAAAGAGGAGAAAGTGGGTGGCTTGAGAGTCAGAAAACTTGAGTTTATGTCATTACTGAGTCTATCCAGCTTTTTTTTTTTTTTTTTAATGGAGGTGTAGAGGACTCAAGGAACCTTCCAAATCCGTCTGCCTTTGTCTTTCCTGTTTATATATGGAATAATAAACATATTAAGGCAGGAGGGAAAAAACACTCCCTTGGTATTCTTCACACAACTGACCTCCGAGTGTTTCCAGAGGGATACTGGAAGTACTTGGGAGTTCAGTTTACGTTTTTTAAAGGACTTGCCCTTTTTTCTGGTTTCTCGCATCTCCTATGGTGTACTGGAAATGAACACTCACTGTCTCTCTGCCATTTACTTCATCTACTTCTGTCCCAGCCTTGCTGTCTGTCCCCTTGGGCAGGTCCCTCGCCTCTCTGAGGCCACCTATATAGAGGGGCAAGGTCAACTGCACACACCTCCTAAGGTGGCTGTGAGAATCGAATACTAGAACCCTCACGCTAACCTGAGGCGTTCCTGGGAGATCCCTTCTGCCTAAGGTGCTGACCGGGGTACAGAGCGCAGTGGACGTAGGTGCTCTGGCCACCGGCCGCCTCCTCCAGCTCCAGGTCTCGCGTCCCGCGCGCCCCGCCCCCCCGAAGAGCCCCGACCGCGCGGGGTATTCACCTACTGCGCTCTCGGCCGCCACCGCCACCGCCACTGCCGCCGCCGCCGCCTTCAACACGCGCGCCATCTTGGGAAGTGACCCACTGAAGCCCGAGGTGCTTCTCCCGGGAAAGGAGCTCAGTCGAGGGGCAGGTCAACGCGGCCGGGGGCGGGGCCTACGAGGTTAGGGGGCGTGGCGAGCGTTGCTGCGTTCCTATGCTGCCGCGGGTGGGCTTGTTCTTATTTTACGTATTGAAGCCACCCAGTGCATCTAAAGCAGAAACGTAAACGAAGGACGCGTCACCCCTGTGGGACCCTCAGGAACACAAAACAGAAAGTTTAGAGAAAGGCGCTAGAACTGACCAATGGCCCAATGAAAGTTCTTGCGCTGCCATTGGCCCTGGCAGGGGGTGGGTCCGGAACCTGTACGCCGCGGAACCTTTGTCTCCAGGGTCCAGATTGCGCGAGGCGCGTCTTTGTGGCGCGGTTTCCGGGCGGCCCTTTTCCTGTGCATGCGGCGCTGTGTCCCGAGTTGTAGACAGCAATGGCCCCGCGCGTCTGGCGTCGACGGACCTTGGAGCGGTGTCTGAAGGAGGTTGATAAAGCCACCGGCCAGCCAGAGTGCTTTCTCACGTAAGTGAACGGAACCCGGGCTCGGGGTGCGGCCCGGGTCTCACGTGGGCGCGGACTGCTGGCCCCCAGCAAATTCTGGAGTAGGGGGAAGGTGAAGGGAAGTGTACATCTGTTTCCCCCAGATTTCAGATAGTTACGCTCCCCTAGCCTATCAGAAAATTTTAAATTGTTAAATGCTGTACAGTGCAGATCTCCCAGTCGTGTAGTAACCAAACTAAGCTCAATTAGGAACGCCCAGAGCCTTCCATTGAGTCTTACGCACCCCCCTACTCTTCAATTGCGCGTGCACTAGGTTGGTTGCTCTTTTCTCCAACACGCTCCCAAACCACCCAGTGCTTACTCATCATACTTTATTGAAAGTATTAAATTTGTTGTCTACCTACCCCCCCCCCCCACGATGAGCTTCTTGAGAATTAGGACTTTCATCTCTCTTCCCAACACAAGCTCTTCGTATTTTGTTGAAGGACTTTAAGTATGATCTATGAAAGTGTGGCTCTCAGATTTGTGTTTCATACCCGACCTTTCCCTTGAGCTTCAGGCGCACAGCAGCTACAGCCATGTACGCTCTCAGCATCTCAAATTTCTTATGTTCGAAATGACCTGTTGTTTCTGTTTTACTCTTTTATACTCTGCCCTCCCTGAAATCTTTTCCACATGCACCTGCCTTCCCTACCTGAGTAACTGGCACTTCTGGTTTTTCAGTCGTTCAGACATATAACTAAGCTGCTTCCTTGATATCTTCCTTTTTCTCATTTCTACCTCTAATTCATCAGCAAATTTTGTTGGTTCTATCTTCAAACTGTATTCTGAATTTGACTGCTTGTCGCAGTATCTGCTGCTCTAACCCCTGCACAGTTGTTTATCATCCTTTGCCTGGATGGCTGTGTCAACCTAATTACTGTACTTTCGTTCCTTTCCTTCAGTTGGCCATCTTTCCAAAGTGTAAATTACATCATTTTCCTCCTTTGCTTAAAATCACCTGATGGCTTCTCTTTACATTTAAAACAGCAAACTCTTACCTCTGAGCCCTGCATGATACAGCTCCCATCTACCTCCCTGGCCTTCTGCCTCCTTCACACACTCCAGCTATGCTGGCATTTCTGTTCCTCAAACTCACCAAGTTCATTTCTATCTTAGGAAATTTGTTCTCACTGTTTTTTCTGCTTGAAATGTATGTTTCCAGGTCTTTGTAAGACTGTCTCCTTATATACAGGTCTCATTTCAGATGTTACATCTTCAGAGGTATTCTCTGAGCACTCTTGCCAAAGCAAGTGTTAACCATTGGCTGACTGAATGGAGTGGCATATGATATAGCAGAGTTGAGCATTTAAGGCTAAGATTCACTATATATCTTTAAGCAAAGAGGTGTGTAATAGTTTGCCTGCCTAAAATCCATATAGCAGATCACAGACTTAGTTATATATTAGTGTGGCGCCTCAGCAAGATAATACACTGTTAGGGGCCAGAATCTATACTTAAAATTGATATTTCATTCAAGTTTGATTTTGCACAAGAGTTGGGCTTCTTTTTCCTTTTAATTCACAGTGCTGTGAAATTATTGCCTATAATTATAAATCTCTTTAAACTTCCTCCTTGTGCTCCCTTAATAGGATTCAAGATGAATTGGCATCAAACTTCACTTCATTAACAAAAGTACTTTATGATTTTAATAAAATATTAGAGAATGACAGGATCCACGGAAGTCCGTTAAAAAAACTGGTGATAGACAATTTTGATGATGAGCAGATTTGGCAACAACTAGAATTGCAAAATGAACCAATTTTACAGTACTTCCAGAATGCAGTTAGTAAAACCATTAAAGACAAAGACATCAGTCTTCTTCCAGAGAATGAAGAGCAGGAGTGTGAAGAGGATGGCTCAGAGGTGGAGTCTGATGGCCAGGAGGCCCTCATACAAGATCTGGAGGAGGAAGAAGTGGCTGACCTGAGTGGTGATGATCCTAAAGTGGATGAGAGAGCTAAAAACTTGAGCAAAGTTGATCTGAGGAAAAGTCCAGTTTTCAGTGATGAGGATTCTGATCTTGATTTTGATATCAGCAAATTGGAGCAACAGAGCAAGGTGCAAGACAAAGTGCCTAGGAAACCAAGAGAGAAGTCCATAGTAGATGATAAATTTTTCAAACTGTCTGAAATGGAGACCTTTTTAGAAAACATGGAAAAGGAAGAAGAACAAAAAGATGATGAGGAAGAGGAAGACATTGATTTTTTTGAAGACGTTGATTCTGATGAAGATGAGGGAGAACTGCTTAGAAGTCAAAAACCTAAGGTAAAGTTTTGGGAGAAGAGAGAGAGGACTTTCTACCTCCTTAAATTAGATTTTGTTTTATTTCTTGAGAAGAGGTTTAAAATACCTCAAAACTTACCAGGGTGTAAATGAAATATTTAGATCAGTTGAAAACAATGGACTAGAAAAATTAAACCGAAGCTATCATTTCCTTACCACATTGTTTTGTAGCGTAGGAACCATAATCACACGTTAGAGGTATTCAGAATTTCCCTCAAACATATTCTCACCAAACGCTAAAAATAATAGGGAGAGGAAGGCATTTGTATACTTTAGGCAGGGATATTTTGGAAATAATTATAGTTAGAAGCTTTAGAGTTAGGAATATTGTGCTCTGTCTTACCAGTTATAAATGAATCTATGCTTCCTTCCAGTTTGTTCAAGTCTAGTAGTTCTTACAGTTTTATGGTAGTGTTGTCAGTTACCAGTTCCCTGTATGTAATAGGCATACACATATATGCATGATTTAATGTGTTCTTCTGTTCTTAATTGAAAGTTTGAAAAGTCTTTTTACTTTAGTTAGGTAAAAGTTCCAGAAACTTGAAATACAAAGACTTCTTTGATCCAGTTGAAAGTGATGAAGAACTAGCAAGTGTTCATGATGATGAACTGGGTTCAAATGAAGATGAGGAAGAAATTGCTGACGAAGAAGGAGAAGGGAGCATTTCTGAAACGTGAGTATTTTGAATCCTGTAAGCTAGAACCATCCAATTATATGTGTGTACTCATAGTTGTCAAATATGTTTGTCCTAAGAAGTTATATTCTCTAAGATCAGATAGTCACAAGGTAGCCAGAAGAAAGTCTCCGAGTTTAAAGGGGCTTTAGAGATAATCTGATGAAGATAAATATCGCTGGCAGTGGCAATCAAACCTTTATTACAAGGAGCTTTTGTTTGCTTTTTGTGCCAATAAAAATACTGTTATTATTGTGAGATACATTTGTATTATAGATTGAGGAATAATTTATTTTTTATATATTGCACACTTTTTGTTCCGTTTCACCTAAATAATACCTTCTGTTCCTTAATTGAATGACTGGAATTCTGACTATTTGCATAAGGTATACAGAATATCTTTTCTAGAGAATTGGTTTTGTTTTCCTAATGAAAAATAGTGTATTATCCTTTCATAAGTGTTTTGGTACTATAGTGATGAAGATAATGACCTTGAAGAGAGTGAAGACAGTAAACAACATAAAGAAACCTCGAAAAGAGTGACCTTTGCTTTGCCAGATGATGAGGAAAGTGAGGATACAAATATCTTAAATGTACAGAAAGATTCTGATGAAGTTAAATCCTCTTTTGAAAAAAGACAGGAAAAGGTAAGAATTGGGAATTTAAGGAATTTTTTATATGTTTACCAGAACTGTACAACTCACAGATAACTAATCTACTCTTTTTCTTGGTGGAATGCTTACTTATCCTTTATTTATATATTTATTTTTTAAAAGATTTTATTCATTTGACAGAGAGAGATCACAAGTAGGCAGACAGGCAGGCAGAGGGAGAAGCAGGCTTCCTGCTGAGCACAGAGCCTGATATGGGGCTTGATCCCAGGATGGGGGAGGGGATCATGACCTGAGCCCAAGGCAGATGCTTAAAAAACAAAAATCTGGGCGCTTGGGTGGCTCAGTTGGTTAAGCGACTGCCTTCGGCTCAGGTCATGATCCTGGAGTCCCGGGATCGAGTTCCGTATCGGGCTCCCTGCTCAGCAGGGAGTCTGCTTCTCCCTCTGACCCTCCCCCCTCTCATGTGCTCTCTCTCTCTTTCTCGCTTGCTCAAATAAATAAATAAATAAATAAAATCTTTAAAAAAAAATAAAAAACAAAAATCTTGGTGCTACTCTCTACCAGACACTGTATAAAAATCCCCATGTGGAAGGTAGCTAATTTGCAAAAGTGCTGTATTTCCCAACGTGTGGCTTTCGATTTGTGTAAAAACCTGTTTTTTCCCTCTGTCCCTGGTTTCTTTATACTAATGGCATTTTTTTTTTTAAATTAGCTGTCCTGTGAACCTCTCTTTGTAGCTGTTTCAGCTGCTCATAAGGATACTGCTTCTTTGAGATAATTTGTAGATGGCTCCACATAGTCTGAATGTTAATTAATTCCATCTCAAACACATCTTCCAAAGTTGATAAAAATTATTTCCTTATGAAATGATTTCAGACAAATGAAGTGCCATTTGCAAAAATAGATATAGCCTGGCTCCAATTATTTGTCTTTGCCATTTAATCACGTTAAAATTATATCACACAATTAGAAACGAGGCTAGGCAAATAATCAGATATATCATGGATATCAAAAGAATTATTAGAAAAAGAGAATGAGTTAAATCCATGATTGTCAGATTGTTCCTAGAAGAGAGAGAAGATTTAAAAGGGGGTGGGCAGCATTGGGAAAGAAAATGTGAAATTGCATTGAGTTAGTGTCCTAACCTCCCTGTGTCTTCTCAAAAAAAAAAAAAAAGAAAAAAAAGCAGGTTTAGTTTTACTGGAGAATTATATCAGACTTTCAAGAAATGCATGATTGAATGTTGTTTGATCAATTCCCACGTATAAAGAGTACACCTTCCAAACTTTTTTTTTGTGAAGCTATTATAACATGATACCCAAACCTGACATTAAAACACTCACACACAGTTTCATTTATGAATAGTGATGTAAATATCCAAAATAACACAGTGAGAGACTAACAACACCACAAGTAAATGGGCCTCATTTTCTTGATTCAGGATTAGAAAATCTATTACTATAATTCTTGGTTTTAACAGAATAACAGAATAAGGAGAAAACCATATGGTTCTTTTATATGTCAGAAAGACATTTGATGAAATTCAGTATCCATTCCTAATTTTCACTTGTAGTGAAATACAAATCCATCTAGCCAGAAAGTGCTGTCATGCTCAGTGGTGAAATTCTAGAAATACCCCTTTAAAATGAAGAATAAGAATGTCCACAATTACCGTTACCACTGTTTTTTAACATCCTTGTAGAAGTATTAGTGCAACTACGAAAGAGAAAGATAAGAGGTAAGAAAAACTAAAGTGAGTGTTAATATTTGCAAAAGATACTGGAAAAACCTAAGCAGATGAATTGAAAGCTATTAGGAAAAATATGAGAACTCAGTAAAGTGACTGAGAAGGCTGGCATTCTGTACACTATAAAGTCATTATAGATGTCTTTTAGTAGTTAGAGATAATTTGGATTTGGGAGTGTGGGGTCAAAAGAGGCTCCTTCAGTTACTAATGTTCTAATAAATTAATCTTGTAATGCTCTAATAATTAAAATTGATAGTGGCTTGTGAATAGATAGACCATTAGATTAGAACAGAGCCCAGAAATTACCCAAATTCTTCTGGGGGAATTCAGTATATTATAAACATGGCATTTCAAATCAGGGAGGGAAAGAGGAGGGTCATCTGCAGCTTGTTACCCCACCTCAAGTGTCAGGAATAGGAGGTCACTGTTGGCTTAGTAATAAAACAGTGGCAAGATTAAAACAAGCGGGGGCGCCTGGGTGGCTCAGTTGGTTAAGCGACTGCCTTCGGCTCAGGTCATGATCCTGGAGTCCTGGGATCGAGTCCCACATCGGGCTCCCTGCTCGGCGGGGACTCTGCTTCTCCCTCTGACCCTCCCCCCTCATGCTCTCTCTCTCATTCTCTCTCTCTCTCTCTCAAATAAATAAATAAAATCTTTAAAAAAAAAAAAATATTTAAAAAAAAAAGATTAAAACAAGCGTATTGAGGAATAATGCGTTTCTTGTTTTTGTGCTTTTAAAGATGTTAGTTGAGGGGCACTAGGCGGCTCAGTCATTAAAAGTGTCTGCCTTCGGCTCAGGTCATGATCCCAGGGTCCTGGGATCGAGCCCTGCATCAGGCTCTCTGTTCAGCGGGAAGCCTACTCTCCCTCTCCCAGTCCCCCTGCTTGTGTTCCCTCTCTCGCTGTCTCTCCCTCCGTCAAAAAAAAAAAAGTCAGTTGCTTTTATTTAGCTCTAATCCTGATTTTGTTTCCTAAATGTGTAATAACTTTTTCTCTTTCTTAGATGAATGAAAAAATTGCATTTTTAGAAAAAGAGTTGTTGGAAAAAAAACCTTGGCAGCTTCAAGGGGAAGTGACAGCTCAAAAGCGCCCAGAGAACAGCCTCCTAGAGGAGACTCTGCACTTTGACCACGCAGTCCGCATGGGTACGTGAGCCCACTGGGCTCCTGCAAGTGTGTGTTTCCTTGCTTTTTCTACGGTTCTATTTCATAGAAAGAGAAGTTTTATTTATTTCCCCCCAACTTTTCGTTTTAAAAACTTGTAGTATCATATGATCTCACTGATATGAGGAATTCTTTTTTTTTTTTTTTTTAAAGATTTTATTTATTTATTTGACAGAGAGAGAGACACAGCGAGAGAGGGAACACAAGCAGGGGGAGTGGGAGAGGGAGAAGCAGGCTCCCCGCAGAGCAGGGAGCCCGATGCGGGACTCGATCCCAGGACCCTGGGATCATGACCTGAGCCGAAGGCAGTCGCTTAACCAACTGAGCCACCCAGGCGCCCGATATGAGGAATTCTTAATCTCAGGAAACAAACTGAGGGTTGCTGGAGTGGTGGGGGGTGGGAGGGATGGGGTGGCTGGGTGATGCACATTGGGAGGGTATGTGCTATGGTGAGTGCTGTGAATTGTGTAAGACTGGTGAATCACAGACCTGTACCTCTGAAACAAATAATACATTATATGTTAAAAAAAAAAACAATAACAAAGATAGTAGGAAGGAAAAAATGAAGGGGGGGAAATTGGAGGGGGAGATGAACCATGAGAGATTATGGACTCTGAGAAACAAACAGGGTTTTAGAGGGGAGGGGGGGTGGGAGGATGGGTTAGCCTGGTGATGGGTATTAAAGAGGGCACGTTCTGCATGGAGCACTGGATGTTATATGCAAACAATGAATCATGGAACACTACATCAAAAACTAATGATGTAACGTATGGTGACTAACATAATAAAATTAATTTAAAAAATGTAAAAAAAACTTGTAAACATACAGAAAAGTTGAAAAAAACAGTACAGCAGACATATAGATGCTGTTGAGCTGGATTCACCAGTTAACATTTTGATATATTTGCTTTCCCTGCCTTGGGTATGTATGTGATCGAGTGTGTGTACTTTTCTCCCCTGAATCACTTGAAAGTAACTTACCAATATCATGATTCTTCACTCCTCTAAGTACTTTTACATGTATCTTCTAAGAAATAGGATATTCTCTTACATAGTCACAGTACTATTAATTCACCCAGCAATTAGTAATATGCTAATTAGTGCCTACAGGGTACCTAATGTGTAATTTATGATTTCTGCTAGTGATCTGTGTGCATTGCGTACTGTCATTGTCTGCCGATCAAATTGTGTACTCTAACCGGAAAGCCTGGTCATCTCATCAAATTCTTTCTTGTACCTGTGAAGTCAAAATGAATTTCCATTTTATCCAGTTCTAGAGAGAATAAAAAAGATGTACCCAGGTGCATGGACTAAAAGTATTAGCGCTTATTACCAGATACTCTCTAGTTTGGTGGTTCTCAAACTGGAGGGAGCATCAGAATAGCTACTTAAACACAGATAGGGTGGCCCTTCTCCACCCCCACCCCCAACTTTCTGATTCAGTAGGTGTGGGATAGAGCCTAAGAATTCACATTTCTAACAAGTTCCCAGGTGTTGATGCTGTTGGTTCAAGAACCACTGGTCTAGTTTATACCTACCTAATGAGTACATGTTATATTTCCCTTAGCACCTGTGATCACAGAGGAAACCACCCTTCAACTGGAAGATATCATTAAGCAGAGGATAAGAGATCAGGTCAGTAAGAATGAAACTTAACAATTTAAAATTCACTGAAATTTTTAGAAATAGTATGAGACTATTTTGGGACCATCACTCTTCTTTGTTTTCATAGAAATTTTGTTTGTATCAATTCTTCATTTATTTTTTATTTTTTTTTAAAGATTTTATTTATTTATTCATGAGAGACAGAGAGAGAGAGAGAGAAGGAGAGGGAGAAGCAGGCTCCCAAGGAGCAGGGAGCCCGATGCGGGACTCGATCCCAGGACCCTGGGATCATGACCTGAGCCGAAGGCAGATGCTTAACCATCTGAGCCACCCAGGCGCTCATCAATTCTTCATTTAAAGCCCTAAATCTACCCTGAAGTCTACTACTAAGTATACACTATCCACATTTTTTGTTGTTGCTTTTGTTGTGTGAGACACTGCCTTTCACTAGTGCTCTGGAAAGATGGGCAGTTGTTCATGAGGAGAAGGGGGCAGCCAGAGCCGCTGCCCATCTTCCTTGCCCCTTGTTCACCTCTCTGTTGGTGCCTGGTGAAGCTGGTGGAGGGTGATAGGTATGGTGACTGGTTCCGACCTGATGTGGTCATACTTGGGACCTTTCATCTAGGCACAGTATCTGCTGGGACAAATAAAGGGTTTATTTTTTTTTCAAATGTTAAAAACCTAGCAAAAGGGCACCTGGGTGGCTCAGTGGGTTAAGCGTCTGCCTTCAGCTCAGGTCATGATCCCAGGGTCCTGGGATCAAGCCCGCATTGGGCTCCCTGCTCAGCGAGGAGTCTGCTTCTCCTTCTGCCTGCTGCTCCCCCTGCTTGTGCTCTCTCTCTCTCTCTCTCTGTCAAATGAATAAATAAAATCTTAAAAAAAAAAAAAAACCTAGCAAAGTTTTTGTTTAAGGATTGATCTTAGATCCCTAGAGCAACCACTTAAAAAGTATAGGAAGATAATCAAAAACACAATTGATACATTAAAATCGAATACTGAAAAGTGTTTCAATAACCCCAAATGAGGAAGGAAAGGATGCATGTGATGATGGAGGTTGAGAAGTCCCATGGTTTGCCATCCGCAAGCAGAAAACCAGGAATGCTGCGTCCCAAGACCTGAGGACCAGGGGAGCTGGTGATAAAGTTCCAACCCGAGTCCAAAGGTCTGAAAACTAGAAGCACTGATGTCCAGGGACTGGAGAAGATGGATGTCCCAGCTCAAGTAGAGAGCAGATTCACCCTCCCTCCCACTTTTTGTTCTGTTTGGGCCCTCGGTAGATTGGATGATGTCCACCTGCATTAGTGAAGGCATCTTCTTTACTCAGTCTACTAGTTCAGATACTGATCTCTTCCAGAGACATCCACACAGACATACTCAGATATAATGTGTTACCATCTAGGCATCGCTTCACCCGGTCAAATTGACACGTGAAATTAACCATCACAGTGGGCAACTGGGAATGAAACCTGCTGGGGACCCCTGAGGATCTATGTAGAATTTGTCTCAGATTTACCCCACTGGGAATGGATCTGCTGGAATATTTATCCACTAAACTCAGTCCTTAACGGGTCAGGAGCTGCCTCTGGAGGTGTTACGTGCTAGACACCTCAGAGCTGTCTTGAGCACAGGCAGGCAAGATCCCCTGGCATTCCAGAAACCCACAGGATAAGCAGAGTCCCAGCTTGATATGGGAAGCTGTCAGCATGTACAGACATGGTTTCCCTGCAGCTACAGGTGAACTCAGAGATGGGCCGGGGATATGAAGCAGGGCATCTACACACTCTGCTACAGAGGTGTTCAATAAATATCAATCATGTGGGAAAAGAAAGAATTGATCTTATTTTGTGAACTTAGAATAAAACAGGGTGTGTGACATGTACAATAAGGGATGGCTTTAAAACGTGTATGTTTGCTCCAAATAGGAAGAGTTTGAAGGGTAGATACTATATGTGGACTATCCTTAAATTTGAATGCAACAAGACAAACAAAAAGTATTGACTTTTAAACAAACCATGATGGGGAAATGGGGAATTAAAGTTGGTAACCAGGAGAAAGATGCATTTAAAACAAAAACAAAAAGGAAACTTAAGTAATGCTCTCTTTGCTTTTCATTAGTACTTATTTTTTTGTGACTTGAATAGTCATTTTGCAGGTTGAAATTAATTACTTTTTGCTATAATTTGCTTACTCTGGATTGACCATAAATATTCCAGGGGAAGAGTCTTATGTGAGCCTAGAATGAAATGATAGATTCTGTTAATTTATGTGCCTTCCAACTTGTACATTGCAGGCTTGGGATGATGTAGTACGTAAAGAAAGACCTAAAGAGGATGCATATGAATATAAAAAACGTTTAGCGTTAGACCATGAGAAGAGCAAATTGAGCCTCGCTGAAATTTATGAGCAGGAGTACATCAAACTCAACCAGGTAAGGAAGCCCAGAAGGCAAAGCCATCATTATTTAAAAAAGAGAAGTAGAGAATCAGTTCTACTGGTTCCACCCTGATGGCTGAAATTCATGAAATAAATCTTGAGCTCTTGGTTCACCTCATTTAAATGTGAGACAGTATGTTAGGGATAGAGGGGTTATAATATTGCCACTGAATTTGAGGGGGTAGGAGAGCTTATTTTGCAATTATTCATTGGTCACCTAATTGTTCCACAGCTAATTACTCTCCAGCAATTATTATAGTAGTCCTACAATTTTAAAATCAGTTTTCATTAATACTTTAGAAGTTACTGATAGAACATTATCTGTGAAATTCATTCAGATTTTTGGTCTGGTGGGTTATTTGGTTTTTGATTCTTGTTTCTTTTCACTTAGATTCTTAAAAAAAATACCTGGTTAAATAGAACAAAGTCGTATTTCCAATAATAATATATTACCAGTATAGTGATTGAATTATTTCTTCACACTTGATTTATTGAGGATGTGGTCAGTATGTGCTTGGGGATGAGATGGCGTTTTTATTTGCAAAAGCCATTTAAGATTCCTGCCAGATTTGATTAATTAATGTCACTTTAGCAGCAATAGCCATCAGTGCCCTGGATGCCACTGTTAAGTTGAAGATCTGGAAAGATTTGAATTAATTCTTCCTGGCTGCTTTGCAACCCAAAGTGGTAGTTGAAGGAACATGTCATTGAACATTGCCTGGCTACTTTGAGAGGGTTCAGTAAATACAGAAAGCATTTTGTAATGATGAGAATTAAAAATTAAATATGTAACACGACAGCTATACCAGCCCTGTAAATACTAGTTTTATTTATGTCTCAGAATTCAGCAGCCAGTTCACAAGGTTTTTTTTGTTTTTTTTTTTAAAGATTTTATTTATTTATTTGAGAGAGAATGAGATAGAGAGCGTGAGAGGGGGGAGGGTCAGAGGGAGAAGCAGACTCCCTGCTGAGCAGGGAGCCCGATGGCGGGACTCGATTCTGGGACTCCAAGATCATGACCTGAGCCGAAGTCATTCGCTTAACCAACTGAGCCACCCAGGCGCCCCCAGTTCACAAGTTTTTGAGCATGGACTTAATTTAGGCTAATTCTAGAGCCATTCCATTAAGAGTTCATCTGGGGATGATGATGAGTATTTTCCGAAGTTTTGTGTCCATCATGGAGGTAGTAAGCAAGCTGATGGTACGCAGCACGTGAATGAACTTCTAGTTGTATGTGTATGATTTCACAGCCATTACTATCTGGGATGAGGCAAACAACATGTTCAGGATAAAAAAATGAGTTAAGTTAAAATAAAGAAGCACTGGCAAGTGCTTAGATGTGGCTGAAGGCGGGCTCTGATGACAGACATTGGAAACAGACTCCAGTGCATCTCTGGCATCAGGGGTGTGGAGGCAAAGAGCCAGTCAGTTCCCCATTCTGGTGTGTTTTGTTTTGTTTTTGTTATGCCTTAATAAAAAAGCAAATAAAAACAGTCTTAGCCTTTTAGAATAAGCATTATGGGCAAAGGGAAAAGGGGATTGTGAGCATTTGGGTTGTTTCTACCTTTTGGCTATTGGGAATAATGTTGCTCTGAACAGATGTTTACATGTGTTTGAGAACCTCTTTTTAAATTCTCTTGGGTATTTACCTAAGGATGGAATTGCCAGGTCATATGGCAGTTCTCTGTTTAACTTTCTGAGGAGCTGCCTCATTCATTTCCATTGTGACTGCACCATTTACATCGTCCCCACCAGTGCACAACAGTTCCCAATTCCTCAACATCCAACTCTTGTTACCCAGCTCCCCTTTCTTTTAATGGTAGCCGTCTGAGTGGGAGTGGCTTAGTTCTTGACAGAAGTAAATACCAAGGGGATTAAATTGTAAGTTCTGAATCATAGAGGGAGGGGCTGCTGCAGCTCCTAAAATGCACACCACATTGCTTCTTTGGCTGGTGCTGGCACTGTCATGGTATTGATAACTTTGGTTCTGCCTTGTAATGTGTCTTGAAGCCAAAGCCTTGATGATGAGAAGTGGGGACATACCCTTATTGACCCTTGTGTTTTGTCTATGATGTGTATTAAGCTGCTCAGTCTGATGTTGTTGAACTTATTTCCTAAGCAAAAAACAGCAGAAGAAGAAAATCCAGAGCACAAAGAAATTCAGAAGATGATGGATTCCCTCTTCTTAAAATTGGATGCCCTCTCAAACTTTCACTTCATCCCTAAACCAGTAAGTGTGTTAACAATTTTGTGTGTAGTCAGAGCAGATATGACCTTAATTCCTCTTTGAGCTTCTGTGGGGCTAGCTCTTTGTTTGGTTTTAGGATATAAACCTGTAGGAGTTTCTAGTCCTAGACAGTTCTGGCTTCCTCTGCTGGTCGACCCTGATCTCCAGATGGGCCCTTGCCAGACCCAAAGTCTTAGCCACGGGGTCTCTTCATTTCTCACTCTTTTCTTGTTGTTCAGCCTTTAGTTGTATTTTCCTCCTGTGGTTCGTCTGGAGACTTGTAATGTCTGTACCTGGTATTTTCTGAATACCTGCTATTTGCCATATTAAGTTCTTTATGTATGTTAACCCCTTTTCCCCAATTTTATTAAGATATAATTGACATGTAACACTGTGTAAGTTTAAGATGTACAACAGTGGCTTGATAATATAGGTTCCCCCACCACCAGAAAGCAAAATGTTCCTATAAAACCTTTCACAAACCTAAATGGGGTAAAGCAAAAAAGCGATTACCATTAATTAAATGGAATTTTTTTTTAGCTTTTCAGACCCCAAAAATAACCTGTTCTAGGCTTTTCTGATACTTTAGGACCAGTCTCGTAATGGATGCACAAATAAATCGAGATAAAGCACAGATGCTCACAGACACTGTTTAAAGCTATGGTGGCTTGATGCTGAGATACCAGGTGTAGTTCCTGAGGAAGGAGCTGGGCAGGGCCGCTCACTGCAGAACAGATGCTGAATGCTATTTTTGCTTTCACTTTTTTTATAAAAGTGAAAATTCTTTTCAGATATCTGTCAGTTAACAAAAACAGGTACTAACGTAGGTCTTTTTGTGAAAGCAACGTGGCCTAGTGTGAACTTTTGAAAGGCATGGCATACCTGGGTGTGTATATTGGGGAATGATTACCACGGTAAGTTTAGTTAGGGGCGCCTGGGTGGCTCAGTCGTTGGGTGTCTGCCTTCGGCTCAGGTCATGATCCCAGGGTCCCAGAGTTTTATTAAAATACACTCCAAGGGAGGAGCGGGCCAGTCAAGAGAGACAAAGGCCCCAGAAACTCTGGGGTGTGGGCTTATATCATTTTTTTCTTTTGGGAGGGTCCTAGGGTGGCAACATTTGAGTGACAGGCCTGGATTATTAATAATTAGCCAGGTATTCATGTCCTTTCCAAAATGTATTCTAAGTGCCTGCAAGAGTGGGCAACCACAACATTATTTCTATTCTAGAGACATAGGTCAAATAAAGACTAAACCTACTGCTAGATGGGTAGAATGTGGCGGTCCCTGGGCAAGGCTCTGGCAGGACATCTAAGGTCCATCCTCCTGTCGCGTGCCTAGTTTCCTGCCTAACAAGATCACACAGTATTTGTCTTTCTCTGTTTGACTTATCTCACTTAGCATAATGCCCTCAGGGTCCATCAGTGTTATCACAAATGGCAGGATTTCCTTCTTTTTATGGCTAAATGGTATTCCACTGCGCGTGTATTTATATATGCACCATAGTATCTTTGTTTTCATCTGTTGATGGACACTTCTATTGTTTGCATGACTTGGCTGTTGTAAATAATGCTGCAGTGATCTTGGGGGTGGAGATATCTCTTTGAGCCAGACAGGAGCACCAGCTTGGCTCTACAGATGGGCAAGGCTGCAGGCTGGGATCTCGACTTGAACACTCCTGCAAGGAGCAACAGTCTGCCAAGATCCAAGCACTGGTTGCTAGAAGCCCTGCCCTTGTTCTTCATCCCAGTCTGATTCTCAGTGGTCAAGCCCCACAGATTCCCTCCACGATCCCCATGACACAGACGTGATTGGGCCTGCCCAGAAGTGTCCTGCAATTGTGGGGAGCTGGAATGCCACCTTGGGCTCCCTTCCCACTGGAGAAACCATAGGCCAGGTCTCTCTCAATGGGGCACGGTGCTGGCCTGGGAGAGGGAGATATGGTGAGAGTGTAGCCTCTCCTACCCTTCTAATGTAGTCCTTCTCAGTCTCTGTGGTCCGGAGGGTTGCTTCAGCCTCACCCTCCGGTTCTGGGATTTTCCCAGTGCTATCTCATCTATGGATAGTTGCTAGTTAGTTGGTCTTGTGAGGAGGACTAAAGTTGGGATTGATGATGGTAGTGGCCCTGCCCATTAACTCTTCATCCACAAAACACTAAGGCAGATAGTAGTCTTTCTGTTTTGCAGATGAGGAAACCAAGGCTTATTAGGACATTGGGAGGGTTGGATCTAACTGGGTCCGTGTTCTCCCCGTTGCATCATGTTCCCCACACCAGGCCCAGATCTCCAGTGATCTTGTCTGTCTGTCTGACTCCCCCACGCTTGGCTCAGTGCTTCTATACTTTTTAGAGCTTCCTTTCCTTCTCACTATCCTCTGTGAACCCATAAAACATGCTGTGCCATCCTTTTGGTACTTGCTCACCTATTGCCCCTTTGTGTCCCTTGTGTTTTCTAGAAATGAGGTATCATGAATTTCAGGGACTAGTCTAGAAGTCAGAAACCTGAATTTGATTCTGCCCCTAACTAGCTTTGTGAATTAGGCAAATTGCTTCACTTTTCATCTATACAGAAAAGGTAATCACCAAAATCCTTCTGATTCTTTGATGGTTAGGTGTTTTGTCATGTGTGAGTATCTTGTCTTTTCAGACACTCAGCATTTATCACCTGCTTTTTTTTTTTGTTTTTGGTTAATCAGGTGTAATTTATGACAGTAAGTTTTTGGTGGCAGGAGCCATCTTTAGATACCAAAGCGCCTAGTGTAGGCTAGGTAATAGATGAAGAAAAGAGAGGAATTCTCAACCCCTCTTGCCAGCAGGTCTTACTGTGAAAAAGTTATTGATGTGAAGAACATGATCCCTTCCTGTGCCTTACAAGGCCCCACGTGATCTGGCTCCCTCTCACCCCTCTGGTCTCCACAGCTTTCTGCCCCCAGCCACACTGGTCTTCTTCCAGTGCCTTCAGTGGGGCAGGACGCCCCCCTTCCTCACACCTTCCTGCTGGGCTCTCCTCTGCTTGTTAGGCTGTACTTCCTTCTTTCCGTGGCTGGCTCCTTCCTATCTCTGGGGTGTCAGGTTGAATGCCATCTCCCTCCTCCCTGCATTCATTTCCCTCATAGCACTGTGATCGCCATTGGTCGATTGCCGATCGTTCTCTACTCGTTTCCAAGCCAGCACAAACGTGTTTTGTTCACCGCTGTTTCCCTGCTGTGTCCATCACACTAACACGGAGCCTGACATGGGGAAGTACTCAGACCTTCCTTGGAACCTTGGGAATTGAAGAAGGAGGGAATGTATTTGGGCCTACATGACCCAGTTTGAAAGCCTTTCTTACTCCTCTTCAGAAATACAGAATTTTCGGTACAGGTTCCCCTTAATATGAACTTTTTTTTTCATATTCAGTTTCATATTTCATGATCTCCTTAAACCCTGTTGACCATTCATCATTTTTTGTGTTGTTGTTATTTTCTGGGCTATCTCCCATTTTCTTTATATTTCTCTTTAAATGGTAGAATGGAATACAATGTTCCTAATAAATAAGTAAACAGTGGTCCAATGGAAGAAATTATTTCTTTCAGACTCTGACATTTTTTCCTGTTAGAATCCAGGATCCTGTTGTGTGAATGACTTGTTGTTCTCTCTGAAATTTCCTGGGGCACACATCTGCTAGTTGATTGTCATATGGCCAGGACTGCGGTAAGGAAGAGGGGTGTGTGAAGGAGTCAATGACACTCTCTGCAGTAGAGCCCCTCTCTCCTCAGTCCTGTGTTCTTTCCAGGGCACACTTCCATCTTTTACTCCACTTAAGCGACAGAGCCCCTGTCTGCCCCCTGGTGCTCCTCAGAGATGTGCAAGAATTAGATGCAAAGAGCATTAGTGTAAGTGTTAGGTAAATAATCACTGGTGTCCTGTTATTGCCATGATCAGTATGAAGCTTGTTTTAATTTTTGTCTTTCCTGGGCATTTCTTTCCAAAAAAAAAAAAAGGCTCTTCAGTTAATATTGCATAACATTTCTCCTTTTTACAATTAATAGGTTTGATTTACTTCAATACTGTTTTAGTTTTCCAAAGCAGTTCTGTATCATCTCACATTTGTAAAGCTAGGTTTTCAGTAGCTGGAAGATGAGAAAATTTGTTTATCAAGTAGCCTATTTTTGACTCTTGTTCTGATAAGCATTTTTCCTTGCATCTTTTTCTATGTATTTCTTATAGCTGGCCTTTTTTCTATGACCAAAGGCAGGATAATATTCACAAAAATCTATTTATTTAACATTAGATAGGATTGTTGGAAAATGTCCACATCCGTGGCAGATGGGAATAGTTTAGTGCAATAGGCAAAAGAACTGGTGTTTGAATATGGCAGAAATGTCCTGCAAACGTGTAGAAATAGGTCTTCTTGGTGCAGCAGTGAGACAGAGAAGACCCTCAAGTACTCAGATACCAAGATTCCTCAAGCAGGAATGCCCACCAACACTGCCATCATTCCAGTTAGCTTAAGATTTTTGCTATCAACCATCTCACATTTTAAATAATCTCCATAAACTTTTATTTTTTTTAAACCACGAGAGCTTTTGTAAAAGATTTATTTATATGAGAGTGAGTGAGTGAGTGGGGGGAGGGGCAGAGAGAGAGAATCTTCAAGCAGACTCCCTACGGAGCATGGAGCCCTATAGGGCACTTAATCTCATGACTCACGAGATCATGACCTGAGCCAAAACTGAGTCAGACTTTTAACCAACTGAACCACCAATGCGCCCCGCCATAAAGTATTTTATGTATTATGCTTTAAATTAATAGGGTCACACCTTAACAATAGAGAACAAACTGAGGGTTTCTGGAGGAGAGGTGGATGGGGGGTGGGCTAAATAGATGATGGCTATTAAGGAGGGTACTTGTTGTGATGAGCACTGGGTGTTGTATGTAAGTGATGAACCACTACATAAAAATAATAGTAAAGTCAATTTTAAAGGATAGTAAGAAAAATAGTTTCGCAATATAAATATTTTATATTAGGACTATTTCTGACTTCCTCTTAAACGTACTGTCACTTTTCTAGCCTGTTCCAGACATTAAAGTTGTGTCAAATCTGCCGGCCATAACCATGGAGGAGGTAGCCCCCGTGAGCGTGAGTGACGCAGCTCTCCTGGCCCCAGAGGAAGTCAAGGTAAGAAACCAGTGTTGAAACATTTAGCAATATATATATATATATATATATATAAATTAGTTGTTTATAGCTAGATTTCTATTCAGTGTCATTATCCTGGAGTTTGTAGCTTTTATTCTAATGTATCAGCAGTTTCTAAGTATAGTCAAACTAATAGTATTATACAGTATTGAAATATCAGTCTTCTGTAATCAGATATTATGAGGTACAGGTATGAGAATTAATATAAAAGCTTCTTGTAAATATCCGATGTCTGTATCTTGTTATAATCCAACTTGAATACTAGCAGTGATGTTGGGTTAAAATAAATGGTTTATGTTGCTCATATGCTAGCAGTCCTTTAATATCAGCATTTTCCCCCATTATTGTATCCGTTTAATGCTTACCAACAATGGAATCAGTGTCTAGAATAGAACATTTGGGTTATTAGAAGAAGTTGGATATAACCAAATGTAGGCAGTCCCTGGCTCATGAACATTGGAGCTCATGCATTACACACAGAAACAGTGGTTTCTGCCAGGTCTCATCTTCCCGGCAGGCCTGGCAGCACGGCTGTTTGTCCCTCTGCACTTGCTTTGCTGCACCCACACCCACCCCTTCAGGACCTCTGCCAGCTCTGCAGGTGACGGCCCTGGCAGGATAAGCTGGCAGCTGGGGGGAAGAGAGAGGACATTGATCCTCCTGGATAGATGTTTCCCTTCCATTTCTGGGAGCCCCTCCTGCCAGCCAGTGGCTGTCCTCTGCAGCTTAGCTCCGAGGTTGTCCCTAAAGCCCATCTGGAGTCTTAAGTGCTGGAGGGGGCTTGCTTCTGGGACTGTCAGCAGGATAAACCAGCTCTCCAGGCTGCCTTTGCGATGTAGTTTGGGAGCTGAACTGCCACTGTAAGAGTCTGCTTTGTCAAAGAATGCATTCCAGGTCTTAAAGAGCTGAGCTCCCAAAGCTCTATGGGGTGCAGATGGGTACTGGTTACTCAACTCTTGGCGATAGGTATAGCCCATTGGCCATGCTCTGTGGAAGTGCTACTCCTCCCATTTCCGAGTTGTGTTAAGTTGGATTAACTGGTATGCTGGTGGTTACCTTTAATAGGAAAAAAATAAAGCCGGAGATGTAAAAACAGCTGCTGAAAAAACAGCTACAGACAAGAAACGAGAAAGGAGGAAAAAGAAATACCAGAAGCGTATGAAACTAAAAGAGAAGGAAAAGCGGAGAAAACTGCTTGAAAAGAACCACCCAGACCAAGCGGAGAAATACACGAAGGCAGTGGCTTCTGAGAAGTTAAAACAGCTGACCAAAACAGGCAGAGCTTCACTACTAAAGGTAAGGATGCAGGAAAGAAAACCGCTGCAGGGGGCCCTCGTGGGGAAGGCGGTGGCAAGCAGTGGGTGACACCGCCTGCCTGACGGTGCGAGACCACTGGCGCCTGGCAGGGGTAACAGCCCGAACTCTGGGCCCTCACGGCACCTGGGGCCTGGCAGCCCTTGTCTTCCACTCCCTCCTCCCTTAACGTTACAAGAACATCGCAGCAGCATAGAGCTCATAGAATACCTCTGTGCTAACTGGTGTGATTTTTCATAATTTATTCTTAGTTTCTGGATTTTTATACTTTGTACACTGTTGAAATCATTTGGCTTTTTTTACTCATAAGCAGATTTTATAGCGTAAGTGTGTTATTATTTTTAATTGCAGGATGAAGGTAAAGACAAAGCCTTAAAGTCATCTCAAGCATTCTTTTCCAAATTACAAGATCAAGTAAAAATGCAAATCAGCGATGCAAAGAAAACAGAAAAGAAAAAGAAGAAAAGACAGGATATTTCTGTTCATAAATTAAAGCTGTAATATATTTTGAATATAATGTAAATATTAATGTGTAAGCTTATATTCTGTCATTGTTCTCTTTTATAATAAATTTTTTGAGAACTTTTCCTTGCATAGATGGCAGATATTTGAGAATTCCTCATTTTGAAAAGACAAACTCTAAACTGTCATTGGAAAGCCCTGAACTGCTTCCTGTGTGAAGCTGGACCTAGCTCCCAAGGCCCTTTCCA
Organism: Neomonachus schauinslandi; assembly: GCF_002201575.2. Taxonomy (NCBI): domain Eukaryota; kingdom Metazoa; phylum Chordata; class Mammalia; order Carnivora; family Phocidae; genus Neomonachus; species Neomonachus schauinslandi. Next base: position 122,454,576 of record NC_058411.1, on the reverse strand, counting down.
CACTGTGTCCTCGCTGGGGCAGGTGAAGGCCAGCCAGGGCATTGGCCGGTGGGCGGGAGTTGGCCTGCAGGCTGACCACGGCCCAGGAGCCAGCCGTCCCCGTCACAGGCAGCTGTTTACAGCAGGGGTCCTCACTCTTTGGAGTCCTGATGTTCTTCTCCCACTGCCCTGTCAGCCTTTCACAAAACACTGCACATGCCTTCCGTCCTTCCCCTTGGGAGGTGATCTCCCATCCACCTGAATGAAGGCTTCGTTCAGGCTCTAGGGTACCGCCCACGGTCAGATGCGTGGAGGGCAGGCAGGACCTAGACGTGATAGAAGGTGAACACAGCAAGGAAGGTAGACTGGCAGTGTGGTGAGCCTTCCATGACTACCTCCGCCTCTAGAGAAAACGGTCTTTTGTCTGATAGGAACTCATAGTATGCTTTGATGGAATTGCCCTAAGACAGCTCAGAGCAGCTTCTCCCGAAGCAGCAGGGAAAGCCCTTCTGGTTTTCCATCTACAGGGGTCGGTCAGCAGGCAGGAAGAGGTCGTGGGCGTGTGCTTTCTGCATTTCTGCTTCCTAATAAACAGAAGCTGGCCACGTCAGGGTAGAACCAGGCTGGCTGGGGCTAGCTGGAGCACCAGTCAGTACTGAATTGTCATTTGTTGGAAGTTTTATTCAGGAGAGTTCTCTTCACTATTTGCCTTTGTCTTCTGAACAGTTCGAGCAACCCCGGGTCTCCGTCTAGCCTTAGTGAAAGTGTCATTTCCTTACAGTGATGGGAGTGTTAATATGGCTCTAAGAGTTCCTGCTTTCTTGTTAAATTCAGTTTGCCAGTCCCCATTCAACTGCGAGCTTAGTTCTCTTGCCCTTGAGTCTTTCTTTCATAATCAGTCATCAGGATCAGAATGTTTGATCCTGAAGTGATGATTCACTTTACCTGTCCAAGGGCAGTTTGATGTCTGCATAGTTTGAATCCCTCTTATCTTCATTTTCCCCACCATCTTTAGGTGAGGCATATCTGTTCATTCACTTTTTTAATGTAATATTTTATACATTCTAAAGATTATATTCTTTTATATACCTACTCTGTGCCAGGCAGTATTGTCGGTACCAGGGATATAACTGAACAAAACAATAATTCTTGTGCTTAAGAAGTGTTCATTCTGGTGGAATATTTATCTACTACTTCTTTATAAATTAGAAGCATCACGTAACGTTGGAGAAACCATCCTTTATCTAAAAACACACAACAGGGCCCCCGGTTGGCTTAGTTGGTGGAGCATGGGACTCTAAATCTCAGGGTTTTAAATTCGAGCCCTACATTGGGTGTAGAGATTACTTAAAAAAAAATCTTCAAAAACACAAAGCAATACTCAGTGGTGCTCTTCATCTGCTTCGCTTGACTATGTAAGGAGGTAAAGAGGAAATCATGGTTCTGAGCGGTGTGTTCATCATTCCTTTACATTCATATATATTTGACCACATGTATCCCTAGTCAATGCATTGTTTACTAGTACTTGAATTTTAGGAAAATAGAACACTGTACACTCACCTATTGCTTGCTTTTTCACTCTTGATTTCCCTCATTCATCCAAAATGCTATTTGTTTTTGCTGCCATATAATATCGTATGCATCTATCATGATTTTATTTACCCTGTCTTATGAAGATACTTGTTTCGTTTTATATGGAATAATGCCATTTCGAACATCCCGTTCCCAAACACTGTCGCTCTTATGCTTTAGCCTCTAATGCCCTTTAGAATAGAATTGCTGGGTAGAAAGTGCAGAAGATTAAGACTGTCTTGTTCTTCAAAGTAGGTGTACAAACTTGCACTTAATCGTATCTTTGTCAGACTTGACATTGGCAGGATTTAAAAAATGTGCCTTTCTGCTGGACATAAAATGATGTATCTGTGTGGTATTAATTTATATTTCTCTGTTAATGAGATGGAGCATTTTGTTGTGTGTTCTCTGTCTCATTTTTAGCTAGTTTTTTAATATTTTAAAATTCATATAAAGTATATGTATACATATATAAAATAAATAAAAATATATAATTTTTACAGAAAAATTCCAGGAAATTTAGCTCCATTTGCTTTATTATCCTTGTTTTCTTCTGAACAATTTGAGAGGAAGTTAGAGACATTGTGGCCCTTTCCCCTGAATACTTCAGTATGTATTTCTTAAGAATACGAATATTCACGAACATAGAGCTGCAGTATAATGATCAAAATCAGGAAATTTAGCATCAATATGATGCCATTAATCTGTAGTCCATATTCAAATTTTGTCAGTAGTCCCAATAATGTCCTTTCTAGCTCTTTTCCCCTGGTCCAGGATCAAGTAATTCTAAGATTCCTCATTGTATTTAGGTGTTATGTCTGTTTAATTTCCAATTCCTGAGCCTTTCTTTGTCTTGACTAACATTTTTGAGGCATACAGGACCATCTCACAAAATTGGATTTGTCTGTTTTCTCAGGATTAGATTGAGGTTATACATTTTTGGCAGGAAAGCCAAAGCAGAGGTGTGTCTTTAGTACCTCCAGTACAGAGGGTCAGGATAATCCATTTGTTTCGGTGAAGCTGGTGCTGAAAACATTTCGAGTTTGTTACAGTGATGACCACCAGGTTTCCCCACTATAAAGTTACTGCTTTTCCTTTTTACTTAATAATCAGGGAGATACTTTGATACTCTGAATATCCCATTCCTCAACAAACTCACCAGTTTTGGCATCCATTGATGATTTTCTAACTTAATTTCTTCTATATCTATTACTTGGCGTTCTGTAAGGAAAGTTTTCCCTTCTCATTTATTTCAGTATTGACTGATTTTTTTTTTTTTTTAAAGATTTTATTTATTTGACACAGAGAGACATAGCAAGAGAGGGAACACAAGCAGGGGGAGTGGGAGAGGGAGAAGCAGGCTTCCCGCTGAGCAGGGAGCCCGATATGGGGCTCCATCCCAGGACCCTGGGATCATGAACTGAGCTGAAGGCAGATGCTTAATGACTGAGCCACCCAGGCGCCCCATCCATTATTTGCATTTTAAATTCAACATTGCTTTTGAAACTTTAGTGAGATACTGCTGACATACAACAGACTGCCCGTATTTCACGTGTACCTTTTTAAAAAAGATTAATTGATAGATTTTAGTGGGGGGAGGGGCAGAGGGAGAGAGACAATCCCAAGCTGTCTCTCTGCTGAACAGGGAGCCCAGAGTGGCTGGATCTCAAGACCCTGAGATTATGACCTGGGCAAAATCAAGAGTCCAACACTTAACGGACTGAGCCTCCCAGGCGCCCCTCACCCATACCTTCCATAAGCTTTGACATAGGCGTGCCTCGCTGGAACCACCAATGCAAGCAGTATACTTAATATAGTCATCACTCCCCAAAGATTCCTCCTATCCCTTTATATTTTCTTCTCTGTGTGGCTCCCTGCACCTGTCTCTTCCCCAGACAACAATTGATCTGTCACCATAGATTAGTTTGCAATTTCTAGAATTTTCATAAGTGGGATCCTGGATGCTACCCTCTGGTTTTGTTATTCAGTTATTCTGAGATTCATGGGTATTGTCGCATGTATCAATAGTTCATTCTTCTTTATCGCCATGTAGTATTTCACTGTATATTGTGTATCCTACAATTTACTTATCTGTTCGCCTGTTGATGGGCATTTGGGTTCTTTCTAGTTTTTGCCTATTACAGTAAAACTGTCATGATCATTCATTTACAGATATGCTTTCATTCCTAAGAGTAGAATGCCTGGGTAGGCATATGTTTAACTTTTAAAGGAATTGCCAAAATGTTTTCCAAAGTGGTTGTACCATTTTATGTTCTCATAGTAGGGCATGAAAATTCCGGTTCCTCCACATCCTCACCAATGTTTGGTATCATTTTTTTTTTAACCCATTCTCATAGATACATCCTTGTTATTTTGTTGTGGTTTTTAATTTTCATTTCCCTAAGACTAATGAAATTGAACATATTTCAGATTTTATTATTCATCTGTATCTCTTCTCTGGCAGTATGTCCACTCAAATCTTTTGTTCATTTAAAAAAATTTTTTTAATTGAGTATATTAGTTTCAGGTATATATACAACATAGTGATTCAACTTCTCTGCAAGTTATGCTCTGCTCACAAGTGTAGCTACCCTCTGTCACTATACGCTATTAAAATATCATTGACTATATTTCCTATACTGTGCCTTTTATTTATGTGATTTAAGCCTTCTGTAACTGGAAGTCTGTATCTCCCACTCCCCTTCATTCATTTTGTACACTCTACCACCCTCTTTCCTTCCAGCCACCATCAGTTTGTTCTCTGTATTTGTAGGCCTGATTCTGCTTTTTGTTTATATATTCATTTTCTTTTTTTAGATTCCACATGTAAGTGAATAAATGTGGTAATTGTCTTTCTCAGTCTGACTTACTTCACTTAGCATAGTACCTGCTAGGTCCATCCATGTTGTCGCAAATGCACACTGTCATGCCTTTACTATGACTGTGTTGTAATATTCCATTGTTCTTCTTTTTTTTTTTTAAGATTTTATTTATTTATTTGACAGAGAGAGACACAGCAAGAGAGGGAACACAAGCAGGGGGAGTGGGAGAGGGAGAAGCAGGCTTCCCCGTGGAGCAGGGAGCCCGATGCGGGGCTCGATCCCAGGACCCTGGGATCATGACCTGAGCCGAAGGCAGACGCTTAACGACTGAGCCACCCAGGCGCCCCCTTGACTGATTTTTATATTATTCAATGTTTTTAAATCCTTTTATTATGAATTTTGATTTTCCAGTTGTTCCGGGCCAGTACAGTGGAAGGCCCTTCAAACTAATTTCTGAGTTCTGATATGTTCCCATTATTCTCTGAGCACTTCCTTATTTTCCGGGGCTAATAAGTGTTCCAGGCTTATCCTGTCTTTTCCCTGGAATTGGCCATTTTCCCACAGAACCCTGGTTCCTCTTGGAGAATGGTATTTTCAAACAGATGTGCTCATTGCTGCTGTTGCCCCAGCACCACTCACCAGGGCTAGAAAATTGTTGTTGTGTGGTGTGTGTGTGTGTTACATGTATTCCATATATGAGTTCATACCAAAACCTCTGATTCTAATCTAATACCCCTGCAGATTAAATTCTAGTATTCACTCTTCCCTTATTTATAATGCCTTTTCCAACAGTGAGAAATCTTGCTCCCATTATCGTTAGTATATTTATTCATTTACTCAAGCCTAGAATATACAAGAAGTTTTTAGAACTAGTAAACTTATACCACTAGGAGAAGGAAAAAATACGTGTTCTACACTTGTTGAATATAGTGTTCTATATTTCAGTTAGTCCAAAGCTTTGATATTTTTGTTCAGTTATTATGTATCCTTAGTGATTTTTTTTGTTTAGTTCTGTCAATTAGAGAAGCATATAAAATCTCTAATTATGTTCTTTTTTCTTTTTTTTATTAAAATCTCTAATTATGATTGTGGATTTTTCTCTTTCTATCATTGTGTCAGTTTCTGCTTAATGCATTTTGAAGACCTATTATCAGGTATATACCCATTTATGGTTTTTTATGTCTTTCTCACAAATTGACCCTTTTGACTATAAAGTGATGTCTTTTTCTCTGGTAGTACTCCCTGTCTTGAAGTCTATTTTCAATATAATACTATGGTTCTTTTGATATTTGTTTGAATAATATATTATTTTCCATTCTCTGACTTTCCAATTGCCTGTGTCTTTTACATATATCACATAGTTAGGAATTGCTTGTTAAGTCTAATCTGACACATTCTATCTTTTATTTATTTTTAAAGATTTTATTTATGTATTTGAGAGAGAGAGAGGGAGAGCACGAGCAGGGGGAGGGGGAGGGACAGAGGGACAAGCAGACTCCCCGTTGAACAGAGAGCCTGAGATCACTACCTGAGCTGAAGTCCGATGCCTAACCAACGACACCCAGTTTCCTCCGGTTCTATCTTTTAATTGGAGCTTTTAGTCCATGCACATTTAATGTAATTATTGGTTTGGTTGTACTTGGTTTTACCATTTTGCTATTTATTTTCTCTTTGTTCTAATTATTTTCTCTTCCTCTTTTTCTGTTTTTAAAATAAAAAAATCTGTTAATATTCTACTTGAATATCTCTCTTAATGTATTAGCTCTACATTGCATTGATTTTCAGTTGTTTAGGAATTACAATATGCATCCTTAACTTAAAACAGTCTACTTAGAGTTAATATTTTACCACTTCATATAAGATGTAAGACCTTTGTAGTGATATATTTACATTTACAATCTCATCCTTTTTGCTATTGTTGTCATTTATAATTCATCTAGGTATGTTAAAATCCTGTGATGCATTGTTACTATTTTTGCTGCTGGCCCTCCAGTTTCTGACTACTTTTGGTCATTCTCCAGTGTTTTCAAGTAGACTTCTTTTTTTACACTTTATAATTGTTTATAATTTAAAATTGTAATGAAACATTTGTTTCTGTAATTTTTATATTGTTTATAATTTTTACATTGTTTATACTTGTTATATGCAAGATTTTTAGCCCAATAAAATATAAGCTACAAAGCCATTACTAGAAAGTTTTTAATTTAACTATAGTCGTGTTTATCAATCTCTTATTTTATGGTAGCACTTTTTCTCTTATTTAAGGAATCCTATAATACCTTCAAGATAATAAAATTATCTCTTATGCAGGCATATCTCATGTTATTGTATTTTACTTTATTGTGCTTTGCAGATACTGCGTTTTTTTTAAATGTAATTTTATTATGTTATGTTAATCACCATACATTACATCATTAGTTTTTGATGTAGTGTTCCATGATTCATTGTTTGGATACTGCGTTTTTACAAATTGAAGGTTTGTGGCAACCCTGTGTTGAGCAAGTCTATAGGCACAATTTTTCCAACAGCATTTGCTCATTTCATGTCTCTGCGTCGCATTTTGGTAATTTTTGCAATATTTCAAACTTTTTCATTATTGTATTTGTTATGGTGATCTGTGATCAGTGATTTGCTGAAAGCTCAGATGATGGTTAGCATTTTTTAGCCATAAAGTATTTTTAAATTAAGGCACATACATAGTTTTTTTTTTTAGACATAATGCTGTTGCACACTTAATGGACTGCAGTGTAGTATAAACATAATTTTTATATGCACTGAGAAACCAAAAAATTCATTTGATTTGCTTTATTGTGATACTTTATTGTGGTCTGGAACCAAACCCATATCTCTGAGGAATGCCTGAATTCTAAAAGTTTTGAAGTTTGCTTTTCACAATTGTTACTTTAATCTCGTTAGCCTTTTAATCTTTGTATTTATTTGGTGTGAGGTAGGGATCCAATTTCATTTTTCCACATAGGTAACCTATTCTCAAAAGCCATTTATTGAACAGTCAGATTTCCCTCAGTACCCTACAACATTTACTGTGTTGGGGACTGGATTTATTGCATTCCCATAAATAGTTTGGAATTTTCTTGTTCTATGCTATTTATTTCATTATTTGGCCAACCCCTTCACTTGTGAACTGTATCCCATCCCCTCACCTACCTAAGAATATTACTCCAGCAAGTTTCCTTTCTCTCTCCTGCTTCAGATTTCATTCTGCCTGAATGTTCCTATCAGCATATAAACATACTGGTTTTTTTCCCATCTTAAATAAAACTCTTAGCCCCACCTCCCCTTTTAGCTCTGCTATACCTCTCTGCTTTCCTTCATTACAAAACCTCTTGAAGTCTACACCTCCTGTTGTTGGGGAGGAAAAACCTTTCCTCTGCCCTCTTAGATTTAGTGCCTGGGGGCCTGTGAATTAAACTGACAAAAGAAGATGAACAGGAAAAATTATTCATATACTTATGGGAGCTTACAAAAGAAGTAGCTTGATAAATGGTTAAAGTTAGGGAAAGGAAGGGGCTAGAAAAGGTCTTTGGGGAAGAGCACATGAGTTTCTAGAAGAACAAATGGGAGATCAGAAAGTTTGTGATAATGGTTGTTCATGCAGGTGGGGGTGGTTTTTCCATTTTTGTGGCCATAAGATTTCCCTGGAGGGAGAATTTATGGTAGATATTCTCTAGGTCTCCTTCCTGGTAATAAAAGCCACCCCCATCCACCCCCCTCCCCAAAGAGGGAATTTATGGCAGCCTTATTTCCTAGAAGTTTCTTTTAGTCAGACAAGGGAAGCTCCAAGAAGGCTTCTTTCTGTATCTGTTGAATCCCAAATGCCTTCAGCTTAAAATAATCTTCATACCAACTCAGGTTTTGAATGGGTCCCTGTATTGTCTCCAATTCCTGTCTCCCCATCTTTCTTGAATCCTATTCAATCATCCCACTGTTCCACAATAGCTTTTGTCAAAGGTACCAAATACCCTCCACATTGTTAGATCTAATGGTTGCCTTCAATGCTCATCTTCCATTCCAGCTGCATCTGACACCCCCCCAATCCTCAACACACATCATTCACCTGGTTTTCTGGAAGCTAGCTCTTTTCCTTCTTTCTCACCGGTAACTTCTCAGACTCACTCTCATCTATAGTCTGGCTCACTCTCATCTCCCTTCTTTTTATTGCACTGTCCAGTCTTCCTGACCTTTTAATTCTCTATTTGTAGTCACTCCGTGGTATCATATATTGATACCATATAAAGCCTGATGATTCCCGAATTTTTATTTCCTGACCTGATTTAATTAATAAATTCAAGTGTCTTCATCCACAACAATGTCTGATTGGCATTTCAAACTTACATGTTGCCATGGTTTGAACGTTTGTGTATGCCCCACCCCTCCTGCCCCAAATTCATGTTGAAATGCTAACCCCCAATGTAATGGTATTCGGAGGTGAGGCCTTTGAGAGGTGATTAGGTCATGAGAGTGGAGCCCTTGTGAATGGGAATTGTGCTCTTATAAAACAGACCGTACAGGGCTCCCTAGCCCCTTTCACCCTGTGAGGATACAACGAGAAGCCTGGGATCCAGAAGAAGCACCTGACCATGCTGGCACCCTGATCTTGGACTTCTAGCCAAGAGAAATGTGAGAAGTAAATTTCTGTTATTTGTAAGCCATCCAGTCTGTGAGTGGACTGACATGTGTCTGAAACTGAACTCTTGATTTTTTTTCCCCTCCATCCTTCTAGTTGATGGGCCAAAGTTTTTCTTTCCCTCATACCTTACATCTTTTACCATAAACAAATTCTTTTTTTTTTTAAGATTTTATTTATTTATTTGACAGAGAGACAGAGAGCACAAGCAGGGGGAGCAGCAGAGGGAGAGGGAGAAGCAGGCTTCCCGCTGAGCAGGGAGCCCAATGCGGGGCTCCATCCCAGGACCCTGGGATCATGACCTGAGCCAAAGGCAGATGCTCAACCAACTGAGCTACCCAGGCGCCCCTACCATGAACAAATTCTGTTGGTTATACCTACTCAGTGTATCCAGAATCTTGGCTATTTCTTACAACTGCAACATTAGCCCTCTGACCCAAGCCGCTATCATCTCTCCCCATCATCTATGCTTAACAGGGGAAGTGGTTCCTCCATATCACTCACAGTAAATGCTAAAATCCGTGTGACCAGCCAGGCCTTTTATCAAATGTCAGCAGACTATAGCCAGAGGCCAAATGTGGTCAGCTATTTGTAAATAAAGTTTTATTGTAACACAGTCACACTCATATTACATATCCTCTATGGCTGCTTTCACACTACAACAGCAGTGTGACCAGAGGCCCTATGGCCAGCAAAGCCTAAAACATTTATTACCTGCCCTTTACAGAAAATGTTTGGTACCCTACATGATCTGCCCTCTGCTACCTCGCTCACTTCCCTTCTGCTCCAGTGACTTGTCTCGGCTTTCTTGGTGTTTTTAGATTTGTTAGGCAAGTTTCTACCTCAGGGAACACTACCTGTTGCTGTTTCATCTGCTTGCAATTCCCTTCTCTCAAGTATTCACTACTTTACCTCCTTCAAGTCTGCTCAAAGATTACCTTCTTCAGCGAAGCCTTTCCTTACCACTCTTTCATATTGTAATCCTCCTCCCTGCCCTCCCCCTGAGGTTCCTGGCTTTCTCTTCAAAGTATTCATCTTTTAATTGTCTACATCGTTGATTTTTTTTGTTTTTTCTCTGTCTTCCTCCACCAGAAAGCATTCTCCGGGAAGGCAGGGATTTTTCTCCCATTCCTCATTCTGTTCACTGCCATATTTCGAGCATCAAGGACATTACGTGACAGGAGGTAGGCACTCAATACGTATTTGTTGGTGAATTCCCTATTCATGTCCCTTTTCTCTTTGGCCTGCTCATTTATTCATGCATTCATCTTACACGTATTTACGGAGTAATCACACCGTGCTGGCCCCAGATATAAGCACTGGTAAAGGGCAACACGGGGCCCCTGCGCTCAGGCATTCTGGATCATTCATGGGGATGCTGGAACCAGCTGGTATCAGTGCTCAAGAGCTGAGTGATACACTTTCTGTTTCAGGTAAATTTTTCCGTTGTTAAGCAGCATTATACACTAAACTGTATAACTTCACAATGAAGCCATATGAAAACCAGGAATAATGACTACTCCACACTCACTACTCCTAACTCCTTGACTACATTTTATTGTTCCTTTGCTCCTGAGGTTAGTCACATCTACTGCAGCAAGGCGGCGGGCAGCACATCCACGGGAAAGTCCAGTGCCGCGCTGGGCCCTCCGCGCGGACTCGCGGGCGCGGGGTCACTGGCGCCCCCGCGTGCATCTGCCCACAGGAGGCCGCTTCGTCGTGACACTGAGTGCGCCCCGCCACAGGCCACCTTCCCACCGGCTCGGGACAGGGGTTCCCTCCGAGTGCATGTCTCCAGGTGTGGAGGAGGGGGTGCACGGGGGGGCCCCTGGACGGCTTGGCCAGCTTCGGCCCCTCTGGATGGGGGAAAGCCTTTACTGTGGAAGGGAGGAGGATCGATCACTCGGGCCTCCATTTGCCGAGCCTGTGCCGAGCCGAGACGCGGGGATCGGCTGGGAATGCCTGGGCGCGCGGAGCCCGGTGGGAAGCGCGGGGCGGCCCGCTGGGGTCGCGGGCTGGCTTTCTGGTGGGCGCTGCGGGCTCGAGGGGATCGCGCGGGCGGGTAGAGGCGGCCGGGCGAGGAGGGGGGAGGAAGGGCGGACGGGAGGGCGTGGTGGCGGAGCCCAGGTGCGAGTCCCAGGTGCGTGTCCCAGGTGCGCGCACGCGGCCCCAGGGGGAAGGGCAGGCCGTGCTCCCCAGAGCCTCGGAAGTTCGGTGGCCGAAGCTGCACTGGGGACCCCAAGCGTGTTGACAGATGCCCGCGACTTCGAGGGTTCCTCTCTACCGGCCTGTGAGACTGAAGGGACTCTGGGGATCGTGCAGATAGATAGGCATTCTCTTCGCCCGGAAACAGTTACTGATGCAGTGGTTTTAAAAAGGGATCTGGAGTAGTTAGATTTTCCCTTTTTTTAAAAAAATGGATAATTTTAGAGCGTAAGAAGTCTCAGAAATTATCCCTGCGGAGCAGGGTTGGGCTCGTTTTATGGCTAAGGGTCACACCGAGATTGCATGTAGACCTGGAAGTAGAGCCCTGTCCCAAGTCCAGGATTTTCCTCCTTATCTCAAGGGATACTGCCATTGCATGTTTTACTTTACACCGCCCCCCCCCCCCGCCACGTTGTTGAATTCATAACCGTTTTTAATCCACGTGTTGTTTTATTTTGTAGGAAGAAGAAATTGACTAAATGAAAAACATGAAGTCAAATAGAATTAGAATCCCACTTGCTATTATTTCAAGTCAGGGACGTAAAAGTATACCAGTGCTGTCTTTCCCCAGTGATATCCTGGGTTTTACTACTGGAAACACCCCATTTTTCTAATACTCATTATGTCCGGAGGGAAATCTCCTGTGAAGAAAAAAGCTCGTAGAAGTTTATCAATCAGTAAAACTAAAAAAAATGAGTGTAACTCTATTATTTCGTTTTTTAACAATGTCCCACCTGCTAAACTTGCCTGCCCCATTTGTAGTAAAATGGTGCCGAGATACGACTTAAACCGGCATCTTGATGAAAAGTGTGCTAACAATGATGACATTGCCCCAGTTGATCTGAGGCATGTTGGCTTAGAGAATTCAAATGGGTCCCCAGTAAATTTAACCAATTGTGTCTTAGAAAATGTAACGCCAGAAAAGTTGTCACCATCAAAGACAAGTTTAACCCCTGAGCAAAGTGATTCAGCAAAAATGGGCATAAAACAGACCAGCCCCTACTTTAAAAATAATAATGACTTGGCATGCAAAAGTCCAGATAAGCTGAGACATCATAATGTGAAAGTCATTACTTTGGGAAGCCTATCATCTAAATTGTCCAGAAGATACATAGAGGCTAAAAGATCAATATGTAAGGGGAATGAAGAATTTGCCAGTAAGAGTCCACAGAGTCCCTCATCCACAGTGGTTAGGAGCCCAGTTGATAAGTGTTCAGAGACTGAGGACAAGGATCAAATTTTAGAGAACAGTTCTCAAAAGGAAAACGTGTTTACCTGTGACTCTCTTAAGGAACAGAGAACTTCTGAACATACTGTAGAAGGCACTAAAGTACTGGAAGCTGAAAGCCAAAAGGCTACCCGGGAATGTGGGAGATCACCCCTCACCCCTGCCTTCTCAGATAACGCTTCTGTGTTATTTTCACCAAATTTAACTCCTGGGAATCCATTGAGATCTACTTCAGAGGACAGTCTTGAGTGGGAGACTATCACAGGAATAGATGGTAAAGATGTTGAAAAATGTGAGGCAGGTAGTTGTGAAGAAGTAAAAATGACTGTTGCTTCAGATGCTAAAACACAGTTGTCAGATTGGGAGGCAAAATCTCATAGTTCTACACATGATGATTCTAAAGGTTGTAACATCCAGGACCTTCTGGAAGGTGACAGTGACTTAAAGAATGAAATCACTTGCAGAATTCCTTCGGAGCAGGGGTCAAGCTGTGATGTTCCTGATAGAACAATTACAGTACCACCAAGTCATCCTTACTACCTTCAGAGTTTCCTGGTGGTGCTGAAAGCTGTATTTGAGAACGAAGAGGATAGGATGCTCTTCGATGAACATGAGCAGGAAATTGTAACTAAATTTTATCAGTTATCAGGTATCTTAACCTTGTGTGCTTCCAAGTTTTTGTTTTCCGTTTGCTGTCCTGATTTGGCCAGTAATCTAATGACCACAAGGAGTCAGTGTGGTTCTGTGAGTCCTCTGGGAATACTCAGGGAAATCAGCCAGCTACAAGGTTTGAGAAGAATATGCTTGAAAAAGAGACAGGATTTTGTGTCTGGTAATGTCTGCTTCTGTGGTATCATCTCCTTACAAGCTGTACTTTGGTTTTAATGGAAGCAGCTGTTTTTCCTTTATATGTATATTTGAAGGTTGTAAAACAGCCTTTTCCAGGTTAAAAAAAAATACAGTGATTTAGAAAAGGGTCCTTTGCATTCTGAGCATGTAATCAAGCTTAACTTAGGTTCTGTTGTTTTCACATACCATTTTCTCAAAAATGAAGTAAAATACAGGAAAGAACAAACCAAGGTATATTAAGGCATATTTTTTTCCTCCGATAATATTTTAGGTTTCTGGGCCCTGCCTTTTAAGGTCAGGGTGTGGAGGAATTGGAAACTTTCAGGCTAAATTGGTGCATTTAAAAATACTGGTCTATGCTCAGTTCCTTGGCAGCCGGTGGTGGTTCTATGCTGACAGTGCAGATTTGGAGCAAAAGCCACCCTTGTTGCACTGCTAATCCAACGGGCCATGATGGCTTTATGGAGCCAAGTCCCCCCTGAGGTAGGAAAAGCTTACTTGGGGGCTACGCTGATCTCTCATAGTTTGCAGTCAGGTCTGACTCTTGAGTTAAAAAAAATAAATATTACCAGTAATGTTCAAGAGGAAGGTTTTTGTTTTAAGTAAACACAGTGGAATTACAGTCTTTGTATTACTTTTTAACATGTGAGTGATACTTCTCTGGGCACAGTTGCATAAATTATCCACACAGCCTCCATCTCCACTTGCGCTGTCCTCACCAGAACATGGGCATAAATGATACCACATTGACTCTTCTAACTACAGAAGTCACAGATCTTTGGTTGGCTGCTGCTTGCATTCGTGTGAGCATTCGAGTACTCCATGGCTCTGTGCTTCTGTATAATTGAGAAGTATGAATAGTTTACCTAGTGCAAGTTCTGTAGATTCTTGTGTGTGGCTCCCCACAGATATCATTTGCAATGTCTCTGTGTGAAAATAAGTGCTAATCGAGTTGGCCTCTTTAAAGAAAAAAGGGGGATTTTAAAAGTTGAAGATTTAAGAAGTATAATTATAGCATTTTAGAATTGGCAGAAATTTAAAGATAATCCAGATAATAGGAAAACTGATCAGGTTAATTAAATAACTGATCAAGATCACTGAGTTAGGGATGGCTGCCTTACCAAAGCTACACATATTTTGAAAATCTTTTCAGATTATTTTCAGCCAACAATAGAATCATGCATATTAAACTGAAAGCAGAGAACAGAATAACTGGAATTCTGGGTGGGGCTTCTCTAAGGGAGGAAAACGGTGGTGGCTGGAAAATGGGAATCCTGGTTCTACGAACTTTTGAAATGGCCAATAACCACTATCAATATTGGAACTTTTTAGTGGTTGATCCACCAATAATCGAATACCTCATCTTGTTTAATCTTTTCACGAACTTTGGGAAGATGGTGTTATTGCCCCAGCCCCCCTTTTTTTTAACAGAAGAGAAAATGGAGTCTCAGTGAGGTTCATAGACTTGTATAGTTCAGAAGTGGCCGAGCTGGCCCAGGGCTTCCCACCCTGGATGCTCTTCCTGTCCTGTGGTGACAGGCACACAGGGCAAGGAGATGTCTCCATGGGGACTTCTATCTGAAATAAATTATATTTTCCAAAGGAAGAGAAAGATTTTCTTGGAAGATCATTTGAGCAAGCATTGAGTGTATTTATTTACTTTTTTAAGATGTATTTTAAGAGAGAGCACAAGTGTGCGTGTTGATGGGGGGAGAGGCAGAGGGAGAGACTCTCGAGCAGACTCTCCGTGGAGCCCCATGCGGGGCTTGGTCTCATGACCCATGAAATCATGACCTGAGCCAAAACCAAGAGTCAGATGCTTAACCGACTGAACCACCCAGGTGCCTCAGCATAAGTGTATTTTTAATAGAATGTATTTTACTTTTAAACTCAGTTTTAAAACGTGAATATTGGTTGTGTTGAGAAGAGAGAGATTTTTCACTATTTTTCTTAACTTTATTGCAGCTAGTGGTCAGAAGTTATATGTAAGACTTTTTCAACGTAAATTTGGCTGGATTAAGATGAATAAATTGGAATACGAAGAGATTGCCTCTGACCTAACACCTGTGATTGGAGAATTGCAGCAAGCAGGCTTTCTGCAGACAGGTATGATTAGTCAAAGGAAATGTAAAATGAAAATAGGACATGAAGAACTAAGTTCCTGCAGAACAGTGGTGATAACTAGTATGGTGTCCTCTCCCAGTTGGTGCCTGGTAAATAGTAATTGTTTTTGTTTTTGTTTTAGTTGAGTTTTTAACCTTAGGACAACACATTATTCATGTTAAAGCCATTATTAGCCTGGATGAAGAGTACTGTTGTTTTCTTGACTCATGTTTAGGATGATAAAGTCCTCTCTGGATAGCTATGTGGCTGTGGGCCACCAGAGAAACTCCTCCTTCTCAGCTCTCACCTTCCAGCAGGAATCTGACTCATTCAGACACCTCATCTTTGTGATAGAATAAAGCTCGTTTGCTTGCAGCTAATATTGCCTCTGCAAGCTTCATCCACCCCCTCCTGAACACACATAGAGCTCTTAGAGTTTCAAAGTTCGTTGATTTAAGCCGAGGAGACTGTTAGGTAGCCTTGCTGGTCTTGTCCTTGAGCACCTACCCATACTGAATGTAGTATTGTACTGGAAACGTAGGTGGAGGGAGAATGGGAGTCTTGGGTAATTGCTGACAGTTTAGACCGAAATAAGCAAATCAGGCAAAAGCCAGGTGGTGTCTGTGTGGAAGTTTGTTGAGGAGAGCGGTTAGTAAGGTGAGGTTAGGTGCGGTGGTGGGGCTGGGGGCAAAGCAGAGAGGTGCCGTGAAGAAGTTCGAATGTGAGGGACTAGGCAGCGGGACACGGGGCCCTGCTTGGAGCACTGCTTCCCGCATGTCAGTGCCCTAAGGGTCACCTGGGAGCTTCTGTCCTTACCTGGCTTGGAGCATTTAATGCAGATTCATAAATTCACAAGTTTGCTAGGCATCCCAGAGGAGCCTTGACTTACCTTTAAATGACCTTTAAGCAACAAAACCAGAACCCCAGTGGCTCATTGTTGCACTCAATCAAGTCCAAGTCCTGCCGTCGATGTGCACGAGCCCGTGGGCCCGGGCTCTGCTGCCCTTCCTGCTCACTCCACCAGCGCTGCAGAGCCCTTGGTGTTCCTCAGTGTGCTCGGTGCACTCCCCTCTCGGAGCCTCATACTTGCTGCCCCACGCTCCCTGGCTCCCTGCATGTGCTCCCTCATTTCATCTCACTCTGCTCTGTGTCAGCTCATCAGAGATTTGCCTGACTGCCCTGCGTACATAGCCAGCCTTCCCACCACGTTCGCTTTGCCTTCGTCAGTTTTGTCTTTCTTTATAATAGTTATCAGCACATGACACGTAGACTTGCTTATTATGCAAGGAGGTGAACTCCTGGTGGGTCAGGACTTGGTTTGTTCATTGTAGTGTGCCCAAGGCCATCGAACATTACTTGGTATGCAGTGTTCACCCAGTAATTAGTTACCGAATGGAGGAAAAAGACACTGCCCTAAGTTGTAAATGCCTTGAAGGCAGACACCAGCCAGGTCTGACTCAGCTGAATCCCGGGTCTAGCATGCTGTCTGGCTCCCATAATAGCAGACATGTCGATGTATGCTGAATGAGTGAACCCATGAAAGGGTGTCCAGCCGGAGCCTGTGGGGAGGGAGGAGAGCTGATGGTCAAGTTTACTCTCTGACCTGTTTGGGAGAGATCGGGTTGGAGGCCTTGTAATCAGAGAGCAAATACACCAGTGAGTTTTTTAGGAGGATTTCTAAAACATAGTAGCTATCCGTATGTGTCTTTATTTTATTCAGATTTTCCTTTACTTTGTAGTGGGAAATTCTATTTTCTAACTTTTATGAGATACCTATTTTCCATATTCTGTAATAATTGGTTTGGCAAACTAATCACAATGTCTTTTTAAGAGAGGGAGGGGGGCGGGGCAGTGGGAGAGGGGGAGAGAGAATCTTAAGCAGGCACCATGCCCAATGCAGAGCCTGATGCGGGGCTCAGTCTCACAACCCTGAGATCATGACCAGAGCCAGAAATCAAGAGTAGGATGTTTAAACAATGGAGCCACCCAGTGCCTCTACTAATTACAGTTTTACAGTAGAATTTCATTATATTTGCATCTAACTAAGCTTCATTCTTCTTAAAGTAAATAGAGCTAGAAAATAGTAAAATCTTTAAAACTATGGTTTTGTTTTTGTTTTTGTTTTTTTTTCAAATCCATTTCAGAGTCTGAGTTGCAAGAACTCTCTGAAGTGCTTGAACTGCTTTCTGCTCCTGAACTAAAAACCCTGGCGAAGACCTTCCACTTGGTGAATCCCAACGGACAGAAACAGCGGCTGGTGGACACCTTTCTCAAATTGGCCAAACAGCCTTCAGTTTGCATGTGGGGCAAGAATCAGCCTGGAATCGGTGCAGTGATTTTAAAAAGGTTTTGTTGGATATTATTACAGTAAAAACATATAAAATGTTGATAGTGCAGATTAATTTATGATAACAGATGGTACATTTTTTGAATTATAATTGCTTATTTCATTTGCAGTTAGATTGAGAAGGCAGAAGAGCCTTATAACAATAGCCTGGATTCTTTCTTGGTTTCTTATTAATAATTCTTGTAATACTATACTAGGACCAAGAAACATCAGGAGGCAGTAGGCATTTGGTAAATTCTAATATTTTATTACTCAAGAAAAATGCAGTTTTAATTACTATTCCTACAGGATTTAAGGGTAATATATTTGGTCAAATATTTATTTTAGTCAACATTTTATTGAAGTGTAATCTGTCAGTCTTAATATGCAACTTTTCTTCAGTTTAGGACTTAAAATTTACCAAAAACTGTGGTTTGTTTCTTTTGCTTTTCTGAAGATCTTGAACTGTTTCAATTTGGGGAAAGATATAAAAACTTCGAGAATTTATTTCTTCTACTCACATTATCTATAAAATACAACAATATTAACTTCAGTTTGGGAATCCACTGTTCTGGAGTTGTTGAGGATGAAGTGAGTGATGCTTTTGAAAACACTTTAAAACAATATCAGTGTTATTTATTTTGTCTAATATATTATGTGTATATCTGAATATACACACAGACATGTGTGCATGTGCACAAGGAACTTTCAGCTGTTATGTGCCAAGAGCCCGTCTTTATTGGGAAGATACTCCAAATACTAATCTTTTATAAAACATAGATATAAACAAGGCATGCATTATTAAGAAAATTGTCACTAACACTTCAAAAAGTTTATACCATAGGTTTTTAAAAAATGTTTTAATTATTTATAGTTAAATGTCTTCTAAGTCCTTTCTTTTTAAATTTTTTTATTTTAAAGTTTATTTTAATTCCAGTCAGTTAGTATACAGTATCATATTAGCTTCAGATGTATAATATAGTGATTCAACACTTCTGTACAACACCCATTGCTCGTCATGACAAGTGTACTCCTTACTCCCCATCACCTGTTTAACCCAACCCCGTATTCCCTTCCCCTCCGGTAACCATCAGTTTGTTCTCTATAATTAAGTCTGTTTCTTGATTTCTCTCTCTCTTTTTTCCCTTTGCTTGTTTGTTTTGTTTCTTAAATTCTACATGAGTGAAATCATACGGAATTCGTCTTTCTCTGACTTATTTCACTTAGCATAATATTCTCTGGCTCCATCCATGTCATTGCAAATGGCAAGATTTCATTCTTTTTTATGGCTGAGTAATATTCCAGTGTGTATGTGTGTGTGTGTGTGTGTGTGTGTGTGTGTGTGTACCACATCTTTATCCATTCATCAGTTAATGGTAATGGACACCTGGGCTGCTTCCATAAGTTGGCTATTGTAAATAAAGCTGTTATAAACATCAGGGTACATGTATACCTTCGAATTAGTATTTTTGTATTCTTTGAGTAAATACCTAGTAGTGCAATTGCTGGATCATAGGATAATTCTATTTTTAACTTTTTGAGGAACCTCCATACTGTTTTCCAGAGTGGCTGCACCACTTTGCGTCCCCACCAACAGTGCGAGAGGTTTCCCCTTTCTCCACATCCTCGCCAACACCTGTTGTTTCTTATGTTTTTGATTTTAGTCATTCTGACAGTCATTCTGTGAGGTGGTATCTCATTGTAGTTTTGATTTGCATTTCCCTGATGATGAGTATCTTTTCCTGATGAGTCTGTTGGCCATTTCGACGTCTTCTTTGGAGAAATGTCTGTTCATGTCTTCTGCCCATTTTTTAAATTGGATTATTTGTTTTTTGGGTGAGTTTTGTAAGTTCTTTATATATTTTGGATACTAACCCTTTATTGGATATGTTATTTGCAAATATCTTCTCCCATCCCACAGGTTGTCTTTTAGTTTTGTTGATTATTTCCTTCACTGTGCAGAAACTTTTTATTTTGATGTCCTGATAGTTTATTTTTGCTTTTTTTTCCCTGCCTTAGGAAACGTATCTAGTAAGAAGTCGCTATAGTTGCTGTCAAAGAGGTTACTGCCTGTGCTCTCCTCTAGGATTTTTATGGTTTTCTGACTCACATTTAGGTCTTGAATCTATTTTGAATTTATTTTTGTGTATGGTGTAAGGAAGTGGTCCAGTTTCATTCTTCTGCAAGTTGCTGTGCAGTTTTCCTAACATCATTTGTTGAAGAGACTTTTTCCCATTGGATATTCTTTCCTGCTTTATTGAAGATTAATTGACCATATAATATGGGTTCATTTCTGGAATTTCTGTTCTGTTCCACTGATCTATGTGTCTATTTTTGTGCCAGCACCATACAGTTTTGATGACTGCAGCTCTGTGGGAGCCTGGCTGGCTCAGTTGGTAGAGCATGGGACTCTTGATCTTGGGGTTGTGAGTTCGAGCCCCATGTTGGGTGTAGAGATAACTGATTACTACAGCTTTGTAATACAACTTGAAGCCTGGAATTGTGCCTTGGCTATTTTGGGTCTTCTCTGGTTCCATACAAATTTTAGGCTTGTTTGTTCTAGTTCTGTGAAAAATGCTATTAGTATTTTGACAGGGATTGCATTAAATGTGCAGATTGCTTTGGGTAGTATAGACATTTTAACAATATTTGTTCTTCCATTCCGTGAGGATGGAATGTCTTTCCATTTCTTTGTGTCATCTTTAGTTTCTTTTATCAACGTTTTAAATTTTTAGAGTACAGGTCTTTCACCTCTTTGGTTAGGTTTCTTTCTTTCTTTCTTTTTTTTTTTTTTAAGATTTTATTTATTTATTTGAGAGAGAGAGAATGAGAGAGAGCAAGCACATGAGAGGGGGGAGGGTCAGAGGGAGAAGCACACTCCCTGCCGAGCAGGGAGCCCGATGCGGGGACTCGATCCAGGGACTCCAGGATCATGACCTGAGCCGAAGGCAGTCGCTTAACCAACTGAGCCACCCAGGCGCCCTCTTTTTTTTTTTTTTTTAATATTTTATTTATTTATTTTGACAGAGAGAGACACAGTGAGAGAGGGAACACAAGCAGGGGGAGTGGGAGAGGGAGAAGCAGGCTCCCCGCTGAGCAGGGAGCCTGATGTGGGGCTCGGTCCCAGGACCCTGGGATCATGACCTGAGCCGAAGGCAGACGCTTAATGACTGAGCCACCCAGGAGCTCCTAGGTTTATTTCTAGGTATCTTACTATTTTTGGTGCAATTGTAAATGAGATTGTTTTCTTAATTTATCTTTCTGTTGCTTCATTAATGGTGTATAGAAATGCAACAGATTTCTGTACATTGATTTTGTATCTTGCATTCTAAGTCCTTTCTTTCTTTTCTTTTCTTTATTTTTATTTTATTATTTGAGAGAGAGAGAGCGAGCCAGAGAGAGAGCACAAGTGGAGGGGGGTGGCAGAGGGAGAAGCAGACTCCCCGCTGAGCAGGGAGCCCGACGCGGGGCTCGATCCCAGGACCCTGGGACCACGACCCGAGCCGAAGGCAGATGCTTAACCGACTGAGCCACCCAGGCACCCCTATTTAATTTTTTTTAAAGATTTTATTTATTTATTTGACACAGAGAGAGAGCGAGAGAGGGAACACAAGCACGGGGAGTGGGAGAGGGAGAAGCAGGGTTCCTGTCGAGCAGGGAGCCCGATATAGGGCTTGATCCAGCCAGGACCCTGGGATCATGCCCTGAGCTGAAGGCAGACGCTTAACGACTGAGTCACCCAGGCGCCCCGTCTAAGTCCTTTCTTTAATTGTATTTAAGTATTTTATGTTATCCTTATATAACATTTTATAAGTAAGTGAACATTAAAATTAGCAGCCCTGGGCGCCTGGGTGGCTCAGTTGGTTAAGCGCCTGCCTTCAGCTCAGGTCATGATCCTGGAGTCCTGGGATCGAGTCCCACGTTGGGCTCCCTGCTCAGCAGGGAGTCTGCCTCTCTCTCTGACCCTCCCCCCTCTCATGCTCTCTATCTCATTCTCTCTCTCAAATAAATAAATAAAAAATCTTTAAAAAAAAAAGGAAAAAAAAATAAAAAAATAAAATTAGCAGCCCTCTCTCAGCATAAGCACTAAGCATATGAACAGAAATAAAAGAAATAAGGTTAACTTTTTTTTTATCCCTGACTTTGGACTTGTAGGAACATAAGATTCTCAAGGCTATTTTAGTCGTGCTAAAATCACTTCCCTTCAAGATTGTACTTTATTTCTTCATTTTGTTGTAGATCCTAGCAATGGAACCCGAGTCTCTGACAGCCCCACAGGAGGGCAGTGCGTTGTTACTGTGCTCTGTGTTATTAGGAAGAAACAGAAAAGGCACATTATTTATACTTTCTTAATCCCAGTAGATAATCATTGTTTATCTTACCATGTTTAATAGTTCCTTCTGAACTCAGAGATTTGGCCACCTGGGGCATCCCTGGGGCTCTGAATGGAGATGGAGGAAGTGGACACTTTGTATCAGTCTTTGTACATGAGTGGTTCTCAATTCAGTAGTGGTGTGGTAGGAATCTCACCCCTGTCACCCTCATGTATCTGATGGTGGCACTAATTTCTACAACAGCCTAGAGATGCAGCACTGCTTTTGGGTTAATAGCTTCTGGGATGGATAGGAAAGAGGTCTTCCACTAGGCCAGTGGTTCTCAACTGGGGGCGACTTTGCACTCCAGGGAACATGGCATCTTGGATTGTTATGATGAAGAGGGAGGTGGGTACTACTGGCATTTAGCGAGTAGAGGCCAGTGATGCTGCCAAATACCCTGTAATGCACAGGACAGCACCCTCCTCCCCCACAAAGAATTATCCTGCCCGGATGTCAATAGTGCCAAGTTTGAGAAACCCTGTTCTGGATGGTATCCAAGTTGCAAGAGCCGGAGGGCCCATGTGGCCCTGAATTTAATTCAGACCTCCAGGCCTACCTCGAAGGCATCCAGAATCAAACTGAATTTACTCTGAGGTTACCCTGGAGTGGAGATGTTTCTGGACCACTTTGCACATCACAGAACAGCACCAAATCTTGGTACCACTTCTTGGTTCACAAAATCATGCTACCTGATCAACAGCTTTTGATAATGACATTTTGTTTTATTTTATATTTTCCAAAAAAATTTTTTATTATGTATTCTCTGTGTCCAACACGGGACTCAAACTCACAACCCCAAGATCAAGAGTTACATGCTCTACCGCCGACTGAGCCAGCCAGGCACCCAAATAATGATATTTAAAATAAAGAACTATTATTTAATCTGGATGTCACTTGTCAAGAGGTGAGAATGGCTAATGTCAAACAGGTAATACTTTTGGGAGTTTTCCTGGTATTTTATACATTCACGACCAGTGTAAATCTGTGTTGCTCTTTTATGAGCCAAACCATGTGTGAAACCATTTGGAGATAGAATTTCATTTAATCTTCACCATGTCCCTAGGTGGGCTCTTGAGCCCCAAAGAGGTTAAGCTAGGCTCCCGGGTCACACAGCTGGAAGTGGTAGATTTACTTTAGGCTTAGAATAATGAATGCCACTTCTCTTTATTTTTTTCTGAAAATAATTTGTAAAATCTAACATCCAAGTGCTTCTTAAAAAAACCAGAAAGTTATTTCTCTACTGTATATTTTTCAGAGCTAAAGCCTTGGCGGGACAGTCACTGCGAGTCTGTAAAGGTCCTCGAGCTGTTTTCTCCCGGGTCTTGCTGCTGTTTACATTGACGGACTCGCTGGAAGATGAGGAAGCCGCCTGTGGTGGTCAGGGGCAGCTTTTTCCTGTGCTGTTGGTCAGTCTTGGCCGGATGGAGTTTCCTAGATACACCATCAATCGGAAAACCCAAATCTTCCAAGACAGAGACGATCTCATCAGGTAAGATCATATTAGCTTGTAATAATAACTGTGTCACTTTACATGTACGTAAAAGATTTCATTATTATTACTTGCCAGTTACAGTAGAAACCTAAGTCCATAGCCAGAGCAGTTTTTGAAGTTTTTTGTTTTTTGTTGTCTTTCTGCCTTACTTGTATACATTTTTGAGACTATAAGGAGAATGTAGAAATGTGCTTAGATTAAGGTTGCCAAAACCAATGAGTTTTGAGTTAGAACTATAAAAATTTTCCCTGGCTCATATTCCCAAATAGCTTTAGCAGGAAACATTTTGTAAATACAGACATTTGAACAAACCTGCCTTGTGAATATGTTGTTGGCACGAACAAGGCTGAAGATGAATGTTTTCTTAACAAATAGCGCTTCAGATAAAGCTAATACTAATTTGTGTGTGTATACTCGAATCATGCACGTGCTTGATTAGAGATTGTCACCAATCTGTTTTGGTATATGCACTCAGTTAATGTTTGGTTTGACTGGTAAAAGTAGGTTTTGGTAAAGAATGGTTTGGTCTTAGAGGAAAAAAATACTTGGATTTCTTTTAAAAACCCATCATTTATAAGAAAGATTAATTCAGATTCCTAAAATGGCACTTTTGATTCTTGACTTAAAGTTTATGACTCAAATGTAACTGAAATTGATTCTGATATTTGATTTTAGGAGAGTCGTTTATGTTTATCTAATGTGTGCTTTAAAAAATAACATTGAAATTATTGAATCAAAGCAGCGTTCATATAAATGGACTCCAGCCCAGTTTGCTTAGCTCTCAGGAAGCTCGCGGTCTTATTTGTGTCTGATTGGAATACATTCTAATAATAAGAATATGTCCTTACTCTGTTTTGAGTTGTCTCATATCTTTTTACCTTTTCATTTTTAGTGACTTTATGCTGTTCTCCTTCATGAGACTGTGTACCCTGAAGCCAAGTTCCAATCTCTCTGTACTAATGAACTGTGAAACCACCCTGGGCCTCAGTTTCCTCATCTGTGAATGGGGAGAATAATAGTATATTCCTCCAGATCTGTGTTAATACATGTAAAGTGCTTAGAGCCTGGCCCCTGGGGATGGCTTAGTATGTCTTAGTTAGCATTATAATTGTCCTGATTACTGGCATATCTAAGGGAGATTACTTTTTAGTTCTATGAATGACAAAACCATGGTTGACAAGTTCAAAAGTGGGGAGCTAGGAGAAAAAAATAAACCATGCCAGATTCCTTTGAGAAAGTAGGTATCCTGTAAATAATAACTAAAACTCCTTTTGTTATCCAAAGGGCCTTAACATGTAAATGAAATTGGATTTAACTGACTTCAAGAATGGTAATTATATGATACCTGGTAATATGATACCTGGTCTGAGAACTCTTACTGGCCACGATGGTACTTGAAATAATTTATCCTGTCTTTTCTTTTTCCTCATTTATTCAATATACCTGAGTTGAGTGCTGGGAACCTATTATGTGCCTAGGTGGTGGGTTGCAGCAAGAACAGAGAGGATCTTTGCCACCATGGGTTTATGTTTTCTGGGGGAGATAGAAAATAAGACAGAAGAATTGTAGCATGTATGACTGAGGGGCAGGCTGGGCAAGTTCCACTTTGTAGAGAGTGTCCCTGGAGAGGTGACGTTTGGATTGAGACTCAGGATTGAGGGGGAGCTAGCCATGCAGGGTGTGTGCCTCTGGGCCCTGAGGCAGGAGCGAGCTTGCTGAGGTGGAGAAACTCAGAAGACCCGTGTGGCCACAGCCCCAGAGGGAGTAGTTAGACAGGAATGCAGGGCCGGGGATGCTCAGCCTCAGAAGCCCCATAAGTGGACTCAGTGGTGTTCTCTGAGCAATGGGCAGCCGATGAAGAGGTTTAGGCAGGCCAGTGATCTGTTTCACATTTTCCAAAAGCATCCCATGGAATAGGGGGTGAAAGGAAGCAAGGGAAGCCACAAGAAGGCTGACCTAACCTTGGTGGCCCAGGCAAAGGTCTTGACCGGCTGGTGGCAGCGGCGAGGTGAATATGTACGAGCTATTTTAGAAGGAGGAGTGACAAGCCTTGATTATGATTCTGACTAGATACAGTGGGAGAAGGACAGGCGTGAGTCATGGGTGGCTCTGGTGTTCTGACTGGGCTGGTGGTACCATCCTTGAGCCGGGGGATCAGGAGAGGGATGGTGGGAGGGGCGCGGGCACTGGGTGGGGATCGCCGTTTGGGATGCCCCCTAGCCGTTCAGGTCTGGCACCGGACCTGCTGGCAGGAGCTCACGGAGGAGCTCCAGCCTGGAGAGAGTCACCGGCACGTGGACGGTGTTGGAAGCCCTGGAACTGGAGGGACCCCTGAGCGGGAGGAGGCGGCCTGAGCTGTGGCAGCCAGCGTTCAGAGGTCAGGGAGAGAGCAGGGACAGCCCGGAAAGTTGGGTGCGGGGTGGCCAGGAGCGCGTGCGACATGGAAGCCTTAGGAGAGTGGCTCAGGGAGGGTGGTCGCCGGTCCGCCTTCGCTCGGAGGCTGAGTAGATGTGCGGCCGGAAGTAGACCATTGGATTTGGTGAGAGGTGCTTCAGGGAAACTGGTGGAGGGTGACGGTGAGGACAGTGGCAGTTCTGGGAGGAGGGGGAGTCAGGGGTTGGCCCTGAATCAGTTGCTGTCGCAGGGGAGTGTGAGGCAAGCAGTGTTGTTCTGCTGTCTGAGGGGGCGGCGGCGCGGTGCGTGTTTGCTCCCGCCCTGACAGCTGGCAGGAAAGGAGGGCCTGACCGGAAGGGAAGAGGGGACAGCCAGAGGAGGGCGAGCCGCGGCCAGACCGGAGGGCCTGGGGTCCAGAGCACCTGGGGTCCGGAGCACTGGCGGGAGGCTGCCGTGACGGGAAGCCGAGAGGGCCCCTCGCGTGGCCTCTGTCCCTGTGGGCGAGGTCTGATGGGGAAGCTTGCCCGGGGGGGGGGGGGGCGGCCGGGCCAGCAAAGGAAGGCTCAGCGGTCCCGCAGGGTGGGCAGCTGGGCAGGCTCCCCAGGGGAGCAGGGCTGGCCTGAAGCCTGGAAGCCCACCGGCCTGGCCCTGTTGCTTTCGTCCGCGCGGTTCAGGGAGCCGGGTGCGGGCTCAGAGGAAGTGGTCGGCATGGACGCCGTGACGAGCACAGGCCCGACGTCCAGTGCGAATTCACGTCCGGGCAGGGCACGGAGGCCTGCAGGACAGGAGGCGCGATGGCTGGAGAAGGGGGTGCCGGTGGCTCTCGGTGGAGTTGGAGAAGTGTGGCCGTAAGTGAGCTGGAAGGATCGGAGGCGGAGGTCAGTGAATGAAATGCCCAAAGGGAAGATTTTAAGGATGATGCAGTGCCTCGGAGACAGCGGGTCCGAGCAGCCGTGGGCATGTGGGTAGCAGAAGGGAGGTGGAGAAAGGGTTATGGGCCAGGAGGTCTCGAAGCGGAGCGTGCTCTTCATCCTCAGACGTTGACGTCTCGGGCCCTTGTGGCTGGAGACACGAGGCAGAGCAAGACAGAAGACAGGAGGCAGGTGCTGCCCGCAAGGAGGGAGCACAGGCTTCCAAGGAATGGGGGGCTTTCAGGAAGGGGAGAGTGAGATTTGGAAGCAGCTGGGAGGAAGGAGCGTCTCCGCCGTCCCGGGTAGGAGGGCTGTGAGAAGAGCCATCCCCCACGTGAAAGCTCTGGGGGTGCGGCAGGGAGGGGGAAGCCGTGTTCTCAGCCGGGGTTTAGAGGAGGCAGGAGACTGGGGGCTGCTGCTGAAGGGGCAGTTCCCAGCAGCACCGCACCGGGGAGGTACGGAGGAGACGAGAGCTGGTAACCCTTTCCAGTGGTGCTGGAGGTGGACCGGGAGATGAGGCACGATGGGGTTGGTCTCAGTGGCCCCTCGAAGGTGGGGCTTGGTCGGGGCCACAGGGCTGGGAGCGTGGGGGCCGCTCCTGACCATGGAGGAGCTCCTGTGGGCCTGGGCCAGCCTCCGGACAATTCTGCCTGTTGCATTTTCTTATCAACCTTAGAATTATCCAGTAGCATTTTATAAGAGAATTAGATCTAAGAGTTAGTGAGCAAATTTTTACATTTAGAGGCAATTTCTTTTATTCTTATTTGAGCACACTTGCCCATAATGATATTTCGTGCTTTTCTTTTAGGTGTGAGCCCAAATACAATGACCAGGCACTCAAAGTGTCACTTGGGCAAATGTCTTTGTTTTTGGTACCTAGAGATGCAATGAGGAGTTGTCTTTGTTCAGCTAAGTGGTTTCATAACCTTTCAGCATTGCTGTCTCCCAAAGAGTGTCTCTTTGGGCAGCATTTGCCGGGCTCTCTCTGACCAAATGATTGTTACCAGATCTATGCCCTAATGTGATGTCGCTGTCAGTTCCGTGTCTCTGGGGTTGCTGCCAGATTGTTGAATGAACGAATGAGTACCAAGAATCAGAACCGGGGGCGCCTGGGTGGCTCAGTTGGTTAAGCGACTGCCTTCAGCTCAGGTCATGATCCTGGAGTCCTGGGATCGAGTCCCACATCAGCCTCCCTGCTTAGCAGGGAGTCTGCTTCTCCCTCTGACTCTCCCCCCTCTCATGTGCTCTCTGTCTCTCTCATTCTGTCTCAGATAAATAAATAAAATCTTAAAAAAAAAAAAAAAAGAGATCTTCTCTGTTAAAAAAAAAAAAGAATCAGAACCGATGAGCTGGTCAATACTACATTTATATAATGGAACGTGTTATGTAATAATACGGTGCGAAGGTTTTTGTCTTTCTAGCTGGCTGGCCTGTATTCAGTGTTTCAGGCTACTTCAGGGCAGTAGTACTTTTACCCTTCAGAAGCAGATCTCGAGGATAGGATGTGGTATTTGTTATGTGAATGTTCATTCACATTTGAAACTTAGATGCTGTGGGGTTTTTTCCCCCAGATACGCAGCCGCCGCACACATGCTGAGTGACATTTCTACCGCGATGGCCAATGGGAACTGGAAAGAAGCTCACGAGCTCTCTCAGTGTGCAAAAAGTGATTGGAACAAACTGAAAAGCCACCCTTCCTTGAGGTGAGATCTTTTCCAGGTACCTGTCAAAATTTACTTACCTACCAAGTTGTTTCGACCACTTGAGGTAAATCACTTCATGAAGAACTTAGTCCTTTTGTGCTGTGGTCAAATCAGCTCTGCAGTTGAATTCCCCACTTGCTTTGCATAGTCAGTGTTGTATGACGTAGAAGGAAATGTCTGCAAGTCTGAAGTGAATTTTCTATAACTCAGATCGCTGTGCAACAGGCACGGGAGCAGACAAATGGCTTTTC
The DNA here is from genome assembly GCF_002201575.2 of Neomonachus schauinslandi. Classification (NCBI taxonomy): domain Eukaryota; kingdom Metazoa; phylum Chordata; class Mammalia; order Carnivora; family Phocidae; genus Neomonachus; species Neomonachus schauinslandi. The sequence continues at coordinate 122,425,720 of NC_058411.1, read as the reverse complement.
GCTTGCCTTCTTTTTTTTTCTTTTAAATTGAGATATAATTGACATATAACATTATATTAGTTTCAGGTATACAACATGATGATTTGATATTTGTCTTGCAAAATGATCATCACAGTAAGTCTAGTTAACATCCATCACCATAGTTACAAAGTCTTTTTCTACTCTCAGCAAATTTCAGTTATACAATACAGTATTATTAACTATGGTCCTCATGCTGTACATTACATCCCCATGGCTTACTTATTTTATAACTGAAAGTCCGTACCTTTTAATTCCCTTCACCCTTTTTGTGCACAGCTCCCCACCCCCTTAACTCACCGTCTTTTGGTACGTTGTCTTCTCTGAGTACTGATCAGCTGAATTTAAATGTGGGGGAAACCCAGCAGCAGGACAGAGGTGGTGAGAGCCATGCTAGATGTGTTCTTCCAATGGAAATTCAAGTAGGTGGTAATCTGAAAAAGAAAACTAAATTAACATTTTCTTTAAAAGTTCAAGTACACAGCACATGGTTATTTTTTTGCTTGATCAATGTTAAATATATTCTGTATTAAGAAATTTTATTCCTTTGTTTTCACATAGGGATGAGAAAAATTTGTGTTATTAAATAGTTCTTTCAAAAAAACCTTTCAGATTTAAAGTTCATACAGAAATGATAATGACTTAAAAATCATTGCCGGGAAAATGACCTTTAAAGTTAGGGAAAAAAAAAAATAACTGCATATTTTGCCCATATTTCCTTTAGAAGTATTCAGTAATTCACACAGAAAATTGAGCCATTCACTTAAAAGCCCTTCTAGAAACGAGATAACCAATGTAGAGTCGCTACTCCTGTGATATCCGTGTACATTGGAAGATTTTCTTATGACAGGTTAGGTAAATATATTAACATTTCTCACACCAAACAGCAAGACAAATGGTTAAAACAAGTTAATAGGTGATTTTCTTCATCAAAGAAAGAAAAGAAGTCATAGCCAGGAAGTTAGATGACTATAGACCCGAGGTTGGTAGACGACTTTCGTAGAAGGTCAGCTGGTCCGTCCGTCGGCTTCTGTGGCAGCTGCTGACCTCAGCTGCCCCTGGGCAGAAGCAGCCCCAGGAGGGATGTGAATGAGCCAGAGGGGCAGTATGCCAACACTATTTATGGACTGAAATTTGAGTTTCATATAATTTTCACATGCCACAGACTGTTATTCTCCTTTTCATTTATTTTAACCATTGCAAAATGCGAAAACCATGCTTAGTCTGCAGGACATACAAAATCAGCTGGCGGGCCCAGGATTTGGCCTTGGTTTGCTGACCTCCAGCTTAGAAGATTTCCGGTTGTTCTTACTTTACCCCAGCAAGTGCGCTAGGAAATGGTGGCTGGCTAGAAGAATGCAGGTTTGTGGTGTAGGAAATTGTGTACAACTGACAGTATTTGGAATATATCTTTTTAAAAGCTACGAATTCGATCTGCTTTGTCACTTTTTATAATTGTCTTGCCACGAATAAATCAGATTGCTAAGCTGCTGGTGTCCGTCTTCATTTTAGATACCATGAGAATTTACCACTCTTTCTGCGCTGTTTTACTGTTGGGTGGATTTATACACGGATTTTGTCTCGGACTGTTGAAATATTGCAGCGACTTCACATGTATGAGGTTAGAGCACAAGCCCCGACCCCCGGCTTACTGATAGGTCATCGGTAAGCTGTGCAGGAGAGCCTGCCCGTCAGCATTTTCCACGTATTTGGTCAGCATACAGTAATGTCACGAAAGCAGGCTTGATGTGGGCAGCCTGCTGTCTCCAGGGTTAGTGGGGAGATGGCCGAAGAGGACCAGCCGTCTCATCTGCTCGTGAGTTGCTGTGCATTCACCAGCAGAGCCTGGGGGTCCTGGACGGAGCCATGCAGGGAGCCCCAGACTAAGTCTCTGCAGCCTGAGCCTGAGTCTCTGTCAGGACTCCACATGTGACTTGGGAGGTCTCCAGAAATCTCTGAGGTGGAAACCTTACATCTGCTTGTGTTTGCCCGACAACTGGCATGGTCTGCCTGGAAATAATTTAAAATCACAAATCAGAGATTTGGTCCCATCCCTCCCTATATAAAACATTGTGTGGTTGCTAGAGTTAACTTTTATTATGTTAACATTTCTATATGGAAAAATGCCATTTTACAAAGAGGACACACAGAGCTTGGCTTCTTGACGTGGGCCCATGAAACCCAAGAGGATCCATGGGATTGCTTTGGGGAGTCTGTGAACCCCACAGTTGCAAGTATACGGGGGTTTGTGCTGCCCTTTCTGAGGGGAATCACTAGATGTTGAAAGAGATCCTTGAACCACAAAAACTGAACAGTTTGTGTATAAATCTAGACCAGAAAGTCTTCCTGTTAAGGTGGGGTGTTTGGACGAAGACACTGCTCATTACTGTCTGCCCACCCCATTCCTCACACCATCGGCCCTGTGACCTGCTGTGTTCCCAGAAGCACGTGGGCTTGCAGCCCCGGACCAGTGCTTGGCTGCCTAGAACTTGATTGTGTGCAGCCCTGCACCCGTTGACTGGCTGTGCAGAGAGGATCATGCAGTGTTCACAGAGCTCCGTACACTCACTCACCAGTTGGCAGGAGAAAAGTAGGGATGCCTCGGGGGCTTGGGCCTGCTCCAGAGGTCTGGACCCCAAAGGGGTCCTTGGCCTCCTTATAGAATGGCAGATGGGCTTTTTAAATGTACTTTGCCAACCTTATTGGTTACTAAATGCAGTTCCTTTTTTTGGAGTGTATGAATGTAATGTACTTTCTTTGTTGTTGTTGGAACAGGAAGCAGTCAAGGAGCTTGAAAGCCTCTTGTCCCAGAGAGTGTATTGTCCTGACAGCAGAGGCCGGTGGTGGGATAGACTGGCACTCAACTTACACCAGCACTTGAAACGCCTTGAACCGGTATTCAGTAACTAGATAGACCTGAGCCTTTAACTTCTGCATAAGTGAAAATACATAGCCAACTTTTAATACCTTAGAAACCTAAGTATAATGAGAATTTTTTTTTTTTTAACATTCTTTTGTCTGTGTTCTTCCAACCCCCCAAATGCTAACAGAAGCATTACAAGGAGGGCAGGAGACTTTTCACTGATTTGGGAGATGGGTTGGTAGTGGGCTCTGTGTTGGGGTTTAGGAATTACAGGAGCAGGAGAGGTAGAGGTCCCCGTCCTCAGCAGGTGCTTTCAAGGAAGGTGCTTTTTGTTTTGGAAATGGTGATTTTACTCATTTGTTGCATGGGGCCTCCAGGTAGAAAGTCTGATGAAAGATGTTTCCTTCCACTGGGAAGTGTGTTGTCTGGCCAATGCTGAGCAGGCCACCTTCTCCTCCGGGCACTGTGTTCCCCGTGGCAGGGATCTTGGGAGTCTAGGATCCTGGTTGCCGCCAGGGCTGAGCAGGGCGGGGCCTCCGAAGGCCGCTTGTGCTGAGCCCAGAGGTGACAGTGGCTCTTTGTGTGGCTGCTTGGGGTTCCTCCCTGCCAGCCTGGCGTTTGCCTTGAATGCAGGGGATTGGGGCTCTGGAAGCTTTTGTTTTTTTCCAGCGGCAACATGAAGTGAATCAGGGTGATTTGGAGGTGGAAAAGTTGACCATGGGTGTGGAAATATGACAGACTATTTTTATTACCTTAAATTGAAAAAGTGCCTTGTTACCTAAAGTGCTTCAAGCTGGTGAAAGCTGTCTGTTTTCTTGGAGGTGGGTGTGGTGCTTCCTTACCTCTCGGTGTGTACTCAGGCTGAAATAGCGAGAGACAGCGTCTGGTAGCCCACAGCCGAACGCAGAGAAAGCCTGTGTTTATGCTGCCTCTTTCTTTCATTGAAATAAAAGTTCGAAAGGGTTTGGATTTCCCCCTTGTTCACAGTTCCACTAATAGGAGCACTGACTCAGGCGCACAGAGGTAGACGAGCCGTTGAGATATTTTTGAGATTGACAGAAAATCCTCATTCCTTTTAGCCTTTTCTCAAAGATCTTCCTGGCCACACTCATAGTCTTCATCATTTTGTTACTGTCCCGTTCATTTCTTTTTCTTTTTTTAAAGATTTTATTTATTTATTTATTTATTTGAGAGAAAGAGAGAGAGACAGAGAAACAGCATGAGAGGGGAGAGGGTCAGAGGGAGAAGCAGGCTCCCTGCTGAGCAGGGAGCCCGATGCGGGACTCGATCCCAGGACTCTGGGATCATGACCTGAGCCGAAGGCAGTTGCTTAACCAGCTGAGCCACCCAGGTGCCCGCGTTCATTTCTTTACAGCAGTCTCCGGTGAAGGAATCTATCAGCAGGGTGCTCAGCAGCCGGGGCCGGGTCTCCTTCGCCCTTCCTTGTTCCTTTGACCATTCCGCTCTTGATGGCCGGATCTTTCACTGATTTTCAGGGTGTTGTTTGTTTTTGTTTGTTTTTACTTTTTATTCTCTTATTGTAACTAATATATAACAATTTGGTGGCATTAGTTATAATCACAGTGTTTGTGCCAACATCACCACTGTCTATTTCTAGACTTTGTCATCACTCCAAACAGAAACTCTGTAGCCAGCTAGTCATTGCTCCTTGGTCCCTCCCCCTACAGCCTGAATTTGCCTGTTCTAGATATTTCCTGTATTTGGTCTTTCGTGTCTCTGGCTTATCTCACTCAGCAGCTTGTTCTCCAGGTTCATCCACGTTGTACAAAGTATTCTTATACTTTGTACTTATACTCTTATGCTTATTTCCTTCCTCTTCAAGGCTGAATAACATTCCATTGTGTGGACAGACCATGTTCCATCTATCCAGTTATCTCAACATGGACACTTGGCTCGCTTCCACTTTTGGCTATTATGAATAATGCTGCTTATGAACATGGTGTACAAATATCTGTTCAAAACGCTGCTTTCAGTTCTTCTGGGTATGTCCCCAGATTTGGCGTTGCTGGGTCATGCGGTAATTCTGTGTTGAGCTTTTTGAGGAACCGCACATTGACTTTCACAGTGTTGAATCATTCTTTCATTCCTGCCAGCAGTGCATGTGGGTTCCAGTTTTTCCCACATCCTTGTCAGCACTTACTATTTTCCTTGTTTCTGATTATAGTCATCCTATTAGGCGTGAAGTGGTATGCTATGGTATTTTCAGTACTTTTGGGTTTTTTTGTCCAACTCTGAATAGCCTTAGGAAATGCATTTAACTTCTCCAAACCCAAGATTCTTCTCCCTGTAAATGAGGACTCTGGGCCAGCTCTGTGGTTCCTGAGTGCACCTGATCATTAAAAGTAGCAGGATGACGGGGCAGCCTGGCTGGCTCCGTCGGTAGAGCACGTGACTCTTGATCTCACGTGGGGAGTTCAAGCCCCATGTTGGGCATGGAGCCTACTTAGAGAGAGAGAGAGAGAAAAAGAAAGGGAGAGAGGGAGAAAGGGAGAAATGTAGCAGCATGAGATCTAAGGAATATCCTTTATCTCTGGAAGTATTGCTTTGCCCATTTGCTAGTTAGCGACACTGGATAATTAACAGGGGTTTCCTGTCACATTCAGTGAGCAGCTGCTGCCCTCAGGTCTTTCAGGATGCTGATGTGGGGCTGTGTTCTTCGCTAGGCTATCAAGTGCATCGCAGAAGGGCTGGCAGATCCAGAAGTCCGAACGGGACACCGTCTCTCACTGTACCAGAGAGCTCTGCGCCTGAGAGAGTCTCCGAACTGTCAGAAGTACAGGCACCTCTTCCATCAGCTACCAGAAATAACTGTGGATGACGTTAAACATGTAAGTCGATATCCTTTGGGCACTTTGGACTTCAGCGCATATGCTGGTTTTCTTCCTGAATGGAAACAGCCTAAGAACAGTTTTTGTGTGCATTTTCTTGTAGACTTAGAAAACCCTAGTGCGCGTGTAGGACAGGACTCCGTTTTCACACCAGCGCCTCCTACGTCAGAAGCTGGGCTGGCCGGGGGGTTGGGCTGCTCGTGCGCTGGGTTGAGTGACTCCCTGTAAAACTCCTGGGTCAGGAGCTCACAGCCTTCGCCAGTGTCTCCTGCTTGGTCAGGGCACCTGGAGAGCAGCTTTGGGGTCCATGTCCCCCCACCGCCCCCACACACACCCGGGGCTGGGGCAGTGGCCAGTCCACACCCTCGCAGGCACGGAGCATGGGTCACGTGGCCTCGCGCTCTGCTGAGAATAGGTGGCTGGGGGGGGGACGTCGGAAGGTGACGTGGCAGTCAGGTTTGCAGGGACTGCAGCTCGAGGGAGGCTGATGGATGTTGTCCTGCTGTGTCAGGTGACCATCACGGGCCGGCTGTGCCCGCAGCGTGGGACGGGCAAGTCCGTGTTTGTGCTGGAGGCTGGGGGGCCTGCCGCCCCCGCCACAGTCCTGTGCTCTGTGGAGGAGGTGGCGCTGGCCTACTACAGACGCAGCGGCTTCGACCAGGGTAACGCACGGTGTTTCTCCCGGGCCGCCGGGCCCCCGGGGATGGTTCGGCAGCAGCGGGTGGCTGCCGTCTCTCCGTCCGGCCCGGTGGGCGCTGCTGCTGACCTGGGAGGGTGTGGGAAGGGGTTTTACTCACGATAGTTGCTAAAGGCCGTCTTCTTCCATTGAAGCAGCATCTACCACCCAAGGCCTGGGAGGAACAGCGCTTTCTGGTGGGATGTTAGAAGCAAGTGGAACTGGTTTTGCTCTCAGAGAGCTTATGTTGGGCCTGGGAGTTCGGGAGGCAGAGGACTCCCAGGAGGGCTGCCTGGTAGCAAAGCCCGTTAGAGGAGGTAGGAGCTGTGAACTGGGCCAGGCTGTTCTGGAAAGAGCAAGCGGGCCTCGTAGCTAACAACTTTAAGGGGATTGAAGGACCAAGTCCTGGGATGGCATAGCACCAGAGGAACCGGAGAAATTGCTAGAAAGAGCAGTGCTTTGTTTTTGTTTTTGTTTCCTTTTTTGTGCGTTTTTTATTGCAGAGAATGAATGCTTTATCTGAGGCCCAGGAAAAGAGGAGACGTTGGGAATTTGCCTTCTGATGAGCTTGTCAGTCTGTCCTTAGCGAAATGTAGTACCGACTAGAAAAAGTAAAATCAAACGCTGTGAGAGAGGAATTACAGAGGAAGGGGGAGGGCAAGGCAGTTCTGGAGAGGCCCACTCTAGCTGTTCTTCCTTTTTTTTTTTTTTTTTTTAAAGATTTTATTTATTTATTTGAGAGAGAGAGAATGAGAGACAGCACGAGAGGGAAGAGGGCAGAGGGAGAAGCAGACCCCCTGCCGAGCAGGAAGCCCGATGTGGGACTCGATCCTGGGACTCCAGGATCATGACCTGAGCCGAAGGCAGTCGCTTAACCAACTGAGCCACCCAGGCACCCTAGCCGTTCTTCCTTTTTAAAAACGATGTATTAGGGAAGCTATTGAACGTGCCTTTGTACAAAAGTGGAGAGGCGCAGTGAGCCCCGTGTACCGGCCTGCTGCGGCATTCCTTCCACCCTCCCCACCCTCGGACCTCAGAAGCCGACCCCAGACAGTGGCCCGTGTGCTCACTCCGGAGGGGCCCACCACGCCCATCCTCCATCCAGGCAGGACTCCCCTCTGCCCAGGCCGAAGGGTCACGAGGATTAAAAACATTCTGACACCTTCAAATCCGTGAAAATCAGGACATTATTTCTCTTGAGTATTATGTCAGCGTTCAGAAGATTAATGAGGACCACGAAACGACGATGAGTATGAGAACGGCTAAGATTAATCTCTGTGGTATCTTTATTACTCACAGGGAAGGGAGATGCTATAAGGGAAGAAGTACAAACCCCAGTGAAGACAGAGATAGCACAGACCTGAAAGGTTAGAAATAAAAGAATAGAATGAGCAGCTATCCCCAGAGAAGTAAACTGGGAGACAGTAAACTGGGCAGTCGAGGGTGGAGGGCGCGGATATGAGGGCGTGTGGCGGGCCCGCTGTGAGGCGAACACAGTGGAATGCTTTCGGTTTAACCATGAGCCTGAAAAACGGACAGATGATTCCATTTCCAGAGTATAAAATATTTTTATATAAAATATTTTCTTCATTTATTAAAATGGATGCAGTGAAAATGAGTGGAACCCTTGCTGTCAGTCTCTTTGAGAGGAGATTTTGGACTAAGGGCAATCTCAAGCTCCCTTCAGAGAAGTTTATTTCAGAATCACTCAGAAGGAGCTTACCAAAAATGATTTCACTTCCGATACAGACGCATGGTGTAGACCGCTTAGGAGCGCGGGAATTCTGACCGCCAGTGTTCCTGCCTGGACAGTGGACAGTGTGCACTCCCGGGCAGGAAGCAGGCTGGAAATTGAGACCCAGCAGTACCCCCTGGCTGGGCAGGAGCCCGGGAGCCCAGTGTAAAGTTTGCTGGTGAAAAGGGCTCAGCTCCAGCCCAGAGGCCTGAGTGAGTTTCGGTTGTTCCCGCTCTGTCCTTTTGCATCTCTGAGACAGGCTGCAAGGACGAGGGGCTAGAACTGAGAGGGGGACGAAAGGCACAGCCTCAGGGAGGCAGGACGGAGGGGGCCTGGCCGTGCTGCTTCTGACAGGCTCTGGTCTGTGTACTTTCGTACGGGACACACGTGCAGCCTCGGCCTGGTCTCTGCCCTCCAGGGCCTGTGCGGCACCATGCCCTTGCACAGACTGGAACAGGGCCAACCGGCCAGAAGAGCCCTTCTGCCTGCCTACTGGGACAGGGTCGTGGGGGTCAGCACCTCCTTTGGCCAAGGCCATAATGCGGGGAGAGAAGCCCCCACATGGCCCCCATCCCCGGTCAGGTGTGTGGAAGTGCAGAGCACTTGCCTGGGAGATAGGTCTGCGTGCTAAGCCGAGATCGAGCCCCTGGTCTCAACTCTGCTAGGACACCTGCGTGGTCGATGGAGCTCGTGGCCCAGTCAGTACAGTTGTATGGGGTGTCAGGCCGGGGTCTGAGCTAGGTGGTCTCGGAGGTGGAAGGTTTCTAGAAGAGCCCAAATCTCAGAAACACTGGGCACGCTTGTCCAGGACAAAGCAGTGGAACGCAAGGTCCAGTGAGGTGGATGGAGACAGCACCCGCCAGGTCAGAGGGCGCGGGCTCCAAGGTACTAGTTTTTCTCTGATAGATCTGTTCTGGGAAGCCTTTCTGCAGGTGTGGCCAAGGGGCCCTACACCAGAGGACCTGCAGGGGTCTCGGCCCACCCACACCCACCGAATCGAACCCCTGGAGCCTGAGGAGGGAACCTGCTTTTACTTACTTATCTTTAAACACGTTCCTTACATTTCTCACTAAAGTTAGAGAACTGCTACTTTATGGCTCTGAAATGTGTATTTAAGTTTTCCCATAATTACTAAGATTTTTGCTTTTAAACGAGTCTTCTGTATATAAGCAATGTAATGTAAACAAATGAGCTAGGAATGGCAAGAAAACAGCTTTTGCATTTGAAACTAAAATCTATTTCCTTCAAATTGAGTAAGCAGTGGGTTATGGTGGGGGTTTTTAAAAAACAGAAAAACTTGATTTTCCTGTGCTTTGGCTTTGTCTTAGGGATTCATGGGGAAGGGTCCACCTTCAGCACGCTGTATGGCCTCCTCCTGTGGGATATCATCTTCATGGACGGGATACCAGACGTCTTCAGAAACGCCTACCAGGTGCTCAGGTTACGCCATGCCCGGCGGGTGCTTTTTAGGCGAGCAGATGCTTCTGCACTTTGTGACTCATTCCCACCCTTGTGCGTGTGGGTCTGCGGCCATCAGAAGCCTGCCGATGACGGTCTTGGGGGCGGTGCTGAGTCTCTCTTAGAATAGTCTTTCATTTTACATCCGGATTCATAGATTTTAAAATGTAAATCTGTTAAATTTTCATCTTGAACCTACTTTACCTTCGTTCCACTTGAAACTTGTAGCGTAGGTTTCTTCAGCTTTGACCTTGACCGGTCTCCTGTCGGGCCCGGCGCCCCTGTGTGTGCTGGTGCCCGGGCCCGCCGAGGGCACCACCGCTGTAACCTGGGAGCTCTTTCCACCAGTTACGACGCTGACAAACCAGGGCAATGAGTTGCTTTTATGTTAGATTACTTAGATAATTTTTACTTACCTTCTGAGAAGAAGAATGTGTCGGTTTAATCAGGTTGGCCAGTTCCCAAATTTTATGGGTATGGAATGTTCTTCTGATGAACCAGTTCTGTCCAGGCACCGAACGAGGCTTGTTTCCCGCGACGTAGGCCTTCCCGCTGGACTTGTGCACGGACGGCTTCTGCACCAGCCGGCGGCCGGCCGTGGAGGCCCGGCTGCGGCGGATTCACAGCGCGCCCGCGGAGAGCCTGCGGGCCTGGGTGGCAGCCGCGTGGCAGGCCCAGCAGGGCAGAGTGGCTTCCCTCGTCAGCTGGGATCGCTTTGCTTCTCTTCAGCAAGCTCAGGTGAAACCCTGCGCGGGAGTTGGTCAGAGAGCAACACCTCTCAGTGCTGGGTCTGCTTTGGCAAGATCTGTATACGTGTGTGTACATGTGTGTGCACGTGCGTGTATATATGTGTATCCACACCTACGTGTGTGCACGTGTGTGTACATGCACACGTATTTCTTATGTGATGGTGCTATGCATACATTTATGTAGATGATAGGCCCCTAGTCCGGATGCCACTGTAACCGGTGGGACCAGGTCAGGGCACAAAATAAGCCCAGGGATGCCTTCTTCCCCTTAGTTGACAGCTTCCCTTTGCCTGGCCTGTGACCCTCAGCAGGAAGGATGCTGTTCCTGTCCCTGCAACTACTGGCCTTCATCACTGTCCTTTTCCTGAGGATTCACCCCAAATTCCCTCTTCCTCAGCTGTTCCCCAGAGCTTTGCCGACAGGAGTCTAGACAGGAGTCTGACTGAGCGAAGGAAACCTGATTTCCCAGAGCTTGCCGGTGGGCATTTTGGCTGGTGGCTCAGTGGCCCTGTGGCCCAAGCAGCAGAATGACCCCTGGTGTCCTTGGAACCCATTTCTGTGGAATTACAGTTTTCTGCGTCTCGTGGCCAGTGAAAGTATTGCAGGATCTCTGTCGTAAGACATGGCTAACCAGCCCTGTGTTTTGGGTTCAGGATCTCGTTTCCTGCTTGGGCGGCCCCATCCTCAGCGGTGTGTGCCGGCGCCTGGCTGTGGACTTCCGACACTGCCGAGGGGGCCTCCCTGACCTGGTGGTGTGGGACTCCCGGAGTCGTCGCTGTAAGGTCAGTTGCGCCACAATGGAAAGTTTCATTAGCAACTTAATCAAAGGCTCCGATCCAGGCATTTCTTGCGTGATTGTTGGCTGTGGGACCGAGGGCCATGGTTCCCCAGTGGCTATTGGCGGGGGCCTCCTCCGCAGCCCCTGGTGTGGGGGCCTCTCCTTTCCGCCATGCAGCGCGCCACTTGGCGGCTCATTCATCAGAGCAGGCTCGGAGAAGAGCCAGAGTGTGAGCAAGACGGAAGTCGGGCTCCTATGACCTGATCGCGGAGGGGACGTTCCATCACTTTGGCCGTATTATTCTGTTAGAAGCAAGTCACAGATTCCAGTGCGCGCCCCCCGCCCCCACCCCCCCTGGCAAGGGATGGGATTCTGCAGGTGTGAACACCAGGAGGCTGAGATGACAGGAAGCCGTTCTCTAAGCTCCCCAGGAGTTAGCTCCTCATCATGTGTTCTCGGCTCAGGGCCACCTTGCCTCACCCTGGTGTTCCCCTGCTGCCCATCCCAGGTTGGTTTGTATTACTGAGTTCTGAGATTAAAAAAAAATTCTGGATACAAGCCCTGTATCAAATATATTTCATCCCAGGCTGTGGCTTGTCTTTTCATTCTCATAATAGTGTCTTTGGAAGAGCAGAAATTTTTATTTTGGCCAAGTCCCAACTTCTCTGTTCTTTAATGGATCATACTTTTGGGGTCATGGGACATCTCGGACTGGAACTGTGGATTTGTGTATTTCTCCTTGCAGTTCTATCCAGTTTGCTTCATATATTTTGAAGCTCTGTGATTAGATGTATAAACTTGAAGGCCTGTCACATCCTCTTGATGAGTTGATCTCTTCATCATTGTGAAATGACCCTCCTTTATTTCTGGTAGTGTTCTCCACTCTGAAATCAACTGATATTAATAAATAGCCACTCCAGCTTTCTTTTGATTAGTGCTAACAGGACATATCTTTTTCTCTTACTTTTAACTTATTTCATCTTTAATGGGTTTCTTGTAGGCAGCATTATAGCTGGGTCTGACTTTTTAATTCAGTTTGACAACCTCTTGCCATTTAATTAGGTTTTTGGACCATTTACATTTGATGTGCTTATTAATGACTGGCTTTAAAGCTACCATCTTGATACTTGTTTTCTGTTTGTCTCAGCTCTCTTGTTCTCCTTTTCTCACCTTTTTCTACCTTTTTTTTTTTTAAAGATTGTATTCTAGTCCTTTGTTGACTTGTTAGCTATAATTGTTGTAAGTGGTTGCTCCAGTGTAGATCTTAAGCTTCCTGTCTTTCAAGTGATGTTATGCTATTACATGTATAGTATAAAAAACATGTTTTTATATCTCCTCTCTTGGCCTTTGTACTGTTCATACATCATTTTTCTGTATGTTCTAAATTCTACATTTTTTTGCTTTCTACAGTTGATTTAAGAATCTTTATAATTACTCACATAGATAGAAATTAGTTTTCCTCCCCTAGGTACAAATTTTTTTTTTTTCCCCCAAAGATTGATTGGTTTGAGAGAGAGAGAACACAGGCAGCGGGAGAGGTAGAGGAAGAGGGAGAGGGAGGGAGAGAATCCTCAAGCCTCTGCTGAGCCCGGAGCCCGATGCAGGGCCTGATCCCAGGACCCTGAGATCATGACCTGAGCCGAAATCAAGAGTCGGATGCTCAACTGACTGAGCCATCCAGGCCTCCCCCTAGATAGAAATTCTTACTGCTTGTTATTCCTTTGTAAAGATCCAGATTTCCACGTACTGTAGTCCTCCTGCTTAAAGAATTTAACACTTCTTGAAATGGAGGCCTGCTAGTAATGAATAATTTAGGTTTTCTATGTCTAAGTCTTCATTTCATCTTTGCTTTTGAAAGGTATTTTCTCTGAGGAAAAAATTCTATGTTGATAGTTTTTTCCTTTCAGTAATTTGAAATACTGGTCCATTGTCCTCTAGCTTGCATTGTTTTTTAATGATAAATGTGTAGTCTTTCCCTTTAGGCTTTAAAAAATTCTAGCTGCTTTTAGAATATTCCCTTTATCACCAGTTATGCAACTTCATTATGTTTCTTTGTGTAGTGTTATGTTTCTGTGCCTGGGGTTCATTGATCTTTGGATTTGTAGTTTCTATCAAATTTGGAAAATCTGGATAGTTTTTATTGCCATTTTGAAGTTCAGTAATCTGCAGTGAATAAAACTGACACAGTTCCTGCCTTCATGGAGCTGATACGTAATGAACAGTTTTGTCTTCTGATAAATGCCGTGGAGGAAGTGCATAGAAGAACCCTGCTTTGAGATGTGCTGGACATCTAGGAGGGGGATTTAAGCTGAGCATTGAAGGGTAAGAAGTCAGACATGTGAAGAACAGGAAGAAGTGTCCTGGGCAGAGGGAACAGCAAGCGTATGGAAGGGCCCTTCGGTTGGGAAGAGGTTGGTCTTTCTCAGGAACTTTGGAGTGGTTGGCAGGGTCCAGATGATAGTTTTGTAAGTCATGGCAAAAGTTTGGATTTAACTGCAAATATAACAGAAAGTAAGCTCTGTGATTAGAAAGTAAATAATTTCTAAGCAGGGGAGCAACAATCTAGTGCATGCTTTAAAACTATTTTTCAACTGTATATTCAGAAACAATGTAGTAAATCTCTGAAGAACTGCCTACTGTCTACAGAATAATTCTCAAGTGAACTTCATACATGTATCTTTGTTTTATATATGTAAGTAGAGCAGTGTCAGTGAAAACTACTATAGCATACTTGGCTATTCTGTTTCAGTAAGATACTAAATAACTTTTTTTGTTTTTTTTTTTAAATTTTTAAAATTTATTTATTCATGAACGTCAGAGAGAGAGGCAGAGGCAGAGGGAGAGAAGCAGGCTCCCCGCCTAGCAGGGAGCCCGATGCGGGACTCGATCCCAGGACCCCGGGATCATGACCTGAGCTGAAGGCAGACGCTTAACCATCTGAGCCACCCAGGCGCCCCTGTTTTGTTTTTTTTTAAGATTTTATTTATTTTTATTTGAGAGAGAGAGAATGAGAGAGAGGGAGTACATGAGAGGGGGGAGGGTCAGAGGGAGAAGCAGACTCCCTGCTGAGCAGGGAGCCCAATGCGGGACTCGATCCAGGGACTCCAGGATCATGACCTGAGCCGAAGGCAGTTGCTTAACCAACTGAGCCACCCAGGCGCCCACTAAATAACTTTTTTAAAACTTACATTCCAGCTGGTGGAAGTTAAAGGCCCCAGTGATCGTCTTTCACATAAGCAAATGCTCTGGTTGGATGAACTGCAGAAGTTGGGGGCCGACGTAGAAGTCTGCCACGTGGTTGCTGTTGGAGCTAAGAGCAAAAACCTCACCTAAGAGCTGTCGAGTTGGGGGTGTCTGGTGACACATGGATTGATTTTCAAAAGCATAAAGCATCATTACATTTTATTTAACTTTGTTATGTCAGTAATAAACCTGAGAGTTTAAGACTCATCATTGTACAGTGTCTGTGTGTCATAAAACTTGGTCTTGGCTTGAATGTACTCATTGATTCCACATAGCAGGTAATGAACTTTCTAGAAGGTTATAAACTTGGTGGCCATTTTAGGAAAGGGATGCATCTATGTTACTAAGCTACACTTGCAAAACAGCTGGAAAAAATCCAAACAAATGGGATGTTTCACAGCTTTTGGTCTTTTATAAAAGTAGCATACCCAATGTCTCTAGTTTAGTATACTGGAGAGACCTGTATTTAAGGTTTTCTATAGTGCCCAGATATACTCAGCTGTTAAACATTCTTGTTTTATGATTATCTAAGAAGGGCACAAACAGATGAAATTCATTCTCTGGGAATTAAAAATAAATTCTCATTAAATTCCTTACCTTTCAGCTTGCTCTTACTAATTGGGCCTAGATCATCAAAGGAATGAACAGTCTTTATCAAAAGCAACTGTCCCTCCCTCATGACCAGAGGGGCAATTTTCTGTACAGACGGTGTAACTGCAACAGGGCTGTTCGTAAGAGCCCTAGGCTGAGGAAGGTATACGGTAGGAAGGCAACTAACCAGAACTATAGGACCAAGAGTCCGGGATGGGGACCCCAGTCCCCACAGACTGGTTCGGAGACCTTCTTAGGGAAATGTTACTCCCCAGCTTGGTGATTTACTGAACGGAAGGACAGGTTAGGGCATGGTCCATTAATACCCACGTGGCCTTAACTACAGCCAGTTCTGAATCGATGTTAAAAATGTTACCGATCACTGTCTTGCTTTCGAGCAGGCAAAAAAACCTGAGTGGATGACACCCACACAAGTAGAGTTGGAAGAAGACGCCTTCGCTTCTTGAATCACTACGTTCTTGTAGATGATCTCATATTGATAACAACTACAACCACCAAGTTCTGTGGGAGTTTTATTTAGCAGTCAAAATTTCCCTCACAGTCATCACTGTTGAACAGGCTCTCTCATCTTCCTGCTCATCCTACTTTAACTGAAGTCCATCAATTTTAGGCACAAAGGTTTTTAGTTTTCTCTCAAAATCAAGTTCTAACTACTTGAGGTTACGGCTACGGCAAGCAGGTTTCGTTGAAGGTATGCTGACTGATTTTCCCCATTAGCACAAATTAATACACTTTTCTTAAAGTTAAGACATTTTTGGTTTTAGAACCGGTTTCCATCATAAAATAACAGTAAGACATTGTACATCTTTCACCAGTACTAGGAGTCCCAAGCTGTCGGGCCTGTGCGGCACAAACCTGGCTCGCAGGGCAGCGGGGCCGGAGCGGGAGGCGCTCTCCGGTGTGGCTTCGGCTCCCGCACGCAGGCCTTCGCTTGTGCCCGCACCCCCCCCCCGGGCCAGCAGGGGTGCCGGCAGCCTTACGATGGCTACGACTTGACGCCGTTACAGCTGTACATCATGTTATGCGCGGTAACCTGCGGCACGGTAATCATGATACAACTGTCCAGCGAAAATAAAACGAAAAACCGTATTTTACTACGTTTGATTATCATACAAAAATATGCACATTTTCTATTTTAAAACAGTATTGATAGTACCTAATCTCCTTTAAACTTGTAAATTAACAAAAAAATTGCTCAAGGAGTTGAGATAAATGTGTGAGGAAAGAGAAGTATAAAGATACAAATGCTCAACAATCCCTCTCCAAAACCCCCCAGTTTAGAATAATTTGTAATAATAAAAAGGCAGCTTAATCAAAAAGGGAGAATTATGACACTTTCTGTGGCAGGATACGCTGTGGGATTTTAAGGGGCCTGGGACTGGTTTCCAATCAGGGACTATAAAACGTTTAGTAGTAACAGTGCTACTGAGAAAAGCCCCGACTTTCTAGGCCTAGGTTGGCAAAAACACTGGGCTAATCCACAGATGAATTTCCGAAGACATTTTATGAAAACTTCTGTCCTCAAAGTCCAGAGACATCAATCTTAAAAAGGCGAATAATTCAAACAGAAACAGCTATTCATTACACGGGACAGTAAAACACTGCTCTGAAAAAACTTGTTTTAGAAAAGATTAACCACTTCACTGCAAAACTTCTGTAAAGCTTAAGACGGCAGTTTAATGAAGAAACTCTAAGTAACAGCCCAATTTGAAAACATCCACCTGTCAACAGGGCCTGGGAGTGCGCATCGGAGGGAGGGGTGAAGGCCACTGCCGTAAGGAGCCCGCGGCGCTCGCTCGCTTCCGGTCCCACGGGGTGACCCCCACACACCTGTGTGCGCGCTTCTCCCTCTCCGCATGGCTGGCAGAGGCCGGGGGGCGGGGGGCTTCTCTCCACACGGAAATGGCGGTCTTTTGAGAGAAGTGCACTGTCGTTTGCCCTGTTGGCTCTACGGCGCTGCCAGGCACTTCGTCGGGGGGAGGAGGGCCTTCCGCACAGGCGAGCGGACTCACGGCCGCCTTAGTGATCTCCGCGACCGCCCACCACCCTGGGCATAGACGGCGACGCCCCAAACGCCCGGGAGCCAGCCGGCTCTTTCTGCGGGAGGGTTTCGGCGGACAGCACTCTCCCCGGCTGCGGTCCCACCAACGCGGACCTCCCCTCACGCCCGCTTGTCCTCGCTGACTCTCAGAGGGAAGGCAATGTGCTTTGGGGGACTCCTGGCTACCGGCAGGAAGCTCCGAGGTGAAAAGCCTGTTTCCAATATGCAGGCTTTTAACACCCTTATTTTAAAAACTGCAACTGTGGTTTACTTTGTGTTAATGCGTACCTTAATTAATATTAATGTCAAAGGCACTTCTAAGTTGGTATTATCTACAGCGAATGCTTTCGAAGTCAACCGTGCATATTAGTCCTATGAAGGTGAAAGCAAACTCAGGATTTTAAAACACAGTGACCTATGGTCCCAAACAAGGTGATCTACAATAAATTATGGCCTTGGAAATACTAAGCCCTCAGGTGATCGCAGAGAACGGACAGTGACCGGACAGTGACCGGAAAAAATCTATGAATACCTCCTAACGCCTGTGGGGGGTGCTTACCGGATGCATCTTGAAAATCTACTACACACTAATTTCCTAACTTTCCTGTTAACTGGTTTGCTCACAGTAGTAAGAGTGGGGGAAGGTCTGCCTCCAGATCACCTACAACTGGGCCAGACCTGCAATGGCAAAAAGAGGCCATCAAAAAGAGAAGTTCCGCCTGTTTCTAAAAAAAAAAAAAAATTACGAAGGAAGCCTAATTCAACAGGTTTCCAAATATTAGTGCAAATTTCCTCTGTTATTCTGACATAGAAAATTCTTAGAGCCTCAAATGCCTAGGTTAGCAATTTTAATTCAGAGGAGAAGTCTGTGGCTTCCCTCCAAACGTTCAGCAAATAGGACCCTTCAGTCTTCATTTACTAGTGTCTCAGTAGATAACCATATTTTGGCCCCACTTAAAAATTTGCTTAGTGGCGTTCCCGAAATGCTTCGCCTGCACAGGTTGCCTACGGGGGAGAAGGGAAAGGAGGAGGAGAGGAAGTCCGGCGTCCCCGAGGCGTCGTGCGGGCCGTCGGCCCGGAAGTACATCCTGCTCTTGTCCAGCCCCGGAGAGCAGGCTTGCGGGGGGCCGGCCCGGGGCTGCCGCAGCGTCCTGCTGAGCGCGTCCACCTCGTCGGCCAGCACCGAGAGCTTGTGAAAGGCAGTGATGAAGCCGCCGAGCTTGATCTGCGCCTCCGGCAGCCAGCGGAAGTAGCAGAGTTTCCAGAGCTTCACGCGCGGCCCGGACACGTGCGGCAGAAGGACGCCGTGCAGGTCGGCCGGTCTGGAGCACCACTCGGTGAAGTAGCGCTCCAGCCCGCTCTGCCGGCTGTCGGGGTGCTGAGGGGGCTCGGGCTTTGCTGGTAGGATTAACGAATTTCTCCTGGGGACTAAGTCTTGGTCGCCGAGGACGCCGTTCTTGAAGGCAGCCGGCATTCCTCTCAGCGTGGAGCTGTAGCTTTTCTGGGGGGATAGAGAGTTCAGCATTACCTCTCCGGGGCGCCCCGTTCTGGGAAGACAGTAAAGGGGCAGCGGCAAAGGGAAGCCTGGCGCTATGAAAAACGGAACTCTTTGTCCCTTCCCTTGTGATGCTCCTCCCAGTCCTCGTCCCCTGCAGTTCCAGCCTCTAGGACCGGACTCCGGCTGTTAGCTCTCGCCTGCGTCGGGTGCGAACCGGATCCCTACTGTTCAGTGATTCGCTTAAGTGCAAATTTCTAAGACTTCTCGGTTAGGAAAAAATGTACACCTGGCTCCTCCTAGAAAGAACAGGCGAGGGGATAGGGTTTCAGGAATGGGGCCTCCCAGGCTCCGAGCTCCTATCGGCCAAATCCTAGAGGCTGAGCGAGCTCTGCGGGCCTCAGGCACCAAGAAGAAAAGGCAGGGCAGGGTCATTTCTGTTACAAAGCGAATGATCCCTCAAAATCTGCACCGGCAGCGCTGTCAAGGGAAATGACCTGGCTCTTAATACTCAGTGTTCTGAAAACACGCCTTGTGTACGGTGTGAGCAGATACCAGGTTTTCAGCGTCAGTGCGTTTGTGTACTTTACCTTTGTCCGTTTGAAAGATTTCACAGAACCGTTCTGGACGCAGGGCGTGCTCTTCCCGATGTACAAGGGGTTATGGAAAAGGGTGCGGTCCTTTGCTGTGAACTGGAGAGACCAGTCCCAAACCGAGGGGAATTTTAGACCCTTTTCATCACCCAACTGGATATTCTTGCTGATAGCAAATTCCTGCAAAACAAAATATTTGAACATCTGTGAAAAGATACCAAATGAAAAGAGTTTAAGTACATTCCTTTTTTGGGACAAGCCATTCATCACTATTTAAGTTGCATTTTCTGGACCGCAGCAACTCTAGCCCCCGAGAGCAGCATGTTTTGCTTTGAAAGAAGAGACATTCTCGGCACCACGATCAGAAAGACACGCCGCACGCTGTGTGAGCGAGGAGAGGGCGTTTTCTTCTGGAAGCCACCAAGGAAGCTGGGCCCTCCAAGCAATGAGTACGTCATTACAACGCAGTTACTTCTATACTTGGCGCATTTTACTTTCTGAGCACATGATCGATCGCACACTTATGCATTTACCCGCAGGGCATAAAACATGGCGAACGGACATGCAGGACAATCTGCAGATGGCAATCACTGCCGTCCATTTTACCCCGTTTTTCCAAGTGGACAGCCACCCTTCACTTACCCAGTGACCTTCGGTATCTGAACCACAGCCCAGGGGCACAGAGGAGGGAATCCGCCCCCCACCGTGCACAGTCCTGGCGTCTGGCCAAGCCCACGAAGACCATGCTCGGGGGCCGGGCCCCCTGCTCCCCGGAGCCCCCCTCCAGCCCGCTCTGGGCTCAGGCGGCCCGGTGAGCCAGTGGCACAACACTGCGGGGTGACAGCCCACCGCTTCCGCGGGGAGGAGGTGAGGAGCATCTCAAACCATGACCCTCATCTCGGCGAGTGACACAAGCAGGTATATGCAGATTATTAGCTCTCCGGAGGAGATCTCTCAAGGTACCGACTTTGTGGATGGTGGGAGATGATGGGTTCTTATTTCCTGCTTTGTACCTTTCAGTATTCTCCAAAAAAAACAAGAATTTCTTTGGAAATTAGAAAAAAAGGCAAAGACTGTCATCAGAAAAGCAGCGCTGCAGTGAGGCGGCCGGCTCCCCGCCACAGGCTGGGGACCAGCAGGGAACAGGGAAGCTAGCCAACAGCACAGGGCAGTTTACAACACTGTCTACTCCAAATGAGTAAAACTGAACTCATTAAGCACGAAATATATTAAAAAAAATTTTTTTTAGTTATTTGAGATTTCATCATATATGTGCATGTAGAAACCACCCATTTGCTTAAAAAAAAAAAGTATTAAGACCTGAAATCTAGTAAAACAAAAACCCCGAACTATTTTAATGGCCCTTAGGAAAATATATAGAAATCAGTTACCTTTTTGTTTTGTTTTTAAATGTGAAAACTAAAAATATCTCCAAGGAAGAAGATCAGATTTTCCACGAACAGTACCTGACCATGAGTATCTAAGGTGGCCTCAGAATGGAGGAAAGAAGGAAACGTCTTTGTGGCAGGGACTGAGAACAGTGGTCATGCTAAAAATCAGGACAGTTTCTCAGGGAGGGCAGGGGAGGCACCGACGGCCTCCAGTCTGGCTGTTACACCAAATCATGAATATGAAGTGCCGAGGGAGGGAGGCATCCAATGTTAGTACTTGCCAGAAAAAGCTTTTGAAAAAAGCCAAGTTAAAAAAATACAACACTGGAACACAGACCAGGAAAAACAGATGATACACTTTAAAAAAATATTTGTTAACTTTTATCCCTGTAGAGAAATCTATTTGTAAACATACGTCGGCACATCCAGAATCCAGCCAAGAAGCGGGGTGAGGAGTGAGTGTCCCTAGGAGGCCAACCTGGGCTTCACAGAGACCCGCACCCCGCAACGCCCACCCAAGGCACTGTGGTCACTGGGACCGCCAGGCTGATGGACTGGCATTTTACATCTAAGGTTTTATGTCCAACAAGGCTGTTTGATTTCCTAGCCTCGTGTACATTCTGAAGGCTCAAATGGTGTGTGCGTGTGTGTGCGTGCGCACGCATCCCTGGGTGCAAGCACGGGTGTGCTCGAGGGGCAGCGCAGGGAGAGGAGGCGAGCACCGCCATGCGCAGTACTGCCCACAGCACAGCAAGGGGCCGAACACTGAGGCAGCTCAGTGGACGAGAAATGAAAAGGAGCAACCCGCAGACCACTTAGTTTAGGAACAAAGTTTCCCACACTTCAGGAGCCCAAGCCCACCGCTGGTCTCAGCACGGGACTGGGATAGGTTACGTTCTTCTAGGGAAGCAGAGAATATATTTTATGAAAATCTCCTTCCCGAACTCTCCAACCTAAAATAAACACCCTATGACAGTGTTGAGTTTCTCCGACCCTGAGCCCCTGGAGAGCATGGCTGAGACACGGCTCACCTACTCTGAGGTCGGACCTGCTCCCTCATGTCTCCTGTCTCCTGCCTTCGTAACAAGCCCCCAGGTCCCCTCCTTTACTTTGGGATGTTCCTCACTAATAAGGTTCCTCCTATTGCAACAGCCTGAATGAAATCACCTCCTTAAATGTCCAGTGCACTTTGTCTTTCATATCCACATCTAGAACGATTCATTTCTTTAGGAAATAGTGTAGCATAATGCTTCACAGTTTACAAAATGTCTTCAATTCACAGACTGAGGCCAAAGGTAATACTGTTAGTTTGGTGGATCCATTTTTACAGCTGAGGAACCTGGGCTCACCATTCTCCCAGACCTTGGGCGGGACTCAGGTTAATCCAGGTCACATCGCCTGGACGAGGGCCTTACCGCCAAGGCTGAGGACCCCACAGCTCCCTGTGAAGGCAACCCCCTTCTTAGAAAGTCTTCCTAGAGGCCCACAAGAGCTGCCCTTTCTGTTTCTCTCAATGGTTATCGCGGCGTTTACCAGCTATTCCCATTGTTGGTTCAAATGTGGGTGAGCCAGAACCTGTAGTTCCAGAAGGTTCTACCAGTGGCAATTGGAAGTTATTCTCAAGTTTGGCTTGAGACCCTCCTAAGCCATGATTCTTCCTCTAGGTCAATGAAATGTGACTAGAAACTGATAATCCTACCCCAAAGGGACGGTGTATGGCAGGTGGGACAGATTCTGAGATTACTGGGTAAGCCAGCACCCACTGAGAATCCGTCTAGCACCACGGCTACCCTTCATCTCCGACAGTCCTTCTCCACAGAACTCTTAAAGAAAATAATCCTGCTTTGTACAGCTTTTATTCTAGGAAATAAAAGTCCTCTAACAGGACCTTTTCAATTATCCACCCAGACAGCCCAAATGTGAAAACATAAATATAAAAGCACAACATTTACGGTGGTTAAAATAATTTACATCTTTAAAAACTGGTTATTTTTTTTTTAATTGTTACATATCACATTTTCTTTTTCTTTCTTTCTCTCTTTTTTTTAAGTAGGCTCCACATCCAACAAGGGGCTTGAACTCCTGACCCTGAGATTAAGAGCTGCATGCTCTACCGACTTAGCCAGCCCGGCGCCCCTAAAAACTGGCTTATTATGAACAATATACATCAGAGAAAAATACCTGAAGTGCTCACTCATAAAAATGAAACAGGTTCCTAGATTTTTTATGTCTTTAAATAATTCATTCAGAAACTGCAGCTTAAAATGGTAGCTACGACAGTTTTTATTTACATAGTTTAAATATGCAGCTGAGTGTACTTTAATTCTACCTCAATAAAGCTGGGTAAGACAAACAGAGAAGTCGCTATCGCCACAACCTCGCTTACCGTGCTTTGTTTCACCCGCTGGTGAGGAGAGTTGAAGAGGAAGGTGCCGAAGAGGGAGATGCGGGTGCTGTCGTACAGCACTGCTAAGTACGTCTCCGAGAACTCGAAGGCCGCCGGGTACTGTTCCAGGAGCTGCCACGTGGCATCCAAGAACAGCAGAAATAAGGGACACTGGCAGACACAGACAGAAAATGGGAACATTTAATGCTGTCCTTCAGTTGTTCCCATTTATTTCCAAATTTATGGCTCATGTTAAGGAAGAGATTACTATGAAAATATCTCAGCTAAAACACTTGGCTCCTAACCTGAGCCAAGGATATGCAGACAGATTAAACACGGCTTATGTCAAAGCTCAGAAGTAGGTTCAACGGCCATGAACATCACAGCCCTTGCTTGCCAAAGAAGCCTATCAAGTTGAAACGGCAAAGTCAACAGGCAGGTGTCACTGTATGAATGGGGGACACTAAAAGATGTGATTAAGTCTGTCCTGGAAATAATTCTTTAGAACACAGAAAAAAAGAAACAATAATCCCAAAGCAAGAAACGACTTCTGTAATTCACTTCTGGTGGACCTGGTGCAGGCTCAGCAACCAGAAAACTCCCCAGAGTTTCAGGAAGCGGTTGGCATTAGCCTCTAGGTCACACGGTGGATCCCCAAGTACAGCAGCTGATGATCAATGACTGTATCTAGAAGTCCCAGCAATTTAAAAGTGAAGTAGTCACTGCTGAGATTTCCTCAGATGGTGCGGCTTGTTGTTAAACACGAGACCCTACGGAGACCCTACGAGTCAGACTGTGCTCTCTGAAACAACCACGTCCGGGAGAGGCTTGTTCACAGCTTTCTCACCTCTGCACCCACAGTGGCCACTACGCCCACAGCTGTTACAAAGATGTCCCTCGCCAACTTTCCATTCTCCACACATGTGCCCCATTTTAAGAAAATGTGATATTCCAAATCTGATTTTTCAAAATACCTTATGTGCTTGTTATCTGCTTTGCAGAAGAGATAATACAGATTTTTTAAGTAGTTTTCAACTTGGAGAAATGCAACAATTTTTTTTGAATTTTACCTATATAGTTACAGTCATCTTCGTAAGTGCATCTATTTGGAACCCAATGTTAGTCTTAGACTAAGCAGCTAAGGGGTACCAAATGCAGTATTTAAAAAGGCTCCTCGTCTCTTTACAGACAGAACACCTCTTCACATGATGACATGAGTTTTATCTTGTGCACACTTAAAGACTCCCTCCCAATGAGCATTACGATTCCGTTACCTCTTTCTCGGATCTCTTTAAGTGGTTGCATCTGTCTAGGAACTGATAACCGGCCATGACCCACTCCTTCTGGATCAGACTCTGAAATCCTGTAATTGTCCTAAAATGGGGATCCAGCATCACTTGAACAAGAGAAGCTACAATACAGCTCAAGTCTCTTCCCTCCTCCTCTGTCAAGAAAATGGAAAGAAAATGACTACTACATAGAAAAATGCTGAGAGAAAGGGTAAAGTGGATAATACAGTACTCTGTGCTTAGGCTCCTTCAAAATAATCCAAGTTTGGAAAGTTCACTGGATTCCAGCAACTCTAAAACACTACAGGCTTTCAGATCAATTAGTGTTTAATGGGAGATAGTCTTTTATACATGAATATTTTCCAGAAAATAGAGCACAGCCCTCACACTTTTTACATTTCAGTGGCTTGTGGTGGAACTCTTTCATGAGTCCATTCTACTTCTGTTTCCTAAGAATATTAAATATAATGTAATCTTTCTACTGGCAACTCCACATGGTGACTCCGAAGTGAATGAGGGGGATGGGACTGCCCACCATCATCTGAAACGGTGGCAAACATTTTCCTCCCATCTTTTATAGCTGGTGTCCTTTTCAATGATGCCAGTAAATATCCTGATATCAAAGCCAGCCAAAGAAATCAGAAAAAAACTCTCCACCAGTATCCCCTGTAATTAGATTATAAAATCATCAACAAAATATGAGCAAATCAAATTATTTATCTCATGAACACAAGAATTTATTCCAGGAATGCAAGGTTGGTTTAACATCTATCTAACAATCAAAGTAGTACTTCATATAAATAAAATAAATGATAGAAATAACATAATCATCTCATCAGATGCATAAAAATCATCTATGTGATATTCCGAGTTCATTCTGGATGAAAACTCTGAGCAAACTAGGAATATAGAAGGGTACTTCAACCTGGTAAGAGGAATCTATGAAAACCCACAACCAACATCATTCTTTAAGAATGGTAACTCCTAGAACTGAGCAATGCCACTTCTAAGCACCTCCCCACAAGAAAGAAACACGTATGTTCCCCATGAAGACTTTTACATGAATGTTCACAGCAGCATAATTCGTAATAGCCACAACACGGAAACAACCCCATGTCCATCAATAACTAAATGTATAAATAAAATGTGGTATTGACACAAACGACTACTACTCAGAAATAAAAAGAAACAAGATGCTGATACATGCTACATGAACGAACCTCAAAAACATGTATGTTAAATGAAAGCAAGAAGCAACAGATTACATACTATATGAGTCTGTTTATATGAGACATCCAGAAAGAGTGAATCTACAGAGACAGAAAGCAGATTAGTGGCTGTCTGGGGCTGGGACACAAGGAATCTTTTTTTTTTTTTTTAATTTTTTATTTATTTGCGAGAGAGAGAATGGGAGACAGAGAGCATGAGAGGGAGGAGGGTCAGAGGGAGAAGCAGACTCCCCGCTGAGCAGGGAGCCCGATGCGGGACTCGATCCCGGGACTCCAGGATCATGACCTGAGCCGAAGGCAGTCGCTTAACCAACTGAGCCACCCAGGCGCCCTTTTTTTAAGATTTTTTTATTTATTTGCGAGAGAGAGAATGAGAGACAGAGAGCATGAGAGGGAAGAGGGTCAGAGGGAGAAGCAGACTCCCTGCTGAGCAGGGAGCCCGATGTGGGACTCGATCCCAGGACTCCAGGATCATGACCTGAGCCGAAGGCAGTCGCTTAACCAACTGAGCCACCCAGGCACCCACAAGGAATCTTTTTGGCTGGACTCTGAACTCTACATGTACTCTGTATATTTACTAAAAATTATTGATTCCCACACTCAGAATGGGTGAATTTTACAATCTGTGAATTATACCTCAATAAGCTATTTTAAAAACAGGTTCTAAAGAAAGTGTTAGTAAAATGCAGCCTCGGTATCTCTTCTAAGCCTTTTGTATTATAACAAATGCTTCAAGAGATGTGCAAAGTAGGATTTTGCAATAGGATGAGAACACCCACTGGCTGAGAGGAGAGATTACTGGGTTGCTGAGCTCTGCATGCATTTGTGAATTAAATAACATTGATTGCATTGGTTAAGGATTACTTGAAATAGTGCATCACTATTCTTTTCTCCCCCTAAGGGTTTTAAATATCCTTTACTTTCCTCAAGTCAGTTAAATTTGACAGTTGGTAAAAATACTTCTGTAAGCTTCAGTAGCGTAGCATATTCATAAACTATGCAATGTGAATATATCACAAAATAAGGTAGTTCATGGTTTATGAAACTTTATCATCAGTAAGCTTAGAAATTCTCTTAGCGGTAAAGTTATTTCACATATAATTATCCTTTACTTAACTGAAATATTTTTATATTGCACGATTTACTCCTCCCTAAACATCAGACAAAATTCACATTAGCTATTCAACTCAATTTTTTGATACCAAACTATTTCTTTAGAGTCCAATCCAGTGTGATCCAAAGGCATATAAACTAAAATTTGTATGAATTTGAAACGTAGCAAGGTTAGAGAGAAAGGACGCTCTGCCAAGATTAACACTTTGTACGACTCCAGCGGAGCTGTGACCCGCCCTTCTCACACTACAGGACGGAAGGTTTAACACAGGGCAGAAAACTGGACTCCGTTCTAGCCTCCTGTCTGCAGCCGTTAGCAGGGCTGTCCTCGACGGAGGTGCGGAAGCTGTACTGTGTCTGGTGGCACTGTCGTCAGTAAGAGACGGCCAGGAGTCATGTGACTGACTAGAATGCGACAGTCACCAAGCTGCCTGGCGTGGTGACCAGTGTTTTCAGTAACGAATTACCTTGTAGGATGACGGAGAGATGTCGGCTTTCTAGAACGTACACGAGCTCTGCTGAATGTTTAAGGAATGCCCTGAAAAGAGAAATGGAAGAATACTATTAAAAAAATCAGATTTCCACTATAAATATTCCTTTCGAAGTACTTGAAATCAAACACACCTAATCTTTCTCTATATTGTATTCTCAATAACCTTTATGAATTTCATCAGTGTTTATGTGATTCTTCAACAGAGTACATTTTGATTTTTACATCAGGGAAGTTCATGAACCCTTTTATCAAAAGGGGGGTGATTTACATGACATTCTTGAAATCATAATCACAAAACACAGAGATGGAGCAGAGATCAGTGGTTGCCAAGCAGCGGGGGTGGCGATGCGACTCTGAAGGGGCAGCACGCAGGGCCCTGTGGTGACGGAGCAGTTCTCCATCGTGACTGCCGTGGTGGCTGCATGACCTGTATACGCAATAAAGATGCACGGAACGCCACACACACACACACACATACACACACACACGGAAACACGTACAAATGCGTGAAATCTGAGTAAGGTCTATATATTGTACGACTTGGGTTTTGTTTTGTTGTTTAAGATTTTTTTTTAAAGATTTTATTTGTTTGACAGAGAGACACAGCGAGAGCAGGAACACAAGCAGGGGGAGTGGGAGAGGGAGAAGCAGACTCCCCGCTGAGCAGGGAGCCCGATGCGGGGCTCGATCCCAGGACCCTGGGATCATGACCTGAGCCGAAGGCAGACGCTTAACCGACTGAGCCACCCAGGCGCCCCTGTCCCCCTTGGTTTTGATAGCATATTCTAGTTATGGAAGATGTTACCATTGGGAGCAGGTGGTGAGGAGTACATGGAGGGCTGTACTGTTTTTGTACCTCCTGGGAGTCTGTCATTATTTCAAAATAAAAAAAAGTTAAGGGGGAAAAAAAGGAAAGTAGTTGTACAAACCTTACATATTCTAACCACCGAGTATTTTCCAGTGAAGACAACCATTTTTCTTCAGTTTCTTCAAAAGGCTCTGCAATAAATATGCCAATTATATATACATACACACATACATATAACGTATGTATACACATGTTTAGGCTTTTTAAACAATTTGATGTGGTCACGTTTTAAGCGATACATGTCACAGATTTTCCATATTTAAAAGCTGGCTTTAAGAAAGTATTATGCATTTTCATTTAACAATATAAACATGAAGAGACATGTTATGACTCTATAAAAAACAAAACAAGGATTCCCCTGGGCCTTGGTTTCCTTCACTCTGGCTCTCAGGGAAATCCTCCTAAGAGCCAGTGGTTCCCGCTTTCCTGATGAGCCCATGCCTGGATTCTGGAGCCCCCACTCACAGCTTCCTGCCTGCAAGCCCTGCCCTCCCTGCTTCTCTCCCCCTCCCCTGCCGCCCGCATTGCCTCCCGCGCATGGTTTCCATGACCACGGCAGGAACGAGGGCACCTTCCCGGCAGGGCCTGCATGCCCTCCCCAGTCCTGCCTGGCCTGTCTCAAGGTGTCTCTCACCTCACGAACTCCAGGCTCTACTCACATTCCACTTATCAGACGGCTGATAATCATTCATGTCACTGTACTTTTTTAACAACCCCCCACCAGCTCTCCTTCCAGGCCAGCGCCCCCTCGTTGTTGCAGACCCGCCCCAGTGACCGCCTTTCCTGGCTCCCGGGTAACGGGAGGCTCTGGGTGCCCTTCAGGGAGGACTCACTTCTCACCAAAGATGCTTTTGTGTGAGTCACACCCACCCCGGGACACACTGAAAGCACCTGAGAAGCACCTGCTCAAACACATGATTAGAACTCCAAGGCCGCACAGATTACAACACGGCTGTCTGAAATCCGTGTCAAGTCCCGTATCTCAAAACGCAACTGTCTGCATTAAAATCTTAATATGTTTGTCCATAAGGTAGCTCGTCGTTCTCTTGGCACTTTTACAAAAGGATCCTACCACAACAGTTCATGCTTTGAAAGTGATTTCATTGGTTTCTTTCTTAACTCCAAAACAAAAAGCAGTTTAAACTTCATTTTCTGAGAGCTTCTGATATTGTCACATACAATAATTTGTACAGATATTTCAATGAGCCTCTACCTAAATATATTTATTTCTATATTTTCAAGGAATGTCACTTTTTCTGACATATCTCATGCAATGCTGTATCCCCAGCTCACTATATACATACATACATACACACACACACACACACACACACAAATAAAAATGAAATTACCATTAACGCATAGTTGCTTAAGTTTCACAAAAGCTGCCTGTATTTCGTGGATATTGGGCAAGGTCTTATCCAAATCTGATTTGTAAACATCACTTCTCTGTGGATGACTTTTAGTAATTGCATTACAAATCCTAATAAAGACAAAATCCTTGAGTCATTCATTCATGCCACACATATTTTTTGAAGATCTATTATGGGCTAAGGCACTACTCTAAGAGCTGGAGACAGATGAACAAGACCGGTGGGGCCTCTGCCCTCACGGGGCTTCCGAGCCTGGTGGTGGTGGGAGGGTAGATGAGAAAGTCACAGGCTGGCGTGAATGCCATGGTGGCACCACCGAGTGGAAGCAGGCTGGGAAGGCTTTTCTGTGAAAACAACACTGAAGCCAAAACCCAAATGCCTAGGAGCCATGCAAGATCTGTGGGTAAGTGTTCTAAACGCAGAGGGACAGTAAGGGCAAAGTCCTGTGGTGGACCCAAGCTTGGCTGTGCAGAAACCTAGAGAAGGCCAGTGGGGCTGAGCTGATGTGTCTAAGGAGAAAGGGCTGGAGAGAGCTTGGACAGCGCAGAGAACGTGTCTTACTTATGAAGGGTGGCACAGCTGGAAAAACAAAGGAATTAAAACAACTCGCACTTAATAAAGTTAAAAGACGAAACGTGCACTGGCTGTGAGGGTCCAGAATGAACTCTGGCCCAGCAGCGCCCCTGACACAACAGACAGGTCAGTTTCAACGTGACCGAGGTAAAAACTCTGTCAGAGATGACGTGAAGCCAGTCACCGTCCTTTCCAGAAACCTGAAGGCTCATTTGCGGGTCACTTGCCGGCTATTTGCTTCAGCAAACATGGCTTTCTTAGGTATGGCAGTGTGGAAAACACCCTAAGACCTGGCTCTACTCATAACAGGGTGTGATACACAATTTGAGGCTCTCTGAGCCAGTTTTCTAAGATCTGTTCCTTTGCTCCTCGTTTATAGAGTACTGAACAAGTATCTGATATGGCAGGTATTTCCTGAGTGCTGAATGAACAATGGCTGGGAGAAGGCGTGGTGCCTGTATGCTGGAGTCTGAGTTTGAACATCCTGAGTTTCAAGGGCCTTTGAGACTTCCACGGAAGATGTCCCATTAGAGAGATAAATTTGATGGTCACTAAAGCCACAGCCACAGATGGGCTTCTGTAGGAAGGAAATACAGACTGGGAAGCAGTGGCCTCAGACAGATTCTAGGTCATGTTTGCAGAGCCAGGGCTGCAGAGGGCACAGAGCGCCGGTGAGGAAGAGGGGCTGCAGGAGAGTGGGAAGGAGCAGGTGCCTAGGACTCAGCGCTTTAGGGACAGACAGACCAGCAGTGATGCCCGCTGACTGCCCAATGCCTATTGCTTTAACGACACGGAGATCACTGGTGACTTCAGCAGGCGATGCCAAACTTGTTTGTGGTAGCTAATTAAAACCACCATCTAAGCTACTGTGACTCTAAGACCTAAGACACACTGAACTAATAGAAAAGTCTGATTTATCCTGAAATATCTCAACTGGAAATCACTGCACTTTGGAAGTATGCTAAAGGCGACAGTTATAGCAAGATGTCAGCAATGTTAAGATCCTCCAGGGTCTTTTTTTTAAGGTTTTATTTATTTGAGAGAAAGAGAGACAGAGCAGGGGGACGGGTAGAGGGAGAGGGAGAAGCAGGCTCCCCACTGAGCAGGGAGCCCGACGTGAGGCTTGATCCCAGGACCCTGGGATCGTATCCCGAGCCGAAGGCAGACGCTTAACCGACTGAGCCACCCAGGTGTCCCGATCTTCCAGTGTCTTATAAGCCAAAGAGTTAAGTTATATTTAGTATAACTTAAATGTTAATTTTAATATATGTACATTTTTTTCAAAATGGTAATTCTTATATAGAATATATGGTGCTAACTAATAAAACTATGCCGTTTTCCAACTATTTTCAAGCAGTCAGGAGTTTACTCATTTATGACAACTAAAAATGTCCAAAGTAACAATGGCCATGTCTTGGTTACCTCTGGTCAATTTTCCTCTGTTGCAGCACGTCCTTTATGAGGGCCATTCGCACAAGAGCGCTGCCATTAGAGTGGCTCCAGCACCAGAGCTAGGAGGGAAGCAGAGCCTTTACTTGACTGGGAGAAGAAAAGGACATTGACGTGAATGAAACCCAACAGACATCACTTACTGGCATCCTTCTTCCAACAAAAGAATGGGAAAAGATCTTCAGGTCTTGGTCTGCTAAAGAACTTGGCACTACAAAGTATTCTGGAAGGCTGGAGAAGAAAAAGCAAACCGTTCCTGTGCTTTAGGCAGATAAGTGTGCTCTGCAGATCCCATATATACACATTTATCCCCATTTAATGTGTACCCTAATTGGCGGCCACATGGCATCTACCATGGAAGACAAGGCTGACCCTAGACAGCTCTGTCTAAAACCTGTATCATTTGGTCAATTACCACAAAACTTATAATTATAGCAGAGGAAACTATCCAAAGGAGATGTCTGAAATATTCTCCGAAGTGATTTTTAATCAAAGATGTATTCAGTTTCTGAAAAACATATCCACCTTTGTTCTCTATGGGTAAGGACAAACGGCACAAAAGACAAAACCAAACCAGACCCACAAATCCAAGGAGCTTTAGTTCCTTATCTCCCTCTTCTAACTGTTCTCATCCCCAAAAGACACCCAGTCTCCAGGACACTGCCTGGACAGCAATTCCTAGTGGGCAGGCTCACTGCGCCGTAACATATCCTCCTTTCTCTCTTCTTCCCTTATCTTTAAAATATTCATGAAAGCACTACTAAAAACAAATATTCCATTCACGGTAACGTGATAAAGTTATTAGAGAGCAGAGTTTGATTCTTATTCATAAGAAGTCATTCCCAGCTATAAATAAGGTTGTTAAAACTGGACTTACCAAGTGGATATCATGTAACCCTCGTTAATAGAACAAACTCTCCATCCGGAAGCACCTGTCCGCTTCATTTCTCGGTCCCAGTCTGAGTACGTTTCGAAGAGCGGAGTGTTTTGGATGCTGCCACCACTAGCCCCCCGGCCACCTCCTGAGGGTATTCCATTAATTTTATTGGCTACAAGAAAAAGCAATATTATTAGTTTTGTTTCAAGGTCACATTTCATCCCACATGCCCTCTCCTCTCTCAGAGCCTCCTGTCAGGAACACACTCGGATGGGACGGCTCCTCCCTGCGCGTCTTTCCAGTCTCCCTCAGATGTTCCGACTGCTCCCAACGGTCTTGAGAAAGAGGCAGCCTCCTCTTGTCAGAACTCATTTTGTCTCGTCCTCATCCAGCTCTTTCCTGACTCCTTCAGCACCGTTAACTTTTCTGTCCTTCTACTGGCTCTCTCTCGCCTACCTTCAAACACAGGTCACCTTGATTCTGAAAAGACTTTCATTTGACCAAGCTGCACCACTCCAGCTACTGTGCCATATACATGCATTTTTCCCTCCTCCCTGTTACTGACCATCTTCCCAAAATGATGAACAATGCCTGCTGGCCAGATTTTCTCCTTTTCCATGATCTTCTACCCCTACCATTCCACGGAAGCCACTCATGAGCCTCCCTCATCCCCCTGCCTTAAACTGTGGGGTAAATTCAAATCACTGTTCATTTTTTCCACATGTTTTGCCTGGAGCAATGAACGCATCCAATCATGTTTGTTCTCGACCAAATCTTTCATCCTTCTAATACTGATGCCCCACTCTTTTCTACGGCTCATTATAAAATTCTTGGTCTCCTATATCTACTCAATTTTCCTTTGATAAGCTCACAAGGGTTCCTTGTACTCCACCAGAGGGCCACTCCCACCTGGGGATTTCAGCAGAGGGCCTACACTTGAACTTCCTTAGCAAGGAGCCCTCTCTCACTGAGAACTGCTGTCCTCTGGGAGATGCCCACAGCCTCAGGAAGGCCAGCAGAGTGACCAGAGGGAAAGAGAGCGTCTCAGCAGTCAGCCTGATGTACCCTGGCAAACTGGGGTGACAGACGGCACAATCTTTCCTGGTCCTGCGTCTCACGGCTACAGGCCGCAACGGTGGTGGCAAGTCTCCGGCCTGACCTCCGCGACACGACGTTCTGCAGCACTCAAACCAGCCCGCAGCCTGCACAGGACACAATGCCCCAAAATCATGCTTTCATGATGCTATACCCTTGTCCCAAACTTTCCCTCATGCTCATTTTCCAACTTCCTGAAGCAAAACAATTTTGCTTAAAAAGCTCTTAATCAACCTGACCTTTCATTACTGCCTAAACCCCATGCTCCCCCATAGCCACGGAAACCCCTTCCTTGTCCCACGAACATGCCATGCCCACTTCTGTGGACCATTTATTAACACCTGGTGCAAGACCGGTATTTTTGGAGAGCCTCCCATGTGCTAAGGCCTGAAAATTAAAAAATGAGTAAAGTTTTATCTGTATCTTGAAAGCACCAACAAGACAGTGGAGGGTAAGCTCAGCCCCGGTCACAGTGAGCTGGATGTACAAGCGCAATGAGAGCACTCACTGGAGATGGAGGTCACTGGAGATGGAGGCTGGGGCAGGAGAGGCCCCAGGATCTGACCACACCTGAACAGAGACATAAGGAATGAGCCAAATGTTGCCAGGTGGCTGGTGAGATGAGAAGGAGGTAGGCATGCTGGGCAGAGCAGAACACAAAAAACACGGTATAACTGTGTAACATCAAGTAATGAAATACAGCTAGAGCATGAGGGATGCAAAGGATGGTGGAAGAGAGGCTGGAAAATGAGGTGGGGCCAAGACCCTTAGCCTCTGCTGCCCAAACAGTAGCCACTAGCCGCATGTGGGATTTAAATTGAAACAAAATAAAAAATGCAGGTCCTCAGTTGTACCAGCCACATTTCCAATGCTCAACAGCCGCATGTGGCTAGTGGGTCCTATACCAGACAGTGCAGAGGAGAGAACATTTCCCTCCCTGGACAGTGCTACTCTAGATTAGAAAGGGTCTTACGCACCATGCTAGGAATTCTGAATTTTATACTTTAAGTGGCATCAGAATTACCCAGTGATTCTGATTTCAGCAGAGCTTGTTTAATATTAAAAGGCTAAAGCCAAGCACATATCCTGGAGTGCCACTCCATCTTAAAGCCTTCTCCAGAGTAGCTACAACTGGAAAGTATGCTGAGGAACTTGAGAGCTGTAATCTCTCCAGGATGAAGAACGTTCCTGGAATGTCCAGGCAACTGTCACTTTATACAGTGTTCCAGAACACCAAAAACCACAGAAAGCTATTCAACATTAGAAAATATAAGTAATTCATCATATGATCAAATTAAAGGGGGAAAAAACACCCCATATGATCAGTTCAGAGTGCAGAGAAATATTTGATCAAGTTCAACACCTACTCATAATTTAAAAAAACAAACTTCAGTAAATTGGGAATAAAAGGGAAATTCCTTACTTGATAAAGGGTAATTACCAGAAACACACAGTAAACATCATCCTCATCAAAATCCGGAACAGAAATGATGCCTGCTATCCTGATTACTATTCAACATTGTACCAGAGGTCCTTGCCACGCAATGAGACAACCACCACCAGAAAAGAAGTATAAAGAGCACATTCATCATTGTTAAAGAGCTGTGTAAATAGTTTGGCAGGATACCCTCAACTAAGAGTCTAGAACTGAATACTTTTGAGTGTGTTGAAGTTACAGACTTTAGTAAGCCAGGCTGAGAACATACAGTTTATGAGACTGTTTCTCTAGCCAAGATTTAATCTCAAGATCTAACCACAAAAAGACAAATTTTCTGAACATCAGGTGAGGAAAAACTACAGGATATTGCACTATTTTACTATTTTACAGGTTTTGGTTGTCCGTTTCTCAACAACCAAGACTAGGTTATATATTCTACATTGTCTTCAGTGAGAGCTTATTAGAGAATGTATAGCAGATACTTAATCTGGCATTAGAGAGTCTGGAAATTCTAATGCTTTCCAGAAAGTCCCAAAGGCCTGATGCCTGTGGCCTGCTCTACAAGTGGGTTCCTAACAGGTGCAGCAACACACTGGCAAAATCAGTCATCTTAGGAAGATCCAGCTTTCCTGAGAGTTACCTGAGGTTTTAGGACAGCTCCTCAGCCAACTAAACGTGAAAACTAGATCGTAAGCACTCCTGACCTTGGCTATCTTCTTCTTCTTCTTCTTTTTTTTTAAGATTTATTTATTTGTCTGACAGAGAGCAAGAGTGAGAGAGAGAGCACGTGCACACGTGCGCATAAGCCGGGGGTGGGGGGGAGTGCAGAGGGAGAGGGAGAAAGAATCCTCAAACAGACTTCCCACTGAGCTCGGAGCCCAACACAGAGCTTGATCCCTGGACCCTGAGATCATGACCTAAACTAATCAAGAGTATTTGAATGCGCTCAACCGACTGAGTCACCCAGGCGCCCCACCCTGGCTATCTTCTGCGACACAGTTCAGAAGTCTAATCCCATGCTGTGCTGAAATTATCCACTTAACTAGCCTATAAAAGTGGTCAACAAACGAGAAGAAAGAAAGCCTATCACTTTGATGATACTGCAGAAATCAAGTCATAAAGGATGACAAGGGTAAAAACAAAGCTGTGATGTTCAGTTCAACAGGGTGAGTCAACTTAGTGGTTCTAACTGGGAGACTTGGACTTTGGGCCGGGGGAAGAGCTGGGATGGCTGCATTTCTAAAAGTTCCTCCAGGGATTCTGATACAGGAGGCTGGATGGGAACCACCAGTATTCAAGAGACGAAAGGATCAATCACAACCATGTATAGCTACACTTGAGAATCTTCAAAGAACTGACAGGCAACAAACTTCAAAAATTTCTACAGTTTCAAATGGACTATATACTCCGTAAGTGGTTTTCAAATAAGCATTTAATGGAAAATCTAATACCAAGGCCTTTGTTAATAAAAAAGATAAAATTACAAAATAAAATAAACCACTGAAAATGTACATCTTCTGTCATGAAACTACACAACTTGAGATTACATCACAGCATTTGCAAGCTCAATGTCTGCCATGGAGTAGAGCTGCTAACACTGAGGCTGCAGATAACTTCATGAGGTTGTCTTTTATTTCTTTTTAGAGAGGGGGAGGGGCAGTGGAAGAGGGAGAGAGAGAATCTTACGCAGGCTCCACGCCCAGGGCAGAGCCTGATGTGGGGCTCGCGATCTCACCATGCTGAGATCATGACCTGAGCCGAAAATCAAGAGTAGACGCTTAACTGACTGAGCCCCCCAGGCGCCCCAACTTTTTCAGACTGAAAGCATAATCTGACATCTTATCAATTTTATCACAAAGATCAGTCTGTACTTTTGTGACATTATTTGCCCAATAATAACCTGACTGAGGAAAGCAGAGTTCTTGTGGTTTCTTTCAAGTTATAAAAGAAAAAAACCAGAACCACTGTGCTTGTCTGTGCCAGCACCCCCTGAGGGGCTCCACGCCTGGGGTCCCAGTGCTATGCACCGTCCCTTTACTTCGGGATCCTCACAGAAGTACTTGGATGACTGGTGAGCTCTGCAGAGATGGTGTTCTCACTCAAGGGATGCCGAACATGGAAGAAACCCTCAGAGTGCCTAAGGCCATCTCAAAGATTCTTTCCTTAGATAACTGCAAGGGACATCCTCTAACTTCAGATCTTATTCGTGGAAACAGCTTTGTCACCTACCTGCCTGCAAAAAGGACTTCTTTATTCTTTAATCCAGCCAATGAATCAAGGTGGCATCCAGAAGTTCAAGAGTGGATTATTGGGCATCTTTCACTCACAAATTAATGAATTCTGACTGCAGTGTGTGGACAGTTCAGGCTTCTTTTGATCTTAAGGATGCAGTTTATGCTTCTGCAACAGCACGGAAGGATATTAAAGGGTGTTACCCTAGGAGGAATCTTAACAAAACTCTGGCCCAGTGTTAGGTTTATGAAGTACCTATCAAAGCAGGAGGTGACTGAAGGATGTAATAAAAAAAGTGTTCCTGAATATTTTAAGTATTAATTATCAAATTTTATCAACAAGCTATATATAAGAAGACATACAGAACTGACTGATGTAAATAAGAAAGCCCAGTAGTAGAAGAGCTATGGGTAGAATAACTATTCGCAGTATTATTAACCCAGAGATGCCCATAAGGAATGGATGAGGAAAACTGAAAAGTAACTAGAGGAGGCATCAGGTTCCCAAACGCATGATGAAGTTTACTGCCTTTGCTGAGCTCAGGTCATTACATTACTGCGGAAATCATAGATCTATATCCTGGACGGAATCATTTCTATTAGAAAAAAAAAATAGCATCAAGAATTGATCTGTATAATAAATTTAAGTGGGAATCAAAGACTCTTAGAACTCTTGGACCTCTTGAAACTTTCATTTCAGCTACTCTCTTGCAAGTGTGGGTGAGGATCTTATTGAAAATAACCTTGATGATCATGGTCTGTAGCTTGATGATGATCCAAAGAAATATTCACCTAATGAGTAGTGCAGGATCTACAATACTTTTATGTTTAGACAATAAGTAAATTTTATAATTTATATTAAGAAATAAACTTCAAAAATTAATTATTTTGCTCAAGCCTAAGTTACAATTGGTTACATTTTGCTAAGAAAAATTAAGTTACAAATACTTTGTCTTCCAATTTCTACAAATAGAGCACCGTATGGTAAAAGCTACTCCTTCTGCAAAGCATGACTTTCACATACCATCTCTATGGTGTTTACAAGTATCTTTTAAAGTAGTGAAAATACACTTATACCGTATGCACCTGCAGATACTCTGTATTGTTCCTACATCTTAATGTATTTACAATACAGTGATACTCAAATATGCTTTTATTTCATAGATTAAATTACTATAGTATGTTTTGAGATAATAAAACGAAAGACCAGTACAATTAATAATTTGTAAGATCCCTGTTCAGACCATGTTGGAGTGAACTGATCTTTCCTTGTAAATACATAATTATTTTTCTTCCATAATAGTGGGAGAACACATGCCTTAGTAGGTTGAGTCGATGTGTGGTCCCTAATCCACAAGTGGCTAATAAGAGACATGACCCCTTTGTTTTTCTCCTCTATCCTTTTATGAGGTTTTTTAAAAATGGCTGATTAAAATTACATTTGCATATAAGAAATGTACAGAATTACATGATCATCTGGAATCTTCCTTGGTGATGTCATCACTGAGTAATTACATATTCAGTAAGCATATGAACAGTACTACTTTACTTTTACAAAAACTGCCTAGAATATACTTGTCCTTTGGACAAACACTCCTCTTCCTTTCATCAATCTTATTAAGAAATATAAAGTCAGTATTTTGATGATCTCGATGATCTCTCCACTAAAAAGTTTAACCACTTTAGCTTTTGCATGAAATCACACTGTCAGAAAACATCATGCATTTCAAGTACCTTTTAATTTTCTGTCAGTTTTCTTTAAAAGATGAGATTATTTCAACTCAAGCTATCAATTAAAAGTGGGAGGAGGGAGATCTTTCTTCACCATAAAATATAAGCCAGGGACCATAGGTAAAAGATCTGACAGGATTCTTTTTTTGTTTTTTAAGATTTTGTTTATTTATTTGACAGAGAGAGACAGAGCAAGAGAGGGAACACAAGCAGGGGGAGTGGGAGGGAGAAGCGGGCTTCCCGAAGAGCAGGGAGTCTGATGCGGGGCTCAATCCCAGGACCCTGGGATCATGACCTGAGCTGAAGGCAGACGCTTAACAACTGAGCCACCCAGGCGCCCCTAGACCTCACATGATTCTTATAAGCCTATGTTTATAGCTGCTTACAGGTTCTTCCTGGTCCCTTTCTAAGAAATAATCTAACAAATATTGTCTCTTTTAGTATATAGTGCTTTCTTCTCTAGCAGTTATGAAGCTAATAATTCTATAATCATTAAAGCTCATGTACTTGGAAGCCTCTGATAAACATAAGAATAAAATTTAAACAATGTAAAATTAGTCACAATATTTAATATTTTCATATTTACCTGAATTGTGGTATTTTTTCCCAACATATTCAAATGCAAAGAGTAGCTGGAGGTCTGTTGGCTGGGAATAATGAGCTATTGCAAGGCATACCTAGGAAAAATTCTACATTTAGAATTTGATTTTAACACACTTATTTAAATGAAATGTACAATAAGGCCTTGATTACTGGGAGCATCATCCTGGGTGGGCCAGTGATTATAGATACTTATTTACATGTTTTTTTCTGTTAAACCTAGAATGTGAAAGAGCTCCTTAAGGCCAGGTATCTCATTCATTGTTGTGCCCCCAGGACACTGTTTATAATCTTTAGGGAGTACATGGTATTTAGTAAGTGTTTGCTGAGTTGAATTTCAACAGGAAAGTAATTTTATTCAAAAAAAGAAACTTGAAACCTAAAGAAGCATTCTCCAAAAAGGCAGTGACGTGTGTATATATATATACATATGTATTCCTAAAGAAAGGATTAAAAAAAAGTTTCATTTTTGGTAGACTATAATGATTTAATACCAGCAATCTTGAAGGCTTAATGTAAGGTATGAAATTTTAATGTTCATACCTCATGGATTAAAAAAAATCTAGAATAGGAAAGCTACAGTCACAAAAAATGAAAATTAGCAAGAAACCCAAAAGTACAGGGTGGCTCAAAGAGGTAAATTAAAAAAAAAAAAAACACAAAAAAAACAACTGTGTTTAAGAAAATGGTTTGAGACTACATCTAGGGTGGAGAAAGTGCTCAATCAAATAGATCAGGAATTGAATCCCATGGTCTACCAAACACTTGCCCTGTAAATGGTATGAAATCAGTTCATCTCTCTGAGCCTTGGTTTATGCAACTGTAAAATGAAGATAATACCTATGGCTATGGTAAGGATTAATTGTCTTAATGCGTGCCTGGCCTCTGCAGAAGCTCCATACATGGAAATACGGTTGATATTATTCCCAACTGCCACTGGAAAGAAGGAAGGATGGACAGTGCCCTATGTTGACAATGCCCTGGACTAGACTGCAGAAGAAAATACTCTTAAATGATTGGAGCAGAAAGAAGAAATTTAAGACATATGAAAGGAGAGAAGAGAGGATCTTACTTAAAAAGGTTAAATATCATTTAGAAGGAAAAGCATTAAGCCAGAACAGTATACTTTTGACAGTGAGCAAGCAGGAAAAGTTTAGTTCATTGTTAGTCCATGTCGATTAGTGGTGTTTGAAAGGGTTGGTGCAAATTCTAGTAACAGGTAACTATGTGTCAAGTTCTTGTTTAAAATATATTAAAAGTCTTCTATAGAATAAATGTTTCCTGTCTTACTAAATTAGAATATATATACAAATAAGAGGACAGAGTTTATCACTAGTTTTAGTTTTGACTAAAAACAGTAACAAAAGATTCCTGAAACTTTTATGTAATACCTCAATTTAACTGAC
Source organism: Neomonachus schauinslandi (assembly GCF_002201575.2). Lineage (NCBI taxonomy): Eukaryota > Metazoa > Chordata > Mammalia > Carnivora > Phocidae > Neomonachus > Neomonachus schauinslandi. The sequence continues at coordinate 122,385,068 of NC_058411.1, read as the reverse complement.
TACAAGGAAAGCTTTCCAGAACAGTCCCATTTATGCAATTAGGAGGCAGTGATCTGCATTCCCATCCTTAATCTGTCCAAGTCTTCCCTAGAGAGCTTCTTCTAGCGGCCAAAGTACTGAAATCTGTACTTGAAGAAGTCCTCGACCACTTCTTATTCCTCTCGGCACCATGGGTAGTTTATAAGCTTCGTTGTACTTTCCTCAAGATTATCATTCATTTTTGTTCCATTTCTCTGCACTACCACAGCCATATTCTTAAGCCATACTCACCTTTCGGCATCTCTGTGAGCTTCCCTACATTTTGGGAAGGAAAAAAAAAAAAATCCACAATGCCTAAGAAGTCTCTTCTAAAAATGAAATTCTGACCAACAAGTTTGCTCCCCAGATAACCTGCTGTGGTTCCCAGATACCTGCCTAATAAAAGAAATCTTCTCATTCTTGATTCTTCACCAAGCTGGCTCTCCTCTACCAGACATCCCCTCCCTCAGTGGTCTTCTGTCAGAGAACAACACATTTGCACGTACTGCCTGCCTTACTCCCAGCCGCCTCACTCCCAGCCGCCTCCTCCGCCACACTCTGCCCGGGAAATCCTTCCGCACTGCGGAGCCAACCACGCTGTCTCTGGAAACTACCTGCTCTGTTCAACTCCCTGCTCTGTTCAACTCCAATCTCTTCACAGGCCCTCCTAGCCCGAGCCAATTTCACAGTATGAACTGCAGAAACCCTTCTGCTCTCTCTGAACAACCACCGCGCTGATATAAAGGGTCTCTTCCGTTACTGTGCTTGTGTAGCTGAATGAGTTTCAGAGTATTCATGACATAGTTCTGAGTGTAGCTGGAAAGGGCATAGGGGCTCTTCGTTTTACTTCCACCATTAAATTCAATCCCTCAAGGGGAGATGCTGCCTCTGTCATTCATTCGACAGGTATTTCCTGCGCATCCACCACATCCAAAGCCCTGGGGCTGCAGCAATGAACAACACAGGCGCAGATCCCCGGCATCATGAGGGGGGAAGACAGACATGAAACAAAATAAACAAGAAAACGATAGTAAGTGACATCATTGTAAGTGCTAAAGGAAAAAAAAAAAGTCCAGCAGGGGAGGGATACGAGGTGTTATGGTGAGGCAGAGAAGGGAGTGGGTTAATAATTTAGAGAAGGAGACCAGGAAAGACCTCTCTGTGCAGAGCTGAGTGAAGACCTGAAGACTTCTGCATTTTTGCTTTTCCTCAGTAGCTTTCTGAAGGTGCTTTGTGCACAACAGCAGCTGTGCTAAAAATACCAGTTGACAAAATTATTTACTAACATAGTAAGGAAAATGCTCTAAGCCAATGAAACGAGCATATCACGTTGTCTAACACATTTAGAAAGCAGCCACGGGCCTTGTTTACACAAAAGAAATTCACAGATCATTATGGAGTATGTTGTTTATGGTCACAAAGCAAAAACAAACAAAGCCTATCTGCTAGGCAAACCCAACGTAGCCCATTTCTAAAAAGCCCTTTAGAATAGCACATCACATTTATAAAGGTTAGGAAACAAATGAGTATGTCTAATAGCATCTCCACTGCAAGAAGACTGTAACAATCCTGTAAAACCGAAACTGTTCAATCACCTGCACAATGGCTGATGGGGGCGGGGGGGGGGGGGGCACAAACTGAACTAAAGCTGGTGCTGAGTAGTGTAATTACAAGTGTGTATAACTTCTTTCTATGTAATCCAAGCAAGGGGCATCTTTGGGGACCCAGATAAAGGCACATACCACTTGTGCTATCTGGGTTACATTCATGCTGTTATGTAGGACATTTTGGGAAGGGAAATAAAGCCAAGAATCCTTTCCCTCAAGCTTTTCCATACACAACCCCTTAAAAAGCTTATGTCCACATTCTTAGCTTCTGTCACTAAGAGCTTGAAAGACTTAAAAAAGAAGGTCTCATTTTCATGTAAAATTATCCTAATTTTGCAATGTACTCCATAAGCATTAAAAATTTTTAGAAAAACTCTACCTCTTTAAAAACTGCTTCTGAAAATAGTTCCTCTGCCCTGGCTGTCATAGGGAACAAAGACTATCTTGGGATTAAAGACATTCAATGATGGTAAATATTTCATTGGAGGAAAAAAAGTAAACTACTTCTGAAGTGATTTCTGGACCAAGAACAAATCTTGTGGACAGAAGCCAGAAGTACCCACAGTTGGTTTCTCCTCTAAGACCAGCTGGGGGCGCAGCACTGGAGAAGCTCAAACTAATCAAGTTCTAGCACACTGGCAAACAAAACTGGTTTCCTGTATTTTGTGGTCTGAAAGTCACCAAGGAGTAAGTCTCAGATTCAAGGGGAAAAAAAAAAATAAATAAAAGACAGTTCACAAAAAGCCAACTTATTCTTTAAATAGATGGGCTGAATTTTCACTTTTAGAAAGTATGCCTGACAAGTGGTTCACAATCAACTAATCTGAGAATAAAGTAGAAACAAAGGGCATACGTTTCACTTACCATCTTTATATATATGTACACACACATATATATATTTTATAAGCGATAAATCATTAAAAATGATTTTTTTTTGCCCCTCCATTTCGAAAAGAGGTTCTTCAAAAGGAAAGGGTGGCTCCAAGTTGCTTTGAGGCTAGACATCCAATTCTGCAATATAAAATTCCTTCTTGCTTTATACAGATCTGTCCCAAACATCCTTATTTATTTGTGACAGACCAAGGATAAGGATGAATGCTAACGGATGCAGTAGCACAGTGTCATCTAATTTTGTCATAACACAATTTAGGCAACACCAACCAGACTACCAGAAGGTTATAGAGTAATATTTAACAAAATGTCAACCAATTTAGCATTTCGAGATTTCATATTTCAAACAGAAATATAAATGCTTTTGGTATTTCAAAGCTAATCAGTGGTTTACCCACCAGAAAACTCTGAATGTGCATCTGGTCATTTTAAAACAACTTATAAAATCAGAGCATTTCCAGAGAAAATTTAGCTTTCAAAATTTCCGGGAGGTAAAATCAAGCTGTAACTTCCCAACTGTTACCTAATTTTAGATGAAAACTTTCACTTGAAATAAAAAAATATGCTAGAATTCTTGTTTTTAACTCATGAAGCCAGTAAGCTTTGGCAGCACACATGCCCTAACCTCTGTGTTTGAAACGTAAATCAGGGGAAAATTTCTGTTTATATTCTTATTGCCTCTAATTTTCTTTCCTGCACCTGCCCCTCCCCACAACAGGACTGTACAAAAGACAAAAAAAAGCATTTCTTTCAGGCCTGAGCTTATAGGCTTTTAATATTTTAAGACAGAGGGGAAAGGATTTGTGCCAGAAATCCAGTCTTGGGAAAGGGCATAAACAGTTGGACTAGGCTGTTTCATGCAGACAGTTCAGCGCGGCCCCCTTCATCACTTACCAGCAGCACAACAGACAAGGGAGATCCTGAATTTCCAGAGCACTTAACTGTTTCATTCAACTGGCAACTAATCACTTACGTAGCAACATCTTTCATGCCACTACTTTGTACCACTGTTCAATTTTCATTTGTTCATGCTCTATCTTCTCCACTAAGCACACTGCCTCACACATTAAAAATGACCAGCAGGTGTTTATTAGAAGGCTCAAGAATGAAGCCAAATAATTATGATTTCCAATTACTGAAATAGAGTCATCTGAAAAATATAGTTGAGAGTGGGAGAGAGGGAAACTTTCTGAAAGAATATTGGGCAACTGTATCAATTTCTTACTTAAAAAAAATCCTGTCCTAACTAAATCTCTTACATTCTATGGTGTTGCTATTCTTGAAATGCTATATATCCTGAAATTAAGATTTTCATAAGCAGATTCTTGATGTTTTGACTGATTAAATTACAAGTATATATTTAAGCTCAAGAAAGTAACTTAGCTAAAATGTTTTATATACAGCCTACGACCGAACGAGTCTTAAAGTCTTTCTATAGAAGAGTAGGCATCTCAAGTTAGTAAAATGCCAAAATCACAAATGGCAGAACTAAACAGATGAAAGGGGCCTACAAAATGTGAACCAATGAGTTACAGCTACCTAGCTGAATTTTTGGTAACGCAGCATGCTGAAAGATGGCTTTACAGACTCTACCTGAAAACTTTTAGCCAGAGAGCCTACTATCACTCTGCTAGATCATCTAGTCCTCAAGGTCCAGCATGTTCAGATATTTATCTTATGCTTGCCTTCCTGTGAGGAAACTGTTGATTCTAAGTTCTAAAAATAAATCTACAATGTCCTCACCAAAGTGTATGAAAACAGCTGCCTTAAATATTTTTGACAGCCTCATTTGGATATCAACAGAAAATTCACTGCAGTAAGTCTACTAACCATGGAAACCAAATGCAGCGGTGCATTCTGGGGTGGTGCAAAAGCAGACTCATTTCTGAGAGAAGGTTCCACTTCACTAAGAAACTGTTCCTTTATTTCCAATGTGTGGGAGCAGACTCCTGGAAAGTGTTAGATTCTCTGCATTTGCTGCATCATAGACTGGACCAGTAGGGCAATAGGTCCACCAGCTTCACTCCTCTGCCACAGCCAAAATGTGGGATCAAGGAAGTGGGAATTTCTGCCCGTGAATCTTACTCCACCAGCAGGCAATAAACATTCCCCGGAAGGCAGGAGAAAAACAAAGCCAATTAAAAAGTCCCTAGCTTTTAGCGGTTCCTGTGGAATAGCACTCAAATTAATTCATTAAGATTTCTTTAAAGCGCTAATAATTATTAGGCCTCTCCCGTAACTATACCTTTACCTAATCCTTACATAACTTAAGTCTAACTTTTAGTTCATTGATGACGTTCTGAGGTATTTTCTGAATTTCTAACCGAGAAAGAAACAAGCTGGTAATGGTCTAAATGCAAAAGATACACTAATTTCCACATCATAGTTTCTAGTATTGTAGGAGGTGATTAAAAAACAAACCAACCAACCAACCTAAAAACCTATATAGAATACTTTAAAGCAGCCAAACCATAAATTAGTCCAAGGAAATAGTTCTATTAACATTCTTGGCTTTTATTTTACCTAAGGAAATATCTGATGACTTCCCCTAAAAAAAAAATCTGAGCAACTGAGAAAAAAGAACTTCCATACAGAACTGATATTGGTAAATATAGTATGAAACCGAAAACTTGATAAAGCTTAATAGTATTACCTTTTTGGCACTTTCAGGACCTGATTCATCAAAGCGAAATCTGACAATTCTGAAATCTTTACAGTAAATAATTAACTCTGTTGGATTAAATTTCAGTTTCTGGTTGGGACCTAGGACTTTCTGCTTCCTCTTGTGGTCATTTACTAAAAATGAAAAAATAAAGAAAATATGTGTAAAAATTCTTTTTGTTACTCACTCTTTAGTATACCTTAACAAATTATTACTGTAAATAATTAGAAGGTTACCCACTGCTTCTCTGGAATCTTTCATATTTTCTACAATTTACAGAACTTGGAAAGGGGATCGGTTTTCTTTTTTTTTCTTCCCAAATAGTATTTTTTTTATTCTTATGTTAATCCCCATACATTACATCATTAGTTTTAGATGAAGTGTTCCATGATTCATTGTT